>NC_016131.3:45929854-46232354 GCF_000005505.3 Brachypodium distachyon
CATTTTGGACCGGTATCTGCTCCTGGGTGCTAAATTATGTTTTGTCATTCATAAGGGTCAAAAGGATCAGAAAATAATTACATCATGTTTTCTTTGAAGGAAACCCGAGGAAGGAGATTTAGGGGGCAAAGTGGACTATATATGTATACCCGCTAAATGTCCGTGCTCTACTACGAAATTAAGAATTTGCATTATGCATGAGTTGTTTAAATATGTGTCACTCGTATTTTTAAAATTTTCTAACAAATAGGAATTTAGTCAAATACTATTTTTTAAAACAACAATTATCTTGAAAGTCATGAAAATCAATTAAGCGTAGTCAAAAAATCGTGATGTGTATACAATGAGTGGCAATTAGATAATTTCGAAACCATTAAGGAATAGTCTTCTTTGAGTGAACTCGCGACCACCAATTCAGATCTTTACAACTGCAAAGAAATGCTCTTAATTTCCATAATACCATTGTACTCCGTAGTAAAGTTTTGCACTGGTACTACCATTAAACCACTTGCAACGCAGTGTGTACATTAAACGTTTTCTTTTTAGGACAAGTGTGAGTGTGTACAAAGAGTAGACTTCTGTCAAAACAAAGAAGGAAAAACTAGCAGCGAACACCATTTTTTCAGTGGGCGTCTAACACTCTCGACTGACAGATGACAACTGCTAAGTCCAACGGCCCTGCAGATACAGGCCTCTCCTGGCCCATTGCTTTGCTTCTTCTTCTCTCTTTTTTCAGAACTTGCTTTGCTTCTTTATCAACCCATGTCTTCTACTCCTCTATCGGCCCATTGTGTTTTCTTTAGCTCCCCTGTGTGTTCTATTTCTGTAGAGGCCCATCCCAACCCAACGTTTTTTTTTCCTTTTCCTTTTCTTTTCCGCTTCCCGGTGTGTTTGTGTGATTGGGCCTTTGGCCTGCTATTTTCGGTCTTGAGCTTTGATCAGGTTTTTGGTATGCATTGCAAAACCAAAAAACTTTAAAACCTAGTAATTTGCCATGAAACATAATACGATTTCAGTGTTTCAAAATATGCAAGTGGTTATAAGACTACCAAAATTGTCAATAACTCAGAAAATTAAATCAGTATCAAATTATAAAAAACAAATTGCATTTTTATAACAAAAGGTTACTGTTAAGTTATTTATGTCATCATGAAAGTCAGGAGTTAATTGACCCACAACTGGCAAGTCAATACTCGATCAATCAAATCGATTAACTTTTAAGTTATTCATGTTATTATCTTCACAGCTTGTCTAGGGTTTCATTTGCATTTCTTACGGGTACGCCGAGAATATTTCTTGGTGTATTGACCGATGCTTGAGTGAACGCACAACAAGTGCTATGACTTTTTTTTTGCGCGTGCTTCGAAAGCAAGGAAGCGGTGTGTACCTCGCCTCGGATCGGATTTTCCTCTTTCTGCCGGACTGGAGTACTGAAATCAACGGTGGGCTTAAAATTTTCCGGATTTTCCCTTGTCTTGCGGAGACAGACAGACAGACATTCCACGCATCCTGACTCCTGAGCAGCAAACGGCGGCGGCGGATGGAGCAGGGCGACGACTGGTTCGCCCCGGACAAGCTGCAGCACGTCCTCGCCTGCCTCCTCATCGCGCTGGCCGCCGCGGGGCTCGCCGGCAGGAGCTCCCGGCCTTTCCTCCGTCGCCACGCGCTGGCCCTCGGCTGCGCCGCCTCCCTCGCCGTCGGCGCCGCCAAGGAGGCTGTCGACGAGGCTGGTCTCTTCGGGTCCTCCGGCGCCTCGCTCAGGGACGCCGCCGCCGACCTCCTGGGCGTTTCCCTCGCCGCATCCCTCGTAGCCCTCGCCGGCCGCCTCCGCCGACGGCGCCGCGAGAAGAAGGCGCGAGACGCCGACGCCACGGACGGCGACATGGTCTGAGAAGATTACCTAGCTTCGTTGGAAAATTGCAAGACCTTGCTCATTTTCGGAGCAAAATGGGCCTGATATTTCTCTCGGCCCGTCCGCGCTGGCCCACGTTTCTGGCCCGCGGAACGAAGCCCTTCTCGTGATGCCTCTCGTCTGCGTGACCTTCGTTCTGGTCTGCGCTTCACTATGGCGCTCCTCGCCGCCGCCCGCCGCCTTCCCCGCAGCCTCCGCCTCCTAAATCCCCACCGCTTCACCACCTCCTCTTCCGCCCCCTCGTTTGGGAACTCCGAGGCCTCTGCCGTCCCCGTCTGGGACCCGCAGTCCCCCGTCCGCACGCCGCCGGACGAGCAGTTCGCGGCGTGGGTCACGCGCCTCCGCCCGGGCTTCACCGCGTGCGACCTGGCCGACGCCATCAACTCCGAGCAGGACCCGGACCTCGCGCTCGCGCTCTTCCGCTGGGCCGCGCTCCGCCCGGGCTTCCGCCACGCCCCGGCCTCCTACCTCGCCGCCCTCACCGCCGCCTCCTCCGGGAAGCGCCCCGTCGCCGCCGAGAACCTCATCCACGACATCCTCGCGGGGGCCTGCGGGCCAGACCTCCAGCTCTTCAACGCCTGCCTCCGCTTCTGCTGCGACCGCCGCAGCCTCTTCCCCGTCGCCTTCGACATGTTCAAGAGGATGAGCGCCCTCCCGGCCTCCGCCGCCTGCCGCCCCAACGTCGAGACCTACACGCTCCTCCTCAGCGCCGTCGTCCGCCGCGTCCGCCGCCCACCCGCGTCGCTGGTCTACCTCCACGCCATCAGATCCCTCTCCCGCCAGATGAAGGCCTCCGGCGTGGTACCGGATACCTACCTGCTCAACCTAATCATCAAGGCTTACGGGCGATGCCTCGAGATAGACGACGCCCTCAAGGTGTTCCGTGAAATGCCCCTGTACGGCTGTGAGCCGAATGAGTTCACCTATGGTTACATTGTCAAGGCCATGTTCCAGAAGGGTAGGACAGATAAGGGAATGGTGTATCTCCAGGAGATGAGGGAGAAGGGATTTGTGCCGAGCGGCGGTGTGTACATGACAGCGGTAGCCGGGCTAGCGTTGGAGTGGAGGTTTGAAGAATCAAGGCAGGTGCTTTTTGATATGTTGGATAGCAAGAGGAAGCCAGATATGATCACCTACAGGACGCTACTGGAGGAGCTCTGCCGAGCTGCGCGGACAGAAGATGCATTCGTGTTGCTGGAGGAGCTGAAAGAGAGGAAGTGCGGGGCATTGGACCAGAGGATGTACTCAGAATTGCTCGATGGCCTGCACTGGATTTCTCAGCCACATCAGGGTAACCTTCCTCGCCGTGACAGGGGCTCTGCCTCTGATGATAGAGGTTCTGATGACTAAAATGCTTTGGTGAATTGCATTTTTTAGTGCGTGAATGGCAGTCATAGAAAGTCTAATTCATGAGTGCTTGAGAAGACTGTACTCTGGTTGAAAGAAGATTGCTGCAAAATCCCAGAGCTACCTCCCCCTGAATTATCTGGTTGACTCCAACTTTGCACAATTACCTCCATTGGCATGATTCATACAACGCCCGGAACAGATGATATGCGAAATGTCTTGGTAAAAAAGATTGCTTAGTCGTCTTGCAACGGCAACTATTCTTGGGGTAATAGCTGCTAAACTTAATTGTAATATCAATTTCTGAAGTGAAATCCCTGCATGGCATCCAGAAAAAACTTGTTCTGGAATCACGTTTGATATGATACAGCTATACAAGTAACACAACGAAACTGTAGCGTGATACACTTTCAATTGTTTTTTGCTCGTGAAGATCAGTTGTAGAATAACTAGTATTTATGCCTGTGAGCAATTGCTCTTTATTTTATAATACCTGGTGTTGATAAAGAAGTCCATAATGGCTGTATTGTACAATCAGGTTTATGCCTGCGCAACTGAGATGTTTATCTGGGAGAGGAGAACATTATTTGCCATGTCCTAGACTCCTAGTTCTGGAATAATAATCTGGTTAGTATACTGTCCCTCTTTATAAAACAGAGATGCAATTGTAAACGCATTTCCTCCTACTAACTGGCATGCTTAACTGTATAAGGATTTTAGGTGTTCCCGCAATATCAACTCTCCCATGTAAGAAAACTGCCCCAGGTGTGCTAGAGTTCTGGAGATACCTGGCATGCTTAACTGTTGTCTATAATGAGTTAATGACTAATGGACTGGAAGCGATACCAATCTTCAGTTCTCCTCTCACTTTATACGGCGAGATGTCAATCAGCAGAATGATTTATTTATTTTCTCAAGGAGAACGATTTTCTTCTATCCTTGTTTGTGCGGTGTCAAGCATTGGAAACAGCAAATTAATCAACCGATCGTACCTCTAGCGCTGCGTTAATCGAAGTAAATCGACATTAAATCTTGCCTATTACTGAACGCTCCTACGTGTATTTCTCTATCTCTGCTAAATGACAATTCATCCAGCCAGATGCCCAGATGTATGTGCCGTCTAATTTAATCCACTCCAAAGAGGTTTGGAGCGTCAGTTCGTCAGAGTCTGAACTCTGAAGCGGGGTTTCGTTCCGTGGTGGCACATCCGGGCGTGTTATCAGCGTTTTTACCTTGTGGTGCTCAGGCTGCGTGCTTCGTAAGCCTCCAAATCGCAATTGCGTGGGCGAATTGGCGAGTTCCTCGTCCATGTGATGTCATCTCGAGCTGACCTGTAAAACTTCGACTCGACGGAAATGAAATTTCCAACTGTCCCTCTACAGCTTGGGCTCCACCGCTCCAGCCTCCAGGTAGCAAGTGCTTGTGTTTTGCTGTCCTCTCTCCGACACCTCGTCGATCGAGTTCCTAAAGAGAAGCAAGCAAGCAAAGGGGATCCCCCCGCCTCCGCATCCGGCGACAGCGACCAACCGGAGCCAACAGCGGGCCGCAGGAGGGAGCGGGGAGATGGGTCTGGGGTCGTGCTGCTGCCGGTGCCTGGAGATCCTGTGCGCCATCCTCCTCCCGCCGCTCGGCGTCTGCCTCCGCCACGGCTGCTGCTCCGTACGAAACGCTGATAATATGATAATTTCCCCATCCTTCCTTGCTTTCCACCCGCTAATTCACCGATCTCCTTTGCCGCTTGCTTTGCTTTTCCTGGAGCAGATGGAGTTCTGGATCAGCGTGCTGCTCACCATCCTCGGCTACCTGCCCGGCGTCCTCTACGCCGCCTACGTCATCCTCTCCGTTGACCCCGACCGCGTCCGCCGCCGCGGCCACGACGACGACGATGACTACATCTACGTCGCCTGACCGACCACCAACTTGTGGCCGGCCATCCATGACTGCCTCTGCCTCCCTCCCCTGCATCGATCTCTGTATGGTGTTCGGTTAGTAGAATCCAGAGTCCCTGTTCCTGCCCCCTGTAAACCTGTCGTACCATGTACTTGTATCATGTTAAATTTCAACGAGATTTTGAGACGGTTTGCCGACTGCCGTTCGTGTGTGGCAGCTTACTTGCCTGCGTCAGTTGTGATTGTGAGTGTCTTGACTGATCCACTTTAACTTGGTTACAAACATAATCGACCCCATCCTTATTCATTTCAGAAAGTCTCGACTCTCGAGCTATGTTAACAGAATCATAATCTAGAAGATCATGTTAACATGTTCCTTGCTCTTGGGGGATAAAGTATCAGTGATCAAAGTGAGTGCTACGACTATGCCCTAGTGTTTCCCCTGGTACTATAACAGAGTAGCACAAGATTTCCCCAGAATCACATCCTAGATGCCTTTGCAAATTGTGAGAATCTTGAGCATTCGTCATTCCTAAGAACCTCTGGGTTTCCTTCTTCGACCTAAAATTGGAGCAAGAGTTCCGTTAGATAATGTGCTAACTTGATGGGTGAAGAACATTTGATGTTTTGAACAGAGCATAATCATGCTGCACATGTCCGATGAAGGGCGTCTAATTTATGTTACTGCTTGTTAATTCCCGTGAAGATCTTTTGCATCTAGATTTTGACTTTTTATGTTACTGCACTTACTGATAGTCCCAAAAAGCTTAAGCATAATAGCACGACTTACCAATTTGCCTTGATCAAGAACTAGAATATTGTCCATCTGCATTACTGTCGAGATGCGATGTGCTATGGTGAGGACTGTCATGCCTTTGCATTCAGCAGAAATAGTAGTTTGTAATAGGAATGCTGTATGATTGTCAACATTGGCTGTGCACTCATCAAGGCAAAGCACCTGCAGAATTATTAACAAGTAGTGCAAGACTAAGTTTAAATTCTTCGAGCAAGTACGATGTACACAATATAACATCTATCATAAGCTTTTGCAGCTGATGAAAATTGCAAAGTTTCAATATATAAATATATTGCCATGGTAAAGTACTATACCTTGGATGATTTTAGGATGGCACGGGCAAGACATAGGAGTTGTCGCTGACCTACTGAAAAGGATCCACCGCTTTCTTTCACATGGATATCGAGTCCTCCTATTGATTCTATCTCTGTTTTCATATGACATCTTTCAAGAGCTTCCCATATCCTGAGATCTGTTGCTATACTGAAAGGATCTAGGTTTTCCCTATAGTGGAAATTGTCAACTAAAAATTAGAATTCTTTGTTTTTAACTCCAAATCTTGAACCAATCCAACCATGAAATTAGTAGTAGCCAGAAAAGAAATAAATAAAAGCAACTACTAGTTTACCTCAAAGAACCATCAAACAAAAATGGACTCTGGGGTACTACTGCAAAATGTCCACGGAGATCTTGGACAGCAACTTTTGACACATCAAAACCGTCTAATAAGATCCGGCCATTGCATATTGGAGCTAAACGGAAAAGTGCATTCAGTATACTGGATTTGCCTGCTCCAGTCCTTCCTATTACTCCAACCTAATAAACCAGAGCAGTTTAACGATGGCTTTGTAAATGATTCTGATTCAACAAGAATGAGCAGGTAGTATTCCATTAAAAAAAGCGAGCGTATAGTACCATACCTGCATGCCTGATGCAATAAGGAATGAGATGTCATTCAAAGCTGGTGGTAGATCCGTTTTATATCTTAGGGTTACATGCTCAAACTCAATATTCCCTTCTGTTGGCCAACTTCTATGAGGAGATTCAGATCCTTGGAGTTCTTCTTGAGGTATACCAACATACTGCAAGCATTATCAGATATTAGAATAAAATATGTTTGTCACTAACAGCCATATGATTGATTTTTACCTCAACAACCCTCTCAACAGAAATCATTTCTTTTTCTGTCTCTGTAAAAGTGGTTAAGAAGCCATTCAGCAGTGATACAACAGGTGCTGCATACGATAGAGCCAGGCCCACCTGTAGTGGATTTCTTACCCTTAGTCTATATCTACTTAAAACAAAGCAATATTTTCATCAAGAGTCAAATAATCATGAAGTCGGTTTTATTTTTAATGTGATACCTACCAGTCCAGGTGTACCGAAGTTAACAAGAGAGTTGCTATGGAATCCAACAACGGCCATCATGGCGATGAATAAAATGATGAACCCTGCTAACAACTAAAGTGATTTGCTGGTTACTGCAGTGATTGTTCAACGGGCCTAACTGATACAGAAAGATTCATGATTTGATAACAGAAGATGATGTTATTATGGCAAGACAAATAATTATACCTGGAGTCTCAACGAGAGCCACAGACCAGCCATAAGCTCAGAGTAGGATGTTTTCTGATATAGTGTCAAATGTTCGATGAATCTCTCCAAGAAGAATCCCTGTGTATTTTACTGTCAGTACCTTGTACAAACCACACCAACACTGCATGAGCATTAGAGTTCTAACAGCCAAGTTCAAATGGAGGCAAGTAATTGATGTCATTTTCGATAGTCTAAATGTAATTAACGTACTTCCTTTTGAAATGCTCTTATTGTTGATGAACCATCAAGTGTCTCTGTAAATGATGAATAGATAGGTGAACGAGCAACACTGTCAAGTCGTCTTACTTCACGTGATGTCGATCTGTAATAGAACTGCACAGAACATTAGTTTGTTTCTCCAAAAGACAGCATGTGTACAGCGCAATAAATCATACCAGTTGTAGGAAAAACAAAGAACGAGATGCCAAATTGGAAATGTATTTAGACTGACAGGATGAGTTTTGCACGACTGCACATGAGCTCTTTTCAGTTTTGCACAAGGAGCTCCAGAAAAGCATGCTATGCAATAGACTTGATACTTGATACCATAAGAGCCGAGCCAATTATCGATTTATCACTACATAACATGCATTGAGAATGTTCGGAGGACCTAGCCAGTTATCAATTTATCTCTACATAACATGCATTGAGAATGTTCGAAGGACAGAAGGCTTAGACAAAAAAAAAGGATTGTTCTAATAGATTGATGAGAAAAATATGGATGCTACAGTACCTGCACTTTGCTGTAGATAAGCCAGAGAGGAACAAGGATGAGTAGGAATGAAACCTGTGTGGCAGTATTTATGAATTACAAGCTAAGTGAATTAGTTTGTTTGAACACAATATTGGCACATGTGAGAATTCGTAGTAAAAATATTACATGTTTACCTGTGAATAACACAAAACAACAAGAGTGCCAAGTAAGCTGAAGAAGTTGGCGACAAATATATTGAGGATAAATGGAAGAGAATCATCAATAGCATAGAGGTCTGACGATAATCTGGAATTTTATATCAGTTCATCAATCACATTTCTACATTGTGTAGCTTACTGAAGATAACCGGCATACTAACCTGTTTAGTATTCGGCCACTGGGATTTTTATCAAAAAAGGAAACTGGGGCACCAATTAGATTGCTGAGAAGATCAGTATGTATCTGAATTGCTGCACATAGTCCGCCATATGCAAAAGAAAATGCCCTTCCCAATGTGAAAAAGGAGTTGATTATGCCAAACACAGCAAGGATAGTCTACACAGATCAAAATCTTGATTCAGCATAAATGCACATTATATCTTATATATTTCACATACATGGTTTTCTGTGTAACCAGTTATAGATAATCAGCTATCTGCTATAAGAAATGTTCAAATTCAGTCCACTTGGATAGAGATCATTTCTTACCAGATAAAATCTTGTGTTATTGGTACCTGTGCGGGTATCAACCCAGTAAGTTAACCAAAGATCATTGCCATTGCGAGATGCTTGCATTAAAAATGCACTTAGAAATATTAAGAAAACCATTGACCATCCCGCAAATGTTGCATATTTTCTGTAAAACAATAGCCATTTTAAATTAGGTGGTTGGAAATTTAAGAAGCTTTTATTATTTAATGCAATAAATCAACAATTTCCTCAAATAACTCACTTGTACACAATAAGCTCAACCATGCCTTCTTTCCTGGTCTCTGCTTCAGTCTGATCTCTCTGTTCGTCATGATCAACCACTGAATCATTGTCAAGCAGATCTTTAGCCTTGAATTCACAGGAGTTGCTTGACTGTTTATCTTTTTGTGAAATTGTTGCTGAGACAGCACTTGAACTATCTGGCTTATACATTCTTGAATATGGAGTTGCCAAGAAACATTCCAATGTCCCAAACCACTTAACAAATCCGTTAGCCATGACCACAATCATATCTGCAGCAGAAATGGCCTGAACAAAAAAGAAACGATGTTGTTATTTTAGCGGCAGCGGTCTTCATTTTCCATCTATGAACTATTTCATACATACAGTTAATAAGTACCAGGTAGTTCTTAATTCTGTTTGGGTGAGACTAAAAAGTCATTACCTGGAGATTGTGGGTGCTTAATAATCGTGTTTTCCGCTTCATTTGAGGTCCCATAATGGCTTTTTCCAGGATCCGTGAAGCAACTTGTGAGTCAACTGCACTTAGTATGTCATCAAACAAGTATAAATCGGAGTCGTGATACAAAGCTCTGCAAGTGTATATATCATAATTTTAGTAAAAAAAAATACCGCGCATTCCCATCTCAACTGCACAATGTAGTTAAACATGACCTTGCTAATGCTAGACGGGCCCTCTGTCCACCAGATAAGTTGAGGCCTTTCTCTCCTATATGTGAAACATCTCCCCCAACCATTGCTGAGATATCAACATCAAGGGTACATGCTTGTATTACTTCTTCATATCTGCATGAATGTTTCAACACAGTACAATTATTAAAATTAACAAATAGTACCATTTATTGCTTTTATTTTAAGGCACCTGAAAAATATCTAAAATTTAAATAATCTACCTCCTTGCATCAAATTCCTTTCCAAGCAAAATGTTATCTCGCAAAGAACCAGATAATATCCAAGGCACCTGAAAAAATATCTATTTTTTTAGTTTATGTCGTTCAGCTACAAATCTTAAGCAATTTCCAAATCACCATGTATTACCTGTGGTACATACGCAATTGAACCACAGGAGTTGACAGAACCACTGATGACAGACATTTCTCCGATAATAGAGTTCAGCAAAGATGACTTGCCAGAACCAACCTGAAAATGATTAAACATTTTAACAATTAACATAAAATAACTGCAATAGCCATACAGTTATACAAGAGAGGTGATTTTTATTCCTCATGAGAAACTAAGGTGCTTTATAGAAAGCCTTGTGAAAGTTCCCTATCAGTGTCCGAATCAACAAGAATTGGTATTACATAAAAGTGTGGGTGAAAAGATAAAACTGGATGAAAGAAAAAAGTGTGGGCAATGGACATTTAAGAAGGTTTCACTGTAGTAGTATCTCAAATCCAAATATCATTTTCTCCCAGTAATACAGTATCTTCTTGCTATTCTTTCACCAACTAAAAGAACAATATTTTGTTAGCTCCATCAAATAACATACACTATAGTAGGATAACATCCATCACATTTTAAGAATCACCTCGCCTATGATTGCAATGAGAAGGCCTTTTTGTAGCTCTAGAGATATGTTTCTGAGAATTATGCTTGGCTCAACAGTCGAGCTATTGGACCAAGAACAACATACATCCTGGAGGATGACAGCTTTGGGATTATAAAAAAATTCAGTGTTTGTTTCAAAGGCATCCTTTACAATGGCAGCTGAGGCTGACAACTCGGAAGAGCAATGCTCTGGAGTACACAAATAGTTGTCCAGTCTTCTGCTAGAGATAACAGCCTGCAATACCAGAGAATACAGATAAGGTTTACAGTGGTAGAGATGCATCTAGCCCTACAATAAGATAAGATATCTGGTGGTACATATATCACGACATAAAATTTCAGGTTCAAATTCTGTGTACTCATTGAGAAATAAAAAGGAGAAAAGCCGCGGTAAATACTAGCATCTCCTGTGACCAGTATTTTCTCTACTATTCATGTCAGAATCTCTCTTTTTTGCTTCTCAACTTGTGTCTGGAATTTGCTTTTGAATTTTTGTGACGCCAATACACATTGTATCGATACATTAGAAATTATCAGACTTTTAGAAACTGTTTGGGCGTGCTCCCATAGCCTGGGAGCACAGTAGAACCCTAAGCTATGGAAGCACTAGATTACAATAATAGATGGAGATCATCTAACTTACATCAATCATCCCGTTAATAACCCATGGGAATGAGTTTAAGGGTGATATTAATGTGTTGAAGAGTGCGACACAAGTGAAGACCTGTAAGAAGTCCATGTAAGGAATCTGTCATCCTGAGGGCATGTTTCAAACATATAATTCAAGATATTGGTTTACCGTGGCAGCATCCAGTGAGTGTCCCATTATTGCAAATATGGAAAAGGTGAAAAGGGAGAACAATGTTGGTGTGGTCGCCCAGAAATAGACACACCATGCGTCCAGATATTTTCGAGTCTACCAGGAAAAGAAGCACTTGTGAGTTCCAGTGCCAAATATATGACTTGCTAGAAATTGTAAACTGGTAATGAGTAGTTGAACACCGCAAGATGCTTCATTTCTAATTCTCTTCTTTTCTTCAGACGTTGACTGAATAATTTCTCCCAGCTGTACATCTTCACTGTTCTAATATGTGCTAAAAGTTCTCCTGTGCAACTTATCCTGTCCATAGAAACATTGATTGTGTCCAATTAGACTTTTTGCATAATTGCTCAAGCTTCCTTTTCCTATTATTCAGTTTAGACAATAATCTCTGCTAACAAAATATAAGTAGATATCTTATGGTGTTCTTAAATATGGCAACAAGAAGAAGGAAACAATATGAGAACATAACATAGAAAATGATGGTCCTTTGTTCTACAATAGTAATAGAGGAATTGTTTATCTCACCTCTCATCCTTTTGCTTCATCATCTTTTGTGTCGCAGTAGCAATCCTCGTAGAAATCGATTTGTTCACTGTATAATATGGTAGTGTTTTGATAATATATAATTTGAACACGAATCTCGAAGTAATGATTAAAAAAAGGCCTGGCATGAGACGTGATGTGGTCTGTATAAAATCACAGTTACTTTAAGAATTAAGATGCACATTTATATGTATTAGCGCTAGCATACGATAATGTATCCATCAATGCTCCAGATAAAAAGAGACATGCATGGCAGAAGAATGAACTACACATAACAAAAAATGGGGACGCATGACCTGGCGAGTCTCTCGAGATTTACAGAAACATATGACACTAAACAATTAAAAAGACAGCAATACCTGGTATTAGTATGATTGTTATTGCAAGTCCAGAAAGGAATGCATAATTGACTTGTGTATACAATAGGTATAGAGCAAGCCCAATCTGCAAGGGCAAGCTGGCAAAACACCAAATCATGCGAACCATTAAATAGGGTGGTGCAACCGTGCAAGCATACAATTTAAGTCATTAATAACAGTCAAACATTAAATGAAATAGAAATACCTCCAAGCATCATGAAGGCTGTTGCATAAGTTTATTGTGCGGTCAACATCAACAGACATGAAGGTCTGAATCTCTCCTTCAGAAAACCTAGAACGCTCAGATAGACTGAGACATAGACACTGTTTTATGGTCCATCCAAAATGAAAAAGAGAACAAAGATAAGTCAGTGAAATTTGATGATGCTTAAAGTAAAATGTTTCAAAATTCGCTGTTAAATTTGCAGAACAAGAAGATATCTAAGACAGCAGCCAGCAATAGAATAGAAGATATACAGCAATTGTACACTGTCACATGTTTGGTCAAAACAAGTACTGTATGATCTATCATACAAACTACTAGTTCGCTCCATATTTAACAGGAAATCTGGGTTTGTTATCTGACCTAGCCTAATGACAGTTTATATCATTCTTGGTAAGTGCAATAATAGCCAAGGTTGCATAAGAGTGTCTTAGTATTATGTACTTATGACCAGTTAAGATAACTATAATACAATCCAAGCTGGTGACAATGTTCATTGCTTGATTTATTTTTCTTTTTGATGGAATGATAGTAACAAGTACAGAATAGGAATGGCCATACCTTTCTGTAAACTATTCCCATGATGCTTGATCGTAACATCAGCTTGAGCTTTGCTAGACGAAAGGAATACTGGGTATCTAAAAATGACCTAGTGAATGGGAAACAACTTGGATAAATACTAGCACATAAATAGATCTGAGAAGATACCTAAGTGGGTAGCCAGCATTTTATTTGGAAAGATTATTCACTAATTAGGTCAGAACAAAAAAAAAACTGCCTCACTGTTTAGCATATCCATTGTAACAAGTAAAACCCACACTCATAATATTCATCAAGAGGTTAGAAAAGTCATCTTTATTACTCCATATTAGAAGTCACAACTGTAATCAGATAAAGTTCAGTAAAATTCTTAAGCAATTTGGAACTTTTAAACTGAAAGATCATTTCGTTCAAGAACATAAGTGAAGGGTGGTCTATGGACATCAGTAACCTAAATTGGCTCAGCAGTCAGCACGATAGTTCAAGTATCAATAATATTAAATTTTTCATCTTCATCAACTGTGGAACATGTTTCTGCAAATTTCACGTATGACTCATCACTATCTAAGACTCGGTTAAGAATAATATGTCTAGACTAGAAAAATCACACACAAAAAAAAGGAAAGACTTCATCACTATGCAAGTTTGGGGGTGTCAAGTGCAGGTTCCGTGGATATGCAAAGGCACACATTATTCTTGATGAGAAGATTTACTTGATAATCGAAGTCAATCCTAGTGAAATGGCGATAATATATCCATCCATGCCAACAGAACCTGATGAATGAAAAGGTAGAAAAATATTAGAAGCTATAAGTTGGATTATTCAAATACCCTGCTAAAAAAGCATGCACCAGTAAAATGGAGGGTACTTGATTAAGAAACATCATTCAAATACCCTGTTGTTTTAGAACATATCCATACACTTCTTATCAGTGATTCCCCAATATATTACTCAATGCTTCTACAAGAAGTCAAGAACTACCAGAAGAATCCTAAGAGCTACTTAAAGAAGGCTTGTAAGAATGCTTGCTGGTGGTCAAACTGTGTGTTAGTGTAAGTTTTGAGGGTGAAAAAGGGAATACAGTAGTTATTTGCCCCGGAAATTTTTAATAGTATGCCTTCTATACTTTTAGGAAACAACACCTTGTTGAATAAGTCTTATGAACTTATTGAGTAGCAGTGGGCTTACAAAACTGATACTGTCATTTATCACCTGCATGAATAGAAAAGTATGATAGCCTATTAGAAAACTAGAAATCGTTTGTGTGAACTTGTAAGGGTTCGTCCAAAATAACAAAACACTTTTGTCAGCATTCATTTAACAAAATAGAAATTGACAACCGAGTATATCAACCCGCTTTTCCCTGACCTTCTAGCAACATATTAATTACAAATCTGTCTGTCCCGAGAGATGTATCGAATTAGTAAAACCCATCAATTGATACATGAATTTTTAGATAGTAATTAGATGGTCTCTTGTTGCCAATTGGTTATCTAGTCATGTATCCAACATGGTTATATAGGGAGGGTGTAGAAAGAGATCATCTACTTCTGTTTCATGAATTCCCCACCTTCTTTTCTAAACATATATCTCCCTCATCCTCAGTTCATATGTAGAACATGCATTTAATCAATTCAACCTCCTCTGTAATGGTTTTAAAAGGGTACCTTTAACAGGCCCAGACGCAAGTAAGTCCATCCATATGCGTAAGACATAGCTCTGAGTAGAGATGAATCAGCATGGTGATTTTGATGCTCAGCAGTCCAGGAAGACAAAAGTTTGTCGTAACAGGAAGCAGCTCTGAGCTCAGCGGGTAATTCAAGCAGATCTGTGAAATCAAGTTGTCTTGTGATACCAATGTCCATCATTGGATTAACAGACTTAAAAGTCAACAGTTCCCAGATGTTTTGGTGCTCATTTACCTGACATGACAGGACATGAAGCATATAGAAAAACTCAGAACCTGGACGAAGGAAATGAATAAAAAGTGAAGAAATACCAATGTTTGAATTTCAACTACAAGATAAAAGTAATCACATGTGGCACTCTGTATATTTGTTCCTGCACCGAAGGTTTACATGACGTATCGGTATGGTTTTTTAGCAGAATATCTTTACAGGTCTGGATCATGGGTTGGAGGAACCTCCATATTTGATTTAGCTATTCTATCCTACCATGTCAGTGCAAATGCACAATCCAGCCAAAATTTGGTAACCTTTGTCAGCATTACAGATCTGAGTCACGGGTTGGAGAAACCTTCATATTTGAAAATTCAACTATTCCTATCCTACGATGTCAGCGTAAATGCACAATTCAGCCAAAATTGGTAAGCTTTGTCAGCATCGCAATGCGCCACTTGGAGTTTTCAGCTTTTGGGGGATTTGCGCCTTTGCTACTTCCACTCAAAACAGGGGTGCCATTTGTATTGCACAAATCATGTGTGCTCAAAACAAGGATGTCATGTATTTTATTTTATTTTATTTTATTTTATTTGGGAGAAGGATGTCATGTATTGTTATGACAAGAAAGCTAACGTTAACTTCACAAGTTTAGGGAAAATTGTGCAGTAAATAACATGACCAACACAGATTCACAAAAATATGACTTGTGTGAAGTTAAGGCAAAATTATGCAGTAAATGGCATGACCAACAATGTCACGAAAGTATGAATTTGTTCTTATGTAAGTAGAGCGAAATTGCACACATCCTGAATGTACAACCGAAACCCAAAAAATGACATACCACGGTCATACTTTCGGCCTCAGAATTTTCATTGTTTGGAACAAGGGGAGCTTCAATAGAGTTCACTTCTCTGAAAGAGAAAAATGTAGTGCACGGTTTTACATAAATTGAGAGGAACAGGCTCAGTATGATTTATAACAATGAAAAGCAACAAAGGGGAAGTTATTCAACAGAGTCGCTAGGTTGCTGTGCTCGGATAAAAGTCCAATGTGCGTAGATTAAAGGAAAATCCTTGAATTAAGAAATACAAGAGGTATAGAGCATGTAGCCTGCAGGGCTCCCAAAACAATACAGCTGTAGTGTGACTTTGCCTAATTTTTTATTTATTTTTGAGTAAAAGGCTCCCCACCTGAATATATTAGCCCAAAAGCAAGAGTTTACAAGACTGAGGAAGGTAGTCATGTCAAAGACCGATGTGTACCAACTGATCTGATCTCAGAAACTGGAATAGCCTAATGATGAGGAAAACGAGAATTAAAGTGCTAATAAAGTATCAGTCGAATAACATTAGAGGACCACCACCGTAGAGAACATCTCTAGCCTGCACGAGAGGACTGTCTCTGACGTCATCGAACAATGAAGCGTGACAGCAATTAAATTAGGTACATGAGTGAGTGTACTAATAAAAATGACTACGCACAAGTTATTTATGCATGACAACAAATATAATTCCTTTCCAAAAGTAAGGGAATCTTAGGTTAACATCTAACCTGCTACCTCTGCATAAACAGAAGATCATTTTACACTTAGCACTTAGGCAGGTATTTAACTCCATCAGTTGCTAAAAGATAAAAAACAAACTTAAAACATGATAATCTGTGCCACAGGGAATTACAAACCAAGTACCTTTTGCATGATCGACCTCCTATAGTTGCCACAGTAACAAAAATTCCAAATGATATTGATGTAGAGAATGAGACGATTTCCATAAAATATGCCATTGCCTGTAGTAATTCCAAAGTAAACCATAAAGTAGCTGGTTCTATTTTAATTAGCTGCCATTTCATGTCAATTTCTATGCAATTTGCGCTAGTGTGCCAGTTAAAGTAAAAGTACAAAGAACAGATAATATATAGGTTATGAATATCATGATACAGCAGCAAATTGTAGAAGAGTGCCCTAACTGGTATTCATAACAAAGAAGCATCGGATAGAATGAAAGAAAGCTAGATTATAAATAAGTGTAATACCTTCATTAAGGTAAGTGTGTATTGCAAGTGGGGCATCTCTAGAAGAATCTTCAACATCCAGCAGATGCACATAATTGGGTTGTAGAGTATTTTGAACCAAGGCCCATTGACAGAGACAAGACACACAGCTATCTATTCAAAGGAGATTTAACACAACTATAATGGCTTTTGTTCATACGAGTGGAGAGGGAGAACATGCAACTCATGTATAGTAATGGGGCTCTTACCCATGAAAGAAACTGGGAGGCTGTGAAGAGTAACTTGTGGTTCTCAACGTATATCCCTTCAAACTTCTTCTTTACAATCATTATTAGTCCAACCAAAGAAAGGCAGACTGCAAAACCGGGCACACCGAACACAAACAACTTCTCCAGTAAACCTCTCCTGACACTCTAAAATAGTAGGCAATATTATTATACTTACCAAAACAGAGTGATAATAAAAATTATAATTATTAAATAAGGATGCCAATTATCAAGTAGGTAACAATAAACAGTGCCACTATCTACAGACGCCATTTTGTCCAGATTCTTAGGTTACAAACTGGGCTTTTGAAATTAATGCCAATTTTATCTCCTTGTGTCAAAAGGTATCTTGATTCATGAAGGATTCCAACACTCATTTAACAGTCGATGGTATTTCCTCTATATATATCATACTATTCCATTGGAAAATGTAGGCCATATTTTTCACCATCCAAATTGGTCCTTAAACATACATTTCTCGTACAATACTTTGCTCGCAGCTGTTACAAAATCACAATAAGAGGGAAATGTTTTTTAATATGAATCAAAATGTACCAATTTTGTGTCACTCAACACACGTATTATTGGACCAATTTTTGGTGAAAGATCAATGATGGATGGTCAAAAATCAAAATACAGCCTACATTTCCCAACGGAGGGAGTACTATAGTTCCAGCTGCTTAAACAAACTCTTGTTGACAATGAGCACAGTGATCAAACTTCTGCGACATATTAATCCACCAACTGGAGTACACAAGATGACCATCAATGGCTTCAAGTTTACTTCAATAATTTTTACTCCAACCACCCAAAGAAACTTTTCAGTGAGTTTTGAAATACCACATGGCAACTTCTAAACCAATTGCTAGTGGAAGAGCGACCCGCTAAGCTTCAAAATATTCAACGCTAAAATTTTAAATTACTGAAGAAGTATAGTAAATGTTCCTCTATTTTTACCTGTTCTGTGTACTGTGTACACGATACAATTATACAACTAATGCTTGAAGCTAGGTAATCCCAGGCTACCATCGTTTGTCAATGTGAATTACTCCTACTCCCTAGTTATATTATCAACCATCTGGTTGGTAATTACCAACAGACCGTCTTTTGTTGTCTAAAGCTGTTGATGGATCATCATTCCAAAAACTGAAAAACCATCAACATTGAGTGCGTACATGCTCTTCGTACAAGCAATTGCCGTTAGCATTCAAAATAAATAACAGATAAATTATTTCTACTAGTACTACCTCAGTTCTCGGCGCGTTCCCCTTGGCGATGAAAAGCGCGAGGACGGCAACCGTGGCAACCACATTTCCACCGAACCCCAGCACCGTGCGACGGCAGAGAGAGAAAAATTAAGGAACGAGAACAAATCAAACGTTAAACCAAACGCGCTAGCTCAAAAGCGATCGCCATGCCACAACAGCGCACAACCCCGAGGAAAAAAAAAGGATATGAATCCGCGAAGCAGGGGGAGAAGCGCCGTCCGTCCCAAACCTGCAAAAATCCCGTTCCCACAAACCCGATTACCACCGCACATCCCGATCAAAAAAAAAAAACTCGCGCCGACGGCGCCGTCGCGGTAGGGATTACGTACCGCGGGATCGCCGGTGCCGCACAGGAAATCCATGGCGGCGGCGAGGCAGAATCCGCGAGCGCGGCTACTGCCCGAAGGAACCAGGCGGGCAGCGAGTGGAAGAGCGACGGAGCGGAGAGAGGAGAGGGTCGACTCGATCGACCAGTGCCGTCGTTTCGTCACATTTAATACGCCGCTAGCTGTGAACGATGGAGCTGGCTGGGGTTTTGCCATCCAGCATTCTCGCCTCTCTCTCTCTCGTGCTCCGTTCGAATGAGCCGTGGGGCCGTGGGGAACGCCGGGCCCGCGTGTCACCGTCGTGCGTCTGGGACGACGGGTGTGTGTGTGTGTGTGTGGCGATCCTCTGTGCCCCTTTTCGGCAGAATGGCGCGCACGCGCCACGCACGCGGCGGCGGCTGTCCGCTTTGGCAAAGTGGTGGCAAAGTGGGGTTTACTTTTTATCGTCTTCTTGTCTTTGCGGAAGTGGGCTTCGCTTTTTTTTTAGGTGCGAGGATTTGGACCTTTCTCGCTTGTCTTTCGCCGCAACGTGGCACGCACGATGAAAGGAGGTGGGGGAGCAGTTGGCGTCTTCCCCCGCATGAGGGCCCGGCTCAGCACGAGACGGGCCAGATCGAAACCGCGGGCCCTCTTTAGGTTGTTAGCCCAACTTACACGCAAGTCGGCGAATGTAACTTATTTTAGCCGGTTTTGGAGAACGTCTCGGCCTGATTAGTGGTGGACGCAAAGCCTAAGAAATAATGATTTCCTAGTCTCGGCCCGCTAGTGCATCAATTCATCCAAAAATATAACTATTCGTGTCATGTGCAAATATATAAATAGATTCCTCTTACCACGTACATAAAACATAAATTGGCATATTTTTCTACGGGTTTATCTTCACGTTCACATTTATAGTATTCCTAGGTTCATTTATTTAACTTTTGACTAAAACTTTGAGATGCAAAGACACCCGAGATTAAAAAAAAATTGAGGGGAAACACCCGAGATAATTGTGCTCAAGTTTGTCGGGTAGTTCGTCTCCTGAGGTTTCAGAAAAATTATATATGACACAATTCATGGGCATGCAAGGGTGGGTATGAAGTTTCTTTTCTTTGCTAATAAGGGATATTTGGTTGATCAAAGTAGAGCTACATTAGCATCCCCAAGTGGATAACACCATAGCCAACAAAGCTCTACGTCGACTCGATCTTGCAAAATCTGCCAAGTCATGACTGACTCTGTTGTACTCCCTCCGTTTCATAAAGATTGGCACGGATTTAAACTAGCTCTAGTTCAAATTCACGCCAATCTTTATGGAACGGAGTAAGTAAGATCTATGAATTTTAATAAACTTGATCTCCCTTGGTGAATGCACTGTCCTCTCCACTTCTTCTATGAGACTATTGTAGCGCCAGCGATCTCGGACATTATTGGCATGGAAGAGAGAGATCGCCTGAGCATTATCCGTTTCCTATAAAAAAAAACATCAATCAATCAATTTGCCTTCTTTTAAAAATCATAACATATACATGAATATATCTTGTCATTTTTTGCATGAGACAGGAATAAATATCTTTAAATATCTTTTCCGATGAATTTTTCTAGGTTTCCATCTCATAGCATTTTCTACTAACATAAAACACACTTATTTGATGGCCGAAGTACAAAACCACTTTGTGAAATTGTGCTCAAATTTAAGTCTACCGGTTTTCGATAGTTTGGGGTTAAATGTTGAGAACTACGAAAAGTGTTATCGGGGTCCGCTTGAATCTCAACGAATCATCTTTCAGAGTCCCTAAGAATAAGGGCTGGCTAACGAGCACGCTCGGTTCGTTAAGAGCTCGCGAGCGCTCGTCAAGCTCGTTAAAAGCTCGTTAAGATAAATAAATATCATTCTGATCTAAATTTTTTGGCATGACCTATTTGCTTGGGATAAATTTTGACATCAAACAAAATATATCAAAACTGAACATGGCTATAAAGATTGGAAATAACACAGCAAAAGAAAAATAATAGCACAATTCTAGCAGCAAAATAAATTTCAGTAGCCACTCACAAGTGATGTACGAGACGAGCTCGTTAACGAGCTTAATGAGCGCTCGCCGAGTTTGTTCGTTAAGATCGTTAAGCTTAACGATCTGAAAAAGAAGTTTGATTTGGTTTTTTTAGTTAACGAGCCGATCCCTTAACGAGCCGAGTTAGCGGGCGTTCAATAAGATTCTCGAACCTCAGTCTTTTCGTCAGGCCTACCTAAGATGCAGCGTATCGAGAGTCGTATACAAAATATAATGTCTAACGCTACTATCATTCGTTACTCATGCATGTACGAGCCTCGAACAAATGGACGAGTTTTGGAGTGCTTCGTTGCCTCCGACCACCAACTTTCCAACCGATTGGTCACAAGATCATCCATCGCCTACTCGCATCTGCTCTCGTTCCGCAATCATACGCCACACGTGCTGATGATCTTGTTCGTTGTTTGGAGCGGTGTAAAGCCGTGCGACACAATCGCCAACCCCTGTTTCTTTCTGTATCAGAAAGATGCCAATGGATTAAACTAAATATCGTTGAAATCTTTGTCCAACCCAAAAGATTAGCTAAATAACGACCCACCCGCCCTAAACAAAATGCCATATTTTCCTCGTTTGGGCAGAGCAGCACACATCACACCACACACCAGCAAGGCATAAAAGGTGTTCAATGTCAAATCCAGAAAAGGGGTGTGGCCGTGTCGATATTGGCATACATACAGCATACTGCTGACGCGGAAAGACCAACAATTAAGTTAGGACACAAGCACAAACATTCACTCGCAGGGACAGGAATACTTTTTCTGAAAGCAGAATTGAACTGAATTGACCAACGGGCAGGGCAAAAGTAAAGCAAAGCAAACAGCAAAGGCTTTTGGGCGAAAGCCACTGGCAGCAGGTTTTTGGTGAATCCCTTGTGAACTGTGATCGACAAAAGTTGGCGCCTGGTTGAATTGTGGGCGACCAAAGTTGGCGCCTGCTGTCTGTCGCAGTGCTGTTCCTTTGGAGATAGAAGACCAACTTTGATGCAGTAGGTGTGCTAGCAAGGCAGGCCAAAGCCCAAAGGTGTAGAGCGTTCTTTTGTCTCTTGCTAGAGCGGCAGCCCTCTGCGCGTGTGCACCCCGGAAGGGGGGAAACGGAGGCAGGCCTAGTACGTAGCTAAACAGCAGAAATCGGCGCAAACGCACCACGCACGATGCACACACTGCCCTATGTGTCTTTTCAGCGCTCTTTTCGTGTTCCGATTTTCCTATGGCACGTTTCTGTCTCCGTCCAACAAAATTGTCAAGTTTGTCAAAATTTAAATGTATATAAACATGACTTAATGTATAAATACATTTAAATTTATTTAAAATTGAGATGTATTTTGTTGGATGGAGGGAGTAGAAGTTTTTGAAACAATGGGACAAAGGAGATTTTTCTTTTTCCTTTCAATAGTACCTCGTGCATCCAAATGTGCTCGCAACTCAAGTTATTACTCACCCTCTATGAATATAAGAGTGTGGCTAGGACACTTATAAAATTTGAGTAACCATATTTTCTTATAAATAGTCGTCTAAAAATTTTGACTGACATTTTCAGCAAAACATGCATATTTCACTAGCCAAAATTTAACTAGCTTCTCGATCTTCTACGTTACGGTGGTAGCCAAATGGGGAGGCTCAGGAGGGTAACACGGAGGCTCTAAAAACATCAAGGTCCTAAGAGATATGTTGCTGGAGATATTTTCCTGTTTAGCAATAGCCATTTTTATGAACGAATGTTTGTGACTGTCCTGACTTTTTTTAAAGTACGCATGTCTACTATAAAGGATGATCAAAAGTAGGATGCACTTCAAACATAATAAAAATTATAGCGAGTTCTCTGGACCAAACAACCACTGGCTACCGTCGCCAAAACGAGCTGATGACGTGCTGTTATCATCCTCCTCTACTGGATCCGGCCTGAACTTGTCAATGACAACAAGAACTAGTCGTGCACATACCCCTAACCTCACAGTTGTCGAACCATTGAACCCTAACCTCGCCGTCCTGAGGAAACGATAATAATCTATGTCGGTTGTTTTGTTGATTCCGTCCTTATGGAAGAACTTGAGGGGAATCAGAACCGGGAAGACCATCTCGACGACGAAGCGCCACCATCCTCAAGCATCACACCATCTTTCACACGCCTCCCAACAGCACAAGCACCACCTGAACGAGGCCGTGGAGGAAAAACCTTATTCCATACTGGCAGTGACGCCATCGTTTCGTCGTCGCAATTCTTGACAAATGCGGACCTATCAAAAACCTCTAGGCGGAGAAAACTACAACTCTCACCGGCAAATCGAAAACTTTTTGCACACACACCGAAGAAGAATGCCGATGATCTACCGGCGGGAGGGATGCCAGCGAAAATGGAACCCTTGATGCATGGGTTTTCTAGGAGAGAAGAGAATGAATGTTAATCCTGCAAACATATACGTGGTTTTAACTTAACTGTCTTTGATCCCGGAAAATTGTGTTGACGACAAAGATTTTGCTTGTTGGTAACTCGTGGATATTACAAGGAAAAGGTATTCACCAGAGTTACCAAAATACTCAAAATTCCATGGCAAACGGTTAAATTTCTCCGGTAGGAAACACGTCTTGGCTCCAAGGAAACCCAAGCCAGCAGTGTAAATCATGTCTCGCTCACAGGCAGCTTAGCGTGGTTCAGTCACTGTAGTACCTGAACGTGCCTTGCCACTGCCGCCTGCGTACGCGTCGGCGTCATCCTCTCCTCCTTTTCCCCTCCCACAGGCCCAACAAGCTTACAAAAGTCTCCTTCACTTTCCACTGCCACAGTCGCAGCCGCAGCGTGGCAGGGCCAGCAAGCAAACCGCTGCCACGCCAAGATTCGTGTTGAAGAGAGACAGAAAAAGAACCGAGAGGACATGTATCAGGCGCCAGGACACGGGAATCTCACGGAATTGTTGTTAGGGTTTTGCAGCAGCAGGCAGGCCGGCAGCGCGTGCGCGCATGCGTGCAGGCCGGGGCGTGCACCAATGCGTCATCGTGCATGCATGAATGGGGTGCGCCGCAGGCTTTGCTGCTGTAGTGCTGTGTGGATCGATTTGTGAGATGACCCAAAGCAAGCACGTACGTACGGGCGTGAATATCTCCTGCCTGCATGCGTGATACTACAATGCATCGGTCTGGTCTGGTCTGATGGTGCATTGGCAGTGTTTGCTGATCGATCTCGCCTTAAAAGAGCTGTATCAGCCCTTGTCGTCGTGGTCAATCGGTGGCCTAGCTACCTCGCAAGCTAGGCGTGAGCATGTGGGCCGATTGCATGGCCACGGTCCACAGAGCATCGCAAAGAAAGAGTATGTGTACCATACGTGCTAACATGGCATGTTGGTTATCTTTCGGCATTTTCTGGTGTTACCCTGAGACCAAGGTCGTCCCCGGACCAGAGCAATTGATCAGTGTTCGCCTGCAACATTTTTAAGACGAATTGGTTCTAAGCTGCACGTACCGGGCAGTATGAAGTCACGAACGGGATATCCAACCAGCCTAGGTGAAGCCCAAACGAATGGTTCATTCCTGTATTCGAACTAGACAAAAACGTCTCTTGAAAGACCTATTATACTTCATTATTATTTTTGTGATGATACTAAACATTTGAAGTTCAAACATGATCCTATCCAGGTCTTTCTTTTTTTTCCAATTTTCTCACTGAAATCGTTGGGAAAAAGAAGGTCAGAGGGTCGACACGGTCCACGGATAGATACCCAGGCCGACTCAACTCTGAAATCCACCACATGCCACACTTTTCACAGGAAGGAAAGGAGCTAGGTAGCACAGTAGGAGTACTGCGGTAGAGCCTAGAGGGGAGACCAGAAAAGGCCTTGCACGCTATGATAATCCCATTGTTTGACCAATTACATGGTGAGGACCATGCCTCCACATCCTTTGGTCCCCTAAAGCCAATCATGCTTTCGCAATGGCCATATCCCATCTAGATATCATCACCCTCGCTAATTAATCATGAACGGATTGAAAACAAAAAGGATGTGATCATCGTCATCATCATGATCCGTGATCGTTGGCGCCGCTGTGGTCCCACGCAAATCGCTCCCATGGATGGACGCGATTAGCCTGGAGATTAGAACTTTAATCTTGCTTCCCAGCGATGAGCTATATGATTGATGAGCTTCTTAGTTAATGAAACCCCTCCGGCCCGCCTGTTGGCTAAGCCACGAATTGTCAAAGGCTACGACTCTATATAATTATTGTTGGTTTTGGAGTATGGTGTTGGTGGGCATCTGGCCGCATAAGATCCGAGCCGGCGTGTCTGCTCCGTATAGTAGCAAAAGATGCCGAAACCCGTAGAGTTTGACGAGATTTGTTACTCCGTATATTCGAGTACGTGCTGATGGTCAAGTACACGTGTACGTACGTACCCCACGGGCACATACGTGCTAGTAATTAACTTCTGAGAGAATTAACCTAAACTGGCCGGTCACGTAAATGAAAGGATTACATGATTTTTGAATGGTTATACTGCTAATCCTCATGGAAGATGAGAATTGAACTTAGGCCACCATCGATCATTGCGACTTTGCAAGCTAGACCTCGAAAACTGCACCAAAAATTCAGCCATGATCATTGCATCTTTTCTGCGACGGTGTCAGCGCGCTTCACATCGCTTCTCATCACACAAGACTTTTGCCAATGATGCATACGAGCAGTATAAACGGAGTTAGATATATATTCACTGGTTACACATGCATGGAAGCGCGCGTGCGACGCGGCTGCGTCCTCCAAGCATGATTACCTGCAACGACTACTGCGAGATCCGTGAAAGGAGATTCGCACTCGACCGGCAAAGCCCTTTCTCCACTGTGGTTTGTGGGGAGACACCCCTGCTTTCTACTTCGTTTTCGCTGTCCCCTCTCCTACCGGTGGATCCGTGGCTTAGCCAACATCACGAAAGCTACGAAAGCTCTAGCGGTGAAAGTACTCGCACTACGTACCTATCGCTGCCGCGAATTGTATATCTTCTGAATTTACAGCAGCGGTTGTAGATGTAAATATGTAATTAAATGTAAGTTTAACTAATTAGCATGGAGGAAAGGAGGGAGAAGAAGGGGAACAGAGAGGAGAGGGGCGCAGTGCAAAGTGTTTCCGTGTTTGGGACGAGGAGGGCAAGGAAAAGCAGCCACTGCTCCCGCACGCCTCCATCGCGCCCTTGTGCTGTTATTGTGCATAACTCGACCCAATTGCAGGAAATTCGCAGCTGCATTATTGCGTGCTTGTACAGAATAGACACTGCAGGCAGACCTTCGACAGGGCTAGACATGTTTCCTCTGGTGCATTGCTGCTATTTCTATATACGCTGTTCGTATGCAACAAGGAAGCACGTGCACGTGCATGTCCGGCCGGTTTGGTTCGCCTTATAGCATTCACCTCCGATGGTAGATCCAGGAGGCTGCACAGCCTTTTCGATGTCATCCACCACATACAGTATCATCTAGTAGCAATGGAGATAAATTTGCAACGGTTATGGATCATGGCGCTGCTATGGATCGTCCGAAATTTGTTTGATATATATCACAAGACGTGGGTACTAATCTTTATCTACAATCTCTATAAAGTTAATCCTCAATAAAAGTCAATTAATGCTTACCGGCTCAACATGGTATGGTAGGAGCGTTGCATTTCGTGGTCCACAGGTATAACCCACTAATTTATGTAAGGCTTGAGGACACCTAACAAAACTCGAAGCAGCCGCCGCCACCTCCCATCTCTCCCTCGCCGCCGCCAGAAGGTGCAGCCGGGTGAAACCCGTGTGGCATCGGCGGTGGCGGGGCCCTTTTTCAAGGATTCGGCTTCGCAATGTTTGCCGGCCCGGCGAGGAAGTCGCGGGGCAGCGGCCGGATCGGGCTGCGTTCTGCGGCGTGGAAGAGGCAGCGTGGTGGCCGGATCGCGGCGCCGTTGTGCAGCGTTGAAGAGGCAGCGTGGCGGCCGGACCGCCGGATCGGGGCGGCGTTCAGGGGCCGGAAGAGGCGGCGCGGAGGATGGATCGGGGCACGCTGTGGGTGGCCATCGGGGCGGCATCCTGCGGAGTGGATAAGCGGGCGACGGCCAGATCGGGCCGCCTTGTGGGCGGCGTTCTTCGGAGTGAATGTTTCGCCGAGCAGTTGCCTTTGACTGGGCGACCGAGGTTGGACGTGGTGCGAGGATGGAGCGGTACATGTGGTGAGAGCTGCTCGCAGGTGCCACTCGGATCAAGCTTTGAGGCCAAGATGCCTATGATTGTAGTGGTGTGGATGCAGCTGCCGGTCTCGAAGATCATGGTGCTTGCTTTGGTGGTGGCAGAGGTCTTGGCCATGGTGTTGGTGGCACCAGAGTGGCTGACACCCAACAAGGAACGCGGCACTGGTCGTGGATGGTTCTTTCATAGTCACGGTGGTGGTCGTGGTTGGGGCCGGTTCGGCGGCTTCATCGGAAGAGGTGAAGGGAGCTGTGGCAGGGGTGGTATCATATTGAGATGGTGGTGTCGCCGCCTTTGCTCAGTTTCAAGTTGTTGGTCATATGAAGGTCCTCATATTTGGAGGTGGAGCCTTTGTTGGGGATGCTTCTGGTGATGAGACGGCGAGGTATGATGGCGTTGTCTGTTCCATCATTACTATTGTTATGAAGAAAGACGATGAAGATAGGTCGGCATGTGACTCGAAAGGCAGATGATCTATGATGTCTCTAGATGAGTTTTGAGATGACACCAAAACAACAGGCTAAGAGAAGTATGTTTTTTTTTTCTAGTTTGTTGTCTTACTATGTTGTAATGCTGAGATCCAAACGCGATTTGCGACTTCAATAATACAAAGGCTGTGTGCATCGATTGATGCAGAGGGCGGGGAAACGCCCTCCTTTTCGGAAAAAAAAACTAACAAAACTCGTCAAACCAACAACAACGTCATAGGTTGCAACACGTGACATAAATATGATCTTTATGGAAATAAATCCTGTATTTTTGCGCACATCATGATTTAGTAGTTGCACCAAGATGTTACAAACTCATTCTGAAAACGCAACGACAATTTGTACCGAGACAATTTTGCGAAAACAATCCAAATAGCCACATACAGTACAACAAGTTCGGAGAGGGCCCGCAAACACATACCGTAGAACACCAGCAATATTCCACCAAGACAATTTCGCGAAAATATTCTAGATCGACATGTATACAGTACAACAAGTTCGGAGTGGAGCTGCAAACACCACACCGTACAACATTGGAAAGAGATCCAACGGCATCTAGAGGGTGGAGAAGTGGTAAGTACCATCCTTCATCCAAATATTTTTTGCATTGAAAAAGTGTTGGACAATATTCTATCTTGAATTATTATTTCGGTTTTGTTATTGAGAAGTGGCCGTCGACATATTTTTGCATTGGAAGATGTGCATAATCTTACTCGTCTGCTCAAAGTAAAAATAAACAGAGTACTCCCGAACAAACCATTCAATCTAATTGTGGTTCATGTGGTTCATGTCAGTATAAAATGGACAAAACGAGATACCTCGGCCCGTTGTATAAGAAGATTCCCCACGGTTGTTCCTCCGCGTGTGGCATGCATGCATGGGCAGACGGAACGGAGGTCGATCCGGCGCTTATTCAAGCCGCGAAGAGACCGAAACCTACCCCCACGGTCCTCGTACGTCGATCCGGTCGGTCTCCGGGTGCGCGCTCGCAAACAACCTCACCCTCCTCGCCCTCCACTGCTGCGAACGAGCTGTTGCCGGCCGGTGCGTCAGCAGACACTCAGCAGTAACGGTAATTCCCCCTGTGGATGGAATGGAACTCGGGTGGCTCGATCCCCTGCCTGAATCCCTCGTGATGCATGCTAGTACGTGTAGTAGTAACGAAATCAAGACTCTAGGGAGCAAAGAAAAGACCAGGCGACCAGGCGTGCTACTTGATAGGAAACGTAGTGTGGCAGGGTAAGGCTCGTGCCGTCTGGGGCCGGCCAGTTATCATTATATATCAAGAGTTCATGCAGGGGTATCAAGAGTTCATGCAGGGTACAAATACAACATCTATATATACACATATTATGTTTATCGTCCTCCCTCAATCTCAACATCATGCGCCTACATGAAGAAAATAATGGTAGTGGCAATGGCTTGGTGAAGATATCAGCTAACTGATCCTTGGAGGAGATGAATCTGATGTCAAGAAACTTCTGAGCAACCCGTTCACGAACAAAGTGAAAATCAATCTCAATATGTTTAGTACGAGCATGAAACACCGGGTTGGAAGAAAGATATGTAGTTCCAATATTATCACACCATAGTATCGGTGGATTCTTCTGGATCACTCCAAGCTCACCAAGGAGGGCTTGTACCCAAATCAACTCAGCTGTAGCATTAGCAAGTGCCTTGTATTCAGACTCTGTACTGGAACGAAACACAATAGCCTGTTTTCTGGCACTCCATGACACTAGCTTTCCTCCATAAAAGATAGCAAATCCCCACGTTGATCGGCAGTCATCAGGATTACCCGCCCAGTCAGCACAAAGAAAGCTAATAAGAGCGGCGCGGTAGAGAAGGGGCGCAGCAGTAGTCCATGTGACAGAGTACCCTGCACATAGCGTAGGATGCGCTTGACCGCCGGCCAATGAGAACACCGAGGAGCATGTAGAAACTGACACACTTTGTTGACTGCAAATGACAAATCTGGGCGTGTCATGGTGAGGTACTGTAGACCACCAACAATACTGCGATAGCGAGTAGAATCCTCAGCAGAAAGGGGAGTGCCATCACTAGCTGAAAGTATCTCAGAAGCCACCATAGGAGTAGTTACAGGAGCACACTTCTGAAGTCCAGCTTTAGTCAACAACTCAGAGGCATACTTGCGATGACTCAAAAGGAGGCCACCACGATAGGGAGTATGTACCTCAATACCAAGGAAGTAATGGAGTGGACCAAGATCCTTGAGAGCAAACGAAGAGCCAAGCTGCTGAATCAGGCGGTCAGTCGCTGCAGACGACGAGCTCCCACAATAATGTCATCAACATAAACAAGCAGGTAAAGTGTGACTTCAGGTCGTCGCAAGATAAACAGAGATGTATGAGCTGTAGAAGGTGTGAAACCAAGACCAGAGAATACAGAACTGAGTCTGGCATGCCATGCACGAGGGGCCTGTTTTAGCCCGTAGAGAGCCTTTTCAAGCTGACACAAATGTCTGGGGTGACTAGGATCCTCAAAGCCACGCGGCTGTCGCATAAAGACCTCTTCCTCAAGAACCCCATGTAAGAATGCATTCTGAATATCAAGCTGACGAAGATGCCATCCATGAGAAAGAGCCATCGACAGTAATAGACGAATAGTAGTAGGCTTAACAACAGGACTAAAAGTGTCCTCGTAGTCAAGTCCATATCGCTGCTTGAATCCTTTTGCAACGAGACGAGCCTTATATCTGTCAATGGACCCGTCAGCTCGCCTCTTGATTTTAAACACCCATCTGCAATCAATGATGTTCACTCCTGAACGAGGCGGAACCAGTCGCCACGTCTGATTTTTCTGAAAAGCTGTGTACTCAGCTTCCATAGCAGTGCGCCAGTGGGGAGACAAGATGGCTGCACGAAAATCAGGTGGCTCGGTAATCAGCAGGGTAGGATCAGACGACTTGGTTGTATTCCAAGCAATGGTACCATCAGTCCCAACTCTCGGCTGTCGAATGCCACGCTGCAAACGTGTGGTCACGCGAGGCTGTGCTGGTGACGGCGACCCAGCGATAGGGGGCGATGTAGATGGTGCAGGATACGGCGACGGATTGGTATCCGTCGCGCTGGTCGACGAGGCGGAGCCAGGCGAGTGGTCCGCCGAGCCATGCGCCGGGGACGAGGCCGGCCCAGGCAAGCTGCCAGCGCCGCGGAAGAGGCCCGGCTTTGCATGCGCCTCATGCAGATTGACGTCGTCGTCGACTGTCGCACCACGATCGACGTGAGGAGTAGTTGGTGACTCCTCGTCAAGTAATTCAAGACCTGCTCCGTGTCCTGAACCTGCACCATGATTAGCCAAAAGCAAAGGAGTATATGCAACATCAACAAATTGGTCGGGGTGTAGGGGTGAATCATGAGAGGATGGTGTGGTGGAGGGTACCGCGGTGTGAGAAAAGGGAAACACCGTCTCATCGAACACAACATCTCGGGAGATATAGACGCGATTGGTAGGAACATGAAGACACTTGTAGCCTTTGTGAAGAGAGCTATACCCAAGGAATACACACTGTTTAGAATGAAATTGAAGCTTACCGTTATTGTATGGGCGAAGATGTGGCCAACACGCACAACCGAAGATTTTAAAGAAGGTGTAATCTGGTGTTTCACCTACGAGACGCTCGAGAGGTGTTTGCATGTCTATAACGCGGCTAGGTAATCGGTTAATGAGAAAGCAAGCCGTGGAGAAAGCATCACTCCAAAACCGAAAAGGGACACTTGCATGAGCTAGGAGAGTAAGACCGGTCTCGACAATATGACGGTGTTTGCGCTCAGCTGTGCCGTTTTGTTGGTATGTATGTGGACATGAGACACGATGTGAGATACCAATATCAGCAAAAAAATTATTCAATTTTAGATATGCAGTCACTTTGGACATGTATAATCTTTTTGTTAAGTAAACGTTCAACATGTTGCTGAAACTGAAGGAAGACAGCAAAGACATCAGATTTATGTTTCAAAAGGTAAAGCCATGTAAAGCGACTATATCCATCAACAAAGCTCACATAAAACTGATGACCACTGACTGAAGTCTGGGCAGGGCCCAAACATCTGAATAAATAATCTCAAGGGGTGCAGTAGTAACATGAGTAGATAATGAAAAAAGCAACTGACGACTCTTGCCTTGCTGACAGTCATCACACACTAAAGTTACAGCTTTATTAACTGACACAGAGGGAAGCTCATGACGATGTAAAATATGCTGGACAATTGGAGAGGCTGGATGTCCTAGACGCGAGTGCCACTGATCACTTGACACCTTAACGCTGCTGAAGGCTTGCTTAACAGAAGACACATCAAGATTATAGAGACCACGTCGACATCCCCCTCTAAGCAGAACCACCCTGGTGTCCCGGTCCTTAACAAGGAAATACCATGGGTGAAATTCAAAGAAAACATTATTATCATGTGTGAATCTCTTAACAGAAAGAAGATTGCGAGTAATGGATGGCACGCGATGAATGTTTTTAAGATGTAGGGGTTGTGTAGGTGTAGGAATTATGGATTGACCAATATGTGTAATGCGCATACACGTACCATTTGCAGTTTGGACAGTGTCCTTGCCATGGTATTGCTCCTTGATGTTCAGCTTGTTGAGGTCGTTGGAGAAGTGGTCCGTCGCTGCAGTGTCCGCATACCAGTATGGATCAACTGGATATGAGGGAGTAGAGGTGCCGACGTGGTAGGCAGCAGTAGCACCATCATTGAGAGCAGCGAGCTGGCGGTCCATATTACGACCGTCGTTCCCGGTCCCTAGAAAAATTTTCTGGAACCTCTTGAAGCAGCAGGATGCAGGGTGGCCAATCTTGGAGCAGATTTGGCACACCGGACGAGCTCCACCGCCTCCCTGACCACCAGCGTTGCGACCACCGCCTCCCTGACCCTGCTGACGCGCAGGAGGAGGCGGCGTGGCAGGTCCCTGCGGGCGTGCGCCAGGAGCAGAAGTGCCCTGCTGGTACGTAGGCGCGCGTCCACCGCCTTGGCACGAGGTGTAGTTGGCGGAGTGGATATCAGCGCCGAGCTCGGCGCGACGTGCCTCGACACGCTGCTCGGTGTTGAGGAGCTGCGCGTAGACATCCCATATGGGCATAGGGTCGAGCACCGACCGAGCAGAGACACGATCAGCAAGGGGATCATAGTCACTGTCGAGGCCAGCGAGTAGCAAGGCGTTTAACTCTTTTGGACGGAGCGGCTGCCCAATCGACGAGAGCACATCCGCCAGGGACTTGACCTTGTTGAAGAAGGCGGTGGCGTTGGGGTAGTCGTGCTTCCTGGGTACGGATCTGCATGACCCGCGCCATCGACTGCGACGCGAAGCTGGCCTCCAGGGCCTCCCACGCCTCCTGCGACGTCGGAATCATCATGACCATGCCGAGGACGCCCTCGCTGAGGGAGGACACGATGGCCGAGAGGATCGACTGGTCCTGCTGGTGCCATGCCACATGCTTGGGGTTGGGCTCAGTTCTGGCAGCGACGCCCCCGGAAGCCGGAACTTGGAGCTCTGCGGCCGGACAGGGTAGAGACCCGTTGACAAAGCCGAAGAGCAGGTTGCTCCTCAAGATCGGATCGACTTGAGTGCGCCAGTAGAGGTAGTTGTCCGATGTAAGGCGGATGGTGAACTTGTTCGTCAGATCGATGGGAGCGTCGGGAATCCTCGACGCCATCACTGCCCGAGCGGTGCTTCTGGAGCTCATCGAGACGCCAGCAGAGGCTATCCTTGCGGACGAGGCGGATGACGAGCTGGAGAGGCTCGTCGATATGCCAGACTTAGTCATGGCGCAATCGGCGGACGACGGCACGAGGCGGCGGTCGCCGATCTAGGCTGCGGCGGCAGTAGGGTAGGCGGAAGCGAGAATTAGGTTGGCTCTGATACCATAATAGGAAACGTAATGTGGTAGGTTAAGTCTCGTGCTATCTAGGGCCGGCCAGGTATCATTATATATCAAGATTTGGTACAGAGGTACAAATACAACACGTACAAAAACTACATCCATATGTACACATACTATGGCTCTGTTTGGTTGGGCTTAAAACTGCATTTTGACTTTTGGCTTATAAGCCACAAAAATACCTAAATAGTTGCTTTTGACTTTGATTTTTTGCTTATACTATCATCTAACAATATCAAGTCAAATGTTAAAAGTCAAAGCCAAAAACACCTGATTCGATGCTTTTGTGGCTTATAAGCTAAAAATCAGAAATCAGTTTTAACCCCACCAAAAAGATCCTACGGTTATCACTCCTGCTGCCTGCTCCACCGCTGTACCGCTAGGCTAGCCGAACGCGGCACGCACCGCAGTAAAGAGGCCTCGCCGAGTTAATTCCCACCACCCTTCTCCTCACCAAACCAATTAACCCCTCCAGGGCTCCCTCTTCTTCGGTTCTTCCTCCCCCGTGTGCGTGCGTGCGTGCGTTCCTTGGGACTACGACCTCTGCAGGTCTCCCACAGTCCCCTGAATAAATAAAAGCCACGGAGGGAATGCAGCAGAGAGGGGGGCAAGAAGACGTGAGATGAAAGCAAGCGAGCGAGCGACGCACGCTGAGCTGAGCTGAGCAGCCGCAGAGAAGTTGTCGCCAAGGAGAAGGAGATAGAGGCAGAGGGAGAGGGAGAGCAGCAGCTCATCTTTCGCCATGAAGTTCATGAAGCTCGGCTCCAAGCCGGACGCCTTCCAGGCCGACGGCGACTCCAGGTCAGCCCGAGTTCTTCAAAGCTCCCTCCCTTAGCCATTGCAAACCTTGCATCTCTACTTCTCTTTTTACCAACTGGCCAGTGCGATCAAGCAGAAAAGTCACTCTTCTTCTTTCTTCATTTCCCTTTTTTTCTTTCTTTCTGAAATCGCTTCTCTTGCTCCTGTGGAGCGACACAATGTCAATAACGTCTGATGCATTAGCGAGCCTGCATGTCCTAGCTAGCAAGTGTTCTTGGCTTCTCGCTCTAGGCCCTGGATTAGATGCATGCTCTTGGTCCCCCTGTTCATCGTTGCAAATCCCTTTTCTTCGTGGAAACAAAACAATAATGCAGCGTTTATTTTCCTCTAATCGCAATGCCCTTTTTTTTAGTACAAATCATTTCTTGCTTGTGTGTTCTTGATCCTTCTTCCCGAAAACAAGAGAATGATTTTTTTCCCTTTTGTTAATTATAGGAGCAGAATTACTCTGATCTTGATCTTGTAATATGTGGGGCTGCACTGCTCGAGTGCTCGTGAGCCTACGTGTGTTGCCTTGCCTTGCGCGGCATTTTTGACCAGCAATGGCGAAAAAGCTGGCGCCCCTGGCCTTTTGGTTGTACAAACAAAACATGGTCGTAGCAGTTGAGATAGGAACCATAGGATTCTTTCGTGTACCTTTTTTACTTGTAAAGTGGTAGTAATGTGACCAAATGCTGCTTGCTCTCTGTTCTTCTACCTGGCTAGAGAGTAGAGACCCACATGGCCATGCCCACTGGATCTTGGACTCCACATCTCCTAAGTTTATTTTTTAGTTTTGGTTGAAGCGTATCTGTATGTCCTGACCTCCCAACAAGAACATTTATGCGTTTTGTAGACAGTAAGGATATGAAGATGTTTTTTCGTAGTAATATTCCATCCATGTCTCGTTCAACAGCGCTGTAACTCTGAACAAGCCAATTTCCTGCAGATATGTGCTATCCGACCTGCCGTCAGACATCGTCGTCCATGTCCAGGATGCAAGGTTCTACCTGCACAAGGTAATTAATTCATCTGCATTTTACCCACTGATCAATCAACCAAGCTCAAGCCAGTTCATTGTCCCTGCTGTATCCGAAGCCATTGTGTGCTGAACCTCGAGTGAAAACAACGCATCCGCCAATATACAGCTACGAGCACACCGCGAGATGCAGCTGTAGTTAACATCTCTTTTTGTCAAGGCGCCACTTGTACTTTGGATCCATGCTGCCGCTAAGAATCTTTCCAAGAATTTCTTTAGATCAGCTTTCCATTTAAATTTAAATATACATCATTTTGCTGCGTCTGTTCATCAGCAGACGAGAGAATGCTACAGCAGATCAACAAATGCTCACTGTTCAATCAATCACGCTTACTGAATAAATTTCGCTTAAAGAAAAAACATTGGTGGCTACCAAAATTTTGCTTTAAATCAACATTGGTGGCTACAAATTTTGCTGTAGAAAAGGATTGGTTACTGCTGTAGTTTTTATCAATTTTTTGCAATCTATTTCCAGTTCCCTCTGCTTTCCAAGAGCAGCCTGCTACAGAAGCTGATCATTGAGGCGAGCCAGAGCGGCGGCGGCGGCGGCGGCGGGGACGACGAGGTGTACCTCGACGGCATCCCGGGCGGCGCGAGGGCGTTCGAGATCTGCGCCAAGTTCTGCTACGGCATGGTGGTGACCCTGAACGCGCACAACGTGGTGGCGGCGCGGTGCGCGGCGGAGTACCTGGGCATGACGGAGGACGTGGACAAGGGCAACCTCGTCTTCAAGCTCGAGGTCTTCCTGGCCTCCGGCGTCTTCCGGAGCTGGAAGGACTCCATCACGGCGCTCCAGAGCACCGCCGCGCTGCGTCCCTGGTCCGAGGAGCTGAAGCTGGTCGCCCGGTGCACGGACGCCATTGCCGCCAAGGCCGCGGCCAGCCCCGGGAGCGTCGTGTGGTCGTACACGTATAACCGGAAGGCCGCGTCCTCTGAGGAGATTGTCGAGGAGCGCCGCCGGTGCGGGGTGGTTCCGAGGGACTGGTGGGTGGAGGACCTGTGCGAGCTTGATGTGGAGCTTTACGGGCGCGTCATGGTGGCGGTGAAGAAGTCCGTGGGGAGCAGGGACGTTGTCGTAGGAGAAGCTCTCAGGGCCTACGCCGCGCGGTGGCTCCCGGAGAACTGCCTCGAGGAAGAAGAGGACGGCGGATCCATGGCGGCGTACACGAACGTGCTCGAGACCATCGTCTGGCTGCTGCCTAAGGAAGACGACGACGACGATGGATCAATGTCGGCGTCGCGCTGCTGCTCGTGCCAGTTCCTGCTGAACCTGCTCAAGTTCTCCGTCGCGGTCGGCGCCGGGGAGCCGCTGCGGGAGGAGCTGATGGACCGGGTCGCGCGGCAGTTGCACGAGGCGTCGGCCCGCGACCTCCTGGTCCCGGCCAGGCCGCCGGCGCAGACCATCTACGACGTCGAGCTCGTCGAGGCGCTCGTCGGCAGATACATGCGGCGGCGGAACGCCGGGGTTGGGGAAGACGGGCTCTTCCTCAGCGGCGACCTTGAGAATGAAGTGGAGGCAGACGAGTCCTTGCTGAAGCTGTGCAAGCTCGTCGACGCGTACTTGGCCGAGGTCGCCGGTGACCCGAACCTGCAGGTTTCGACATTCGTCAGCTTGGCCACGTCCATGCCTGAGCCTGCCCGGCCGTCGCACGATGGCCTGTACACCGCCATTGATGTCTTCCTCAAGGTAACATAAACCATGATGCATCTCGTGTTTGTTTGACTGACAAGAAAAAATCAGATCTGTTTGTAATTCTTGCGTCAATTGATTGTTGTCAGGTGCGGCCGAATTTGGGCAAGGTGGAGAAGAGGACGATATCGGGCCTGATGGACGTGAAGAAGCTCTCAAAGGAAGCCTGCATCCACGCCGCGCAGAACGACCGCCTCCCGCTGCGCGTCGTGGTGCAGGTGCTCTTCTTCGAGCAGCTGCGCGCGGCGGCGCCACCGCCGCTATCCGCCGGCGCCGGTAACGTGCTAGAACTCGAAGACGACGACGGCTGGAAGAACCAGGCGCTGGCGCTGACGCTGCCGGAGACTCTGCCGCCGACCCCGGCGGCCCTGAGGAGGCAGCTGGGGAGCCTGAAGCTGGCCGGGGAAGACGGCGTGGGCGGCGGAGGGGACGGGCGGCGGCTGGCGAGGAGCGCGAGCATCGCGAACCAGAGCAGCAGGCTGTCGCTGTCGTCGCGGTCGCGGCGGATCTTCGACAGGCTGTGGGTTGGCGGGAAGATGGTGCCCGGCGGCGAGGTTGTCAGCAAGAGCTCCGACACGTCCGGGAGCTCGCAGAGCCCGCGCTCCTCCGCCGTGCCGCCCAACAAGTCGTCGTCCAGGAACCGCCGCTACTCGGTGTCGTAGGCGCCGCCCGGCTGTACAGAGGACGAATGGTCGACGACGACTGTCGCGGTGTCGCCGGACGAATGGTCGACGACGGCGGATCGACTGCTAGCATGCTAACTTCGATTCAGGATTTCAAGGGCTCTGTTCTGATGGATGCATTTGTTGATCTGATCGACGTGCTCGCGGGGGCGACGAGGAACCAGAAATTGATCCTTGATTTGCCGAACATAACTGCTCTGATCTTGACACGATCGGCTGTCTTTCTCTTAACTCTTTGTTAGCTCGGTGATCTGGGTAACCGCCTTTTGGTGGTTCTGCTTGGTATGCGAACCGGATATCATCGTGCTCGTGACGTGAGCAGGGTGCAGGCCAAATCGTACTTATAAAAAATTTCATGGTTGTTTTGGGCTGGAAGCTTCACGACTCTCATCGTTCTCGTTCTCGAAGAACAAATTTGGCAGCAGTTACGCTGTCCGGGCAAACAAATGGAAGTCTAACATCCAACTCTTTTTTTTAGGAACGACGTGGCTTTATCGATTCAAGCGACAAAGTACAAAACATCAACAAAACTAAAATTTTCATTGTAGTCCTTCGAAGTAAACTTCTCTTGATCTATCTTTCGCATCTTGATACTTCTTCACGTATTCGTCGACAAAATTATAGAATACCATGCTTGCACAAGCTGAACTAATCTCAGAGGTTTTGAAAAGCCGCATGAGCCGCCCACCTCAAACGGTGAGAACCTAAGATTATTGAACGCACCATGGCCGGGGTAATACCCTTTGCGAGACAAGCTGTAAAACTGTTTCTCCGTCGATGAATCCACAAGGAAAAAGACCAACAACCCGAAAATACGTGCCGTGAGAACCACTGATTCCGTGGCATAGGTTTCAACGCCTATACCAGAACGATAAAGCAGCCAGGACACCAATCTTCTAGACGACAGCGTCTCCATCACAAATGGAAGTCTAACATCCACCTCTGCGCAGTTAGAAAGGAAAGATTGAAAACACAAATCCATGCAACCCTGGTTGCTCGGTTAAGCAAACTTCTGCGCGTTAAGCAAATATATTTGGGCCGCTTTGCAACCCTGGTCGCTCGGTTAAGCAAACATGGACCGTTCCCCTTCTGGGCGTTTCTAGCGCCTTGCCAAACCATGGGCATATTGGGCCTACAAGAACGAGAGGCAACGTGGGCCTTCTATACGTCCTGCAGCCCGCCCCGCCCCGGGGTCTCGCTCTGAATTCTCCTGTTTATGTTTTTTCTTTTAATAAACGTTGGGTGAAATTGTAATTGCGATTCTGTTAATTATGTAACCTAGGCGACTAGGGTTTCTACTTCGCCGGCGGCTTGACTTCGGCGTCGATTCTACTTACTTTCTCTCCGGTTCTCCTGGGGATTGCCTGCGGTCGTTCTCGGGCTGATAAAGGGGACGCCTTGCGCGTCTACCCGGCCTTGGACTCGAGTCGTAGGCGGAAACTAGGGTTTCGGCAGATCGATCTACTGGTCTTATTGCAATGGCGTCTTCTTCCTCGATGGGAAAAGGAAAGGAGGGGGCGGCTCTGGTGAGCGCCATGAACAAGATGGTTCTGCATGACGCAGAATTGGATGATGTGCAGATCGGGGAGGAGGAGATTGGGAAGCTGGAGAAAGAAGCGCGGTGGCTGGTGCTGGCGCGAGTTAACACCACTCGACCTTTCAACGTGACTCCCTTCTATGATACAATGAGATCCATCTGGGGGCTGGCTATGGATTTTGAACCACGGGAAGTTGATGATAATTTGTTTCTGTTCAAGCTATTTTGCCTTGGCAATTGGAAGAAAGTTACGCAGCAGGGACCTTGGCTCTTCCGAAGGATGGTGGTGGTGCTGGAAGATTACGATGGCAAGACGGATATGGCATCTATTCCTTTGAATCGTACTGCCGTTTGGGCGTAGATCCATAAGATCCCGGAACTCTATAGGATTCTGGCGGTGGTTGACCAACTTGCACGGCGGATCGATCGGGTGTTAAGCGTCGATCTGAATCCAGTGAAGCTTTTTGAAGGTGACTATGTGCGTGTCCGGGCTAGCATTGAGGTTGGTGATCCCCTGATTAGGGTTGTGCCTCTGAAGATTGGGAAGGAACGGAATCTGCTTGATGTCAAATATGAGAAGATGGGCCTTTTCTGTGAGATCTGTGGCATCCTTGGCCACGACCGGGATGAGTGTGGCAATGGAATTCATGATGACAGTGCGGAGCAATACGGCACGTGGATGCTGGCTAAGCGTCGTGTTGCGCCCACGAGCATGTCCTTCGTCGCTAGAGCTCCGTTCTCTGGCTGACGGGGAGGTGGCCGTAACCAGGGTGGACGTGGTAGGGGTTTGAGTGCCAAGAAAAGATCGTCAGATGATGCTAATTTAGACAATGAGGAAGATCTTAAAGATACAGCCGTCCTGCAAAGAACAATCAGCCTATCAATGAAGTTGACAATGCTTCAGCTAAGAAAAAGCTTGATATGGACGTGGACGAGGGTACGCTGAATCTGAACATCACCACGACAGAAGAAACAACAGGTGCTTCGGCGGCTAATGGGGATGTACCCCCTCCACCGCCACAGTACATGAAACCTAAAGCAAATAAGAAGAGCAGGCAGGGTGCGTCTCCCTCAAAACTGATGGATCGGCGGCCTCCCTGGAGGAGGACCGCCGAGTGCAATGAGTATCCTAAGCTGGAACTGTCGTGACATTGGCAACGACGCGACAGTTCGCGAGCTCCGCACTTTGGTGCGACCGTTTGCCCCCTCTGTACTCTGCTTGCAGGAGACTCAAGTTGGAAGTATGAGGGCTCAAAATCTTTCTTTTACTTTAGGTTTTCAGAATAGCTTTGCTGTTAGTAGTTCTGGTCAGAGTGGGGGCTTAGCCATGTACTGGAACAATGATATTGCAATGAATCTAATTCACTATTCTCAGTATCACATTGATATGATAGTCCGAGCAGGTGATGCGGATCCTTGGCGACTTACCTGCATCTATGGTGAGGCGTCTGTTAGGGAGAGACACAAAACATGGGAGCTCCTTCGATTCTTCCGAAGTGAGTCTGACCTCCCATGGACCTGCATTGGTGACTTTAATGAGGTGCTCACCCAGGAAGAGCACTTTGGTGTGGGCGAACGTGATTCTGGACAGATGATGGGATTCCGTGAGGCAGTTGATGTGTGTGGCTTGTGCGACCTCGGTTTCAATGGCAACGTCTGGACTTTCGAAAACGTGTGAGGGGTGGTTCCTATACACGGGTGCGCCTGGATCGAGCGTTGGCATCAACGTCCTGATGGATGAGGTTCCCTTTTGCGGGTGTGTTTCACCTTACGGCTGTCAAATCAGATCATTGTCCTATTCTCTTGAAAACGGCGGAGCCTAATGAAGGAAGTAGGGAACGGGCTGTGCGGAGCTTCAGGTATGAAAAGATGTGGGAAACCCACGAGAATTTTGGTGAATTTCTGAAGCAAAAGTGGCTGGAGAAGGAGCCGGGTACAAGCATGGCGGCTCTGCATGCAAAACTTGCTTCTTTGGCTTGTGATCTTAATGCATGGAACGGCGAGGTCTTTGGGGAGATGCGGAAAAAGACTTGTGAGGTTCTTGCAGAACTCGGACGGCTTCGAGCTCTTCCTGGGCGTGTCGGGCCATCGCCGGCCGAGTCCAATATCGTGGAAACTCTTACTTTATGGAATCATAGGGAGGAGATCATGTGGAGGCAGCGGTCTTGGGTACAATGGCTGGCGGAGGGGGACAAAAACACACGTTTCTTCCACCAGAAGGCCAGTGGACGACGAAAGAAGAATCGTATTGAGCAACTACAATTGCCGGATGGGTCGGTCACGCAGGATTTTCATGTTATGTCTCAACATACTGTTGATTTTTATTCCAATCTCTATACTTCAGAAGGTGTTGCAGCCATGGATGAGGTCCTTCACACAATACCGCGGAAGGTCACGCCGGCGATGAACGAGAGGTTGGACCGGCCGTACTTGGAGGAGGAAGTAAAGCATGCTCTGTTTCAAATGTTTCCTACAAAGGCACCTGGGCCTGACGGGTTCCCGGGTCATTTTTTCCAGAGGCACTCGGATCTGTGTGGGAAGGAATTAACATTGGCAGTTTTCAATATTCTTAATGGCGCTGAAGTTCCCAAGGATGCTAACCATACCTTGATTGTTTTAATACCAAAGTGGCAGGTGCATCTTCTCTTACACAATTCCGCCCTATTAGCTTGTGTAACGTTATCTTAAAAATTGTGTCCAAGGTACAAGCTAACAGATTGAAAGAGATCTTGCCGGAAATTATTTCTGAGGAGCAGTCAGCTTTTGTCCCGGGACGGCTAATTACGGATAATATCATTACAGCTTATGAGTGTTTGCACTTCATGACGAAAAGGCGTGCACGTGGAGGGCAATACTGTGCTTTGAAGTTGGATATGATGAAAGCCTATAACCACGTGGAGTGGGATTATCTACGAGCTATGCTACAACTCGGTTTTTGCCCCCGTTGGGTCTCGTCTATTATGAAGGTGGTCATCTCGGTCACCTTCTCGGTTCTCTTCAACGGCGAGCGCACAGGGTTGTTCCAGCCGAGCAGGGGCATCCGACAGGGGGATCCAATTTCGCCATACTTGTTTTTGCTAGCAACTGAAGGTTTGTCTTGCCTGTTAAGGAGCGGGGGGAATTCAGAATTGTTGTCGGGCCCAATGCACCCCCGGTCAGTCATCTCTTATTTGCAGACGATAGCTTGCTTTTTGTAAAAGCTAGTGTGGAGGGAGCCGTCACTATCTCCCAGGTGATTGAACAATATGGTCAAGCCTCTGGCCAGCGTGTGAATAGGCAGAAAAGCTCAATTTTCTTCAGTAAAGGGTGTCCAAATGATGTTCGGCATGCTGTCAAGGAGCTACTCCAAGTACCTAATGAGTCTCTGAGTGCAAAATACTTGGGGATGCCAACGGATGTCAGGAACTCTAAGAATGGCGCTTTCAAGTATCTCAAAGATTGGGTTTGGGGGAAAGTGAAGGGTTGGATGGAGGAGACGCTCTCTGCCGGTGGCAAGGAGGTCTTGATCAAGTCCGTTGCCCAGGCTGTGCCAACATACTCCATGTCTTCCTTTAAGCTCCCAAGAGGCCTTTGTCATAAAATTAATTCCCTAATCAGATGCTTTTGGTGGGGCAGCAAAAACGGCAAGCGGAAAACCCATTGGGTCTCATGGGATACGATGACTATGCCGAAATACATGGGAGGCCTCGGCTTCCGTGATATCGATCTCTTCAATCTCTCTCTGTTAGCACGACAAGCTTGGAGCCTACTAACGGCGCCGGACACTCTCAGTGCGAGGATCCTGAAGGCAGTTTACTTTCCGGATTCTTCAGTAATGCGAGCTGAATTGGGGTCTCGCCCATCGCAGATCTGGCGGGCTATTGTTGAAGGGAGAGATGTGTTAAAACTCGGAACGGTTCACCGAATTGGCAATGGCGTGACCACCCGTATCTGGCATGACAACTGGATCCCTCGCGATGAGAGAAGGCTGCCGGTGTTGTCCTTGGCTGCAGATCCTCCGGAGAAAGTTTCTGAATTAATTGATCACACGTCCGGGAGTTGGGACATTGAGAAGCTCACCACCAATTTCCTTCTTATGGATGTTGAGGCGATTCGGAGTATTCACCATCAACCATGGTGATTTCTGGGCATGGCACTTCGAGAAGACGGGCGTCTTTAGCATACGATCATGCTACAAAATGCTGGTTACCACCAAGAGAGTCCGTGAGGACTGGTTGGAACAGCGGCCTTCGTCGAGCTCCGATCGGTCGGAGAAGGCTTGGTCGCGTATGTGGAAAGTTAAAGTGCCCTCGAAAGTCCATGTGTTCGCTTGGCGCCTTGCCCAGCAGTCGCTGCCTACAAGGGATGTTCTTAATCACCTGTCATATGGCGGACTCTTCGCTGTGCTCAATCTGCCATGCAGTTCCGACTCGTGGCGCCATTCTCTCATTGAGTGCACAATGGCGCGAAGTGTTTGGGCTCTCACCGACGAGCAACTTGCGGAGAATGTCGGAGCTTCTGTTTGCCCCAGTGCCCGAGAATGGTTATTTCATCTTCTGGAGACGGTATCCCATGCAGAATTCACTCAAATTCTTTTGACGTTATGGGTGATCTGGTCAGCACGGCGCAAGGCGATCCATGAGAGTATATTCCAGAGTCCTGTAACCATTCATGGTTTTGTTTCGAAGCTTCTCTCAGACTTACAGGTGGTGCAGGCTCCGGCTTCGTCTCGCCCGAGGCTTGCCGTGGCAGTAGCTCCTCGATGGATTCCACCTCCGGATGGCTTCCTCAAGTTCAATGTGGACGGAGGTGTCGCTAAGAACAAGAAGAAGGGTGAGCTGCTGTCGTTTGCAGGGATTCTGAAGGCAGGTATCAGGGATCGTCCGCTCGTATTTTCGATGCCATCACTGATCCTCCCCTGTAGAAGGTTTGGCTTGCTGTGAAGCTCTCGCTTTGGCCAAGGATCCGCATGCACAGAAACTTTACATTTCTTCAGATGCGGCGGCGGTGATCCAAGGTATTCGTCAAGGCAGCCGCTGGTCTTATAGCGCAATTCTGCGAGAGATTGGCGTCCGAAGCAGGGAGTTTCAGGATGTTATTTTCATGCATGAAGGGAGGGCCTCTGATGATGATGCCCATAGCTTAGTGAAGAGTGCTTTGTCTTTTAACACATGGTAGATTCCTCTGGCTGTCTGGGCCTTGGAATGAGACTTCTGTACCTTTGATTATTAAGCAATAAAGCCATGTGTTTCGCTCAAAAAAAAAACAGACGTTGGTGTGTGGTTTTTGACTGACATGCAAACTTTGGTACTTTTGGCGCAATTTCTTGCCGGTTGATTGGCGAATATTTTCAATAGGTCATGCTTTCATTATAGACCCGAAACCCTGATTTGACCACCAGCAAAAATTGAACAGGACTCCGAACTGCTGCTATGTACTCCTACTTCAGGAAAAATTGAACAGGACTATACTACTTCTCGAACGACCAACATTCTCCCTTCCGGCTACTCTACCACCAACCACCGCATACTACATGACAACACCAATAAATGGAAATAGCATGGCAAGTTAACGGCTAACTGCAACGGCTGAGAGCATCAGCCACGGAGCTTTCGCAACGGCGCTTGGCATGCACTTGCGTCCAAGGTTATTTTGCCGTTTCTGGACCGCGTCACGCTGCAACGTACGTACGTATGCGTGGTTACCGATCCGCCGTTCTCATGGTCCCGCGTACAACACGGTGACTAGCTGGGAACGGCCGCGGGACTTGTATATATCCCGGCAAGGAAAACGAAGGCTCTTGCTGTTGCTGCATAATTTCCGTTCTTCGGATGTGTACAAGCAAGTTAGTTGAAATGCAGATTGGGATTGCAGAGCTTCGTCTTCTTTTAACTGATGGCTAGCAAAGGCCGGAGATCATATAACGTTGCTAGCTTAAGATTGACTAATTAAAGTGAGTTAACCCCTATTTACAACTTTAAGGGATGGCTGCATTCGTCACTCCCGACGTTGGTAATGGTCAATGTATAAATATGAGTATATGACTGCGGGGAAGATCAATGGCCGATGTACCAGAAAAACAAAGTTGTTGCGTGGAAGAAGTGAGCAACGTAGTAGCTAGGGAATATCGGTAGCCTTCATCGGAAGGAGACAATGAAGGAGAGGAGCGTGGGTGCATGTGTATACATTAGTCTTTTTTCTTTAAAAAAGAGAGAGTCTATACATTAGTCAGGTATGGAATCCAAATCATGAAACGTAAGGAGACGTGAAAGGCTATAGGGGAGAGGCTTGTTCTTATGGACTCTTGGGGGCGCAATCCGTCAGGAATTTCATCTTAGTTATTTGCATACACGCTTCTCCCATGTGTGCTTGTTTGGGAACAGATACGTCCAAATCTAGCACTATCGGATATGTACCAAACATACGTCATGGCCAAGCCTTCAATTGTTGAATTGCGTTGTGTTACACTCATTTTTTTATTAATTATACAAAAATAAATTTTGGCAAACTAGATTATAATCGAAATCAATTTTAAAAATAAACAAATATATAAAAACACGACTCTTACCGGATGATCGGATATTTCTTTCCGATTTTTCTATTAGCCAAGACACATTTTTAAACTCAATACAGGGTTTTCGAGGGGAAACATCGTACTGATCCACAACAATTATTTGAACCATTAGAGATCACAGTGGGCTAATAGAAAACCCTGTATTGAGAGTTAATAGAAAACGGATTTGATCCACAGTCAAGTTTAATAAGAGGGATATATACGATGGGCTAGTAATAAGCATCAAAGTAGTTTAGTGTCCACATAGGCTCAATATGTAATTAGTGGTAAGCCAATTTGTTTATGCAGTGTCAAACACAACATACCCCGTTACACGATAAATATGCCGCGTCTTCTCAACTTTATTTTACATTTTTTTTCTACATAGACCATGATAATATTAAGTGGTAAGCTCAAATTCATCTGGCATAGTATATAATTTTGCAAGGACAAGTTATTAACGGGTATTTTGGAAGTATAACTCTACCTACCAACATGCAACCCCAAATTTTGACTCCAACTACTAGTTAACATCATGTACTGAAAAAGGGCTAAAAGTAAAATAAAATAAAATAAATGACTAGATTGCTTTCTAAAAGTTTACTCGGAGTACTGATAGAATAATCGTGTAAAACTTCGATCCCACATTACGATTTAGTATCCTGAAAATCATACCTAATACTCCCTTCGATCCATATTTTAATTGTCGCTAATTTAGTTGCATTATAATATGGATCGGAAGGAGTAATATAACTTGGTGTGCCACAGACTATTGGTGCAAACACCCTATTGATCAAGTCAGCATGCATGTGAACTTTAATTTTGCGCAGTTGTGATGCACATATCACGTATTATTGACCGTCTTAGGTACGTGAAGACCGGTGGCTGGTATGTGGTCTCTCAATTTTAATTCCAAATACAGAGCTAATTAATGTTATCCCAAACTATCAATCAATCTGATGTAAACATTAATCGGCCATGCATATGGCTCATGTTCCAACTTTAGCTCTAGATTACGATCTAAAATTACATGTAAATGGAAGGTTGTCTTTCAATTATGCATTTTCGGGACAAATTGTGTTTGTGGTCCAAAAAATTTCTATTTATTATTCTAAACGGGCTCATTGCGATTTGAGTTTTAATGTCACGTACAAATGGCACACACACATATCAATTAATTGGCGTTCTTTTAAATGATATTTATATGTGAGTCGAGAAACCTAAAGATGTACAAAGAAGTTTTTCTTTCTTTTTTGACCGGGAAGACGTTTTTCTTGCACGGGACACAATGATGGTTATACAAAAAGTAGAAACCGGTTCAACCAAACAGTACTATGGTAATTCCCCGCGTTAGCAAAATATGCACCTTAAATCTTTAAATTCAACTATATGCGGCCACTTGACTTACTTTTGGCCAAATCCAGATGACTCCCAACTTACGGGGTCTAGAAATGTGCCCATCACACTGCATCTGGAGCGTGTAGACCATGTCAATGCCATGAACGCATCAAAAGTAGCTAGCCTGGGGGTGAAACCCGGCCCCCAAAGTCGTATAATGATCCAAGCCTCCAAGGCAGACAAAGAAATATCTTACAAACTCCTGTTTGCCCAAAGAAGAAAAAAATACAGTCAAACAAGGACGAACGTCTATAAATACAACACCCTGCCAAAAACACGCGGACAACCAAATAAGCAGGCATCCGGCAGGCAGAGCAGAGAGCTAGCTTCTCGCTTCACGCATATGTTGTTCTCATCTACAACTCCTGCTTAGCTGGTCTCAGGTTTTAACTCTCGCGTGTACGAGCCTAATTAACCGCCGGGGGGAAGGGAAAGAAATCTTTTCGCCGCAAGTCCGGAACCATGACCATCGTCGGCAACGGGGCCTCCGCCACCGCGGCGAACACCGGGGAAGGGCAGACGGTGTGCGTGACGGGCGCCGGCGGGTACATCGGGTCGTGGATCGTCAAGCTCCTCCTCGACAAGGGGTACGCCGTGCGCGGCACCGTCAGGAACCCCGGTACGTACATGTATACGCTTCTGACTCTCCGTCTAGGGTTCTTGCGCGGCCGGCGGCGGCGGATTGGGTTTTTTGACAGATCTGCGTTGGGGTTTTGGGGTTTTGATTTGCAGATGACGCGAAGAACGCGCACCTGAGGGCGCTGGACGGAGCGGCGGAGCGGCTGGTGCTGTGCAAGGCCGACCTGCTCGACGGCGCCGCGCTGCGGCGAGCCATCGCCGGATGCCACGGCGTGTTCCACACGGCCTCGCCGGTTACCGACGACCCGGTACGCCTACTCCTACTGAATTACGTGCACCCCGTTTGATCTGGTTGTTGCGCCTTGTCATGGATGTTCAGCAGGTACGATGACTGCTTGATCGAAAAAATTGATGCTTTTGATCTGATCGATCGGCTATGTTTCAAAAGAGAGAGAGAGAGAGAGAAATGATCTGCTGCCGAGCACACACAAAGATATTTCTTTTGGGAATTTTCTATATTCCTATAAACGTCGGATTTGTAAAAGGGTCTCCGTTGCCGGTTTTTGTTACAGGATGTTCCCTTCTTTTGTAGTAATACTTAAAGCCAAAAGTTTTCTGAAAAAACGCGGGAAGGAGGCGATGCCACGCGGCCTATTAATCTATTATGGTCCGTCAGATTGGCCTCGGTTAACCTCATCGCCGTAGGGGGTTGCACCCGTTTTCATATCTCGGTCATGTCTTAAACCTTCCGATTAACACCCACCATCGTCGATGTCACCTCAACGATGCTCGAAAAAAATTCAACTTATAGTATTTTTGCTAAATTTTAGGTATTTTTAAAAAATTCCAGCAATCAAAAATTTGCAAGAAAAAACATTTATTTGTCCACGGTCGTCGTATACCTTCCACTTCCATGGCTTTGCATGGAATTTTTTTAAAAAGATACAGAAAATTAATGTATTCCAAAAAAGATATAAATGTATTCCCAAAAAATGAGATAAACGTGTTCCAAATTACTCCGTAACAAGCAGTTTTTGCATCTCCATTCGAGAGGATTCGATACGGCCGCAAACATATTTGGGCAGTCTTATCCTTGGAGATCTACTTCCTGGATCCACAAATTATTTCCCCGCGTCTGCATTCTGGCTGGACAATTATTACCCTTTTTTTTAGAAAATGGACAATTATTACCCGTGGAGAAGCGCGCGGCCGCTCTCGCTTGGGCCCACACTCATTGATCAAGTTGACCCAAGTTCTGCTGGCGTCGTCAAGTCAATCCTTTGCCTTCTGTGGCGTGGAACTGTGGACGATGATGCATAGCATAACATGCATTTAATGTGGCGTGTCTTGGTGTCCATGCAATGCAGGAGGAGATGGTTGAGCCGGCGGTTCAGGGCACGCGCCACGTCATCGCCGCCGCCGCCGAGTCCGGCACCGTCCGCCGCGTCGTGCTGACGTCGTCCATCGGCGCCGTCGCCATGGACCCCAGCCGCTCCCCCGACGCCGTCGTCGACGAGTCCTGCTGGAGCGACCTCGACTTCTGCAAGAACACCAAGGTACATAGATATCTGCATCCAGGCCATGCATGGACGCAGGAAGCTCGAAGATCCATTATTATTCTTAATCAATCTTGTTTAATTTGCATATGATATATGTGGTTTATCTGTAGAACTGGTACTGCTACGGGAAGACGGTGGCGGAGAAGGCGGCGTGGGAGGCGGCGGCGGAGCAAGGGGTGGACCTGGTGGTGGTGAACCCGGTGCTGGTGGAAGGGCCGGCGCTGCAGCCGGCGGTGAACGCCAGCCTGATGCACGTGCTCAAGTACCTGGACGGCTCCGCCAGGACGTACGCCAACGCCGTGCAGGCGTACGTCCACGTGGCGGACGCCGCCGCGGCGCACGTGGCGGTCTTCGAGGCGCCCGCCGCCGCCGGGCGCTACCTCTGCGCCGCCGACGGCGCCGTGCTCCACAGGGGCGACCTCGTCGCCATCCTCACCAAGCTCTTCCCACAGTACCCCGTTCCCCAAAGGTCAGTACGCACGTGCATGCATATGCTTAATTAATTACGCCTTATTGCTATAATAGCTTGTTTGTTTTTAGCTTAACTATAATAGCTTGTTGATGATTATTACTCGTATCGACGTCCCTGTCTTAATTTGTGTGTTCCAAGCATGTCAACTCACACGTGCTGGTTGGATCGTTGAAACCTGAGCTAGCTGCTGTATTGAGCTTTCTTCATATTGATTTGGTGACATATATGATCGATTGTCAAAAGTGGCAGGGTTGGTGGCCAAGTAATTTCTGTACCCAGCCTTGTTTTTACAGAATTAGTCTCTCATCATTGGCAACAAATTCAACTTGACGCACTAATCATGTAGCGACGTGGTCGATCAATCCTATAGTATCTTGGTGATTAAGACGGGCCGGCCGGTCGCTGTTATTACCTTGAATGAAGTACGCAGTAGTTTGGAGAAAATTGAGAACCTGAATTACTTTCTTTTCTTACTGGTGCATGGAATCGCATGGCAGGTGTTCCGACGAGGTGAACCCGAGGAAGAAGCCGTACAAGATATCGAACCAGCGGCTGCGTGAGCTGGGCCTGGAGTTCAGGCCCGTGGCCCAGTGCCTCTACGAGACTGTCGTGAGCTTCCAGGAGAAGGGAATTCTCCCGGCCCCGGCGCAGCCCTGAAAGCGAGCCAAGCCCGTATATGGAATCAAAGTCAACAAAAGCTATAGCTGCATGTTTTAAAGTTCAGACTCTCTGTTGCCAGCTCTATGGCCCATGGATGAAGTATGTACAGTCAATGTATGGATCTGTATCATGTGTTTTTAGTGTTCAGTTGTTGCTCCAAGGAGCAAACAAACGGTAGCAGTTTGAACTCTTTTGTTGGTAGTTTTGTTCTCTAAAGTACTCCCTCGGTCCGTGTCGCACCAGTGGCACCCGAAGTACCATCATTGCGCAATGCGTGGGTCGTCTTGCTTGTTCCCCGCAAGGACGGCACTCTGGACAGCGCAGTGCGAGCTGCCCGGGAAGCCACCAGCCCGGCAGGACTAGCCGGGCTGCGGGGGTTGCCCCGGATGGCAGCGTGAAGCTTCCCGTCAAGGCGCCCCCCGGGAAGGTCACTTGCTGGGGAGGGTGTTCCCTGGCGCGGACGCTTACAACAGGGCCGACGCCGAATGCAAGCAGAGTATTGGCACCACGTGGCCGCCCGGCAGGCTCCTTTTGTGCAGGGCTGGTCAGGGCGTGGAGTATGGCACAAGCAAGCATTAAATGTTCTGACAGAACGGTGGTTTCCTGTCTAGTCAGCCCACAGTAGTGGCTCGCAGTGAATCTAAGACACGTACCGCCCTAACTACAGCACTTTGCACCATGCATGCATGCCAGCATAGCAACGACAAGCTGCTTAGGGTCTTTGCTCGACGCTTGTCCCCCATGCATCGAGACACCTGTGGTATCCCCTTGAGTATAACAGGAGGACCAGCGCCATCGGTCGGGGGGTTCGGTTCTTTCTAGGTTACACTCCAGTGGAGTTTGAGTGAGAGTCTTTAGCTCAGAAGTAGCAAGTAGCCACTTAGCAGAAAAGGGAAGAGAACGTCCGGGGGCTCCCCCGGCAACTTGTAAACACATGTTCATTGTCTAATACAAACTCAGAAGCAGGACGTAAGGTTTTACACCTCCGGGTGGCCCGAACCTGGGTAAACAGGCTTGTGCATTGTACGCTCGTCATTGGCCTTGCCGGAGCGATCCCAACGCTCACTGCCGAACCGAACCAAAAAGGGGTGCCTCGCATCCCCGGTGTCTAAGCCCCGGGCTACGACAGTCCCATATTAAATGACTCAAATTTGTCCAAATATGAACGTATCTATGACTAAAAAACGTATATATACTTTATTTAGTATGGGACGGAGGGAGGGAGTAAAATTCTGTAGTTGAATTGCAATTCTACTAATGCCAAAAGCGGGCTGGTGTGACCCAGCCCACTAGGCCGACCCATTTCAACTTCTTCTTTTACCTTTTTCTAATTTTGCAAATAATCCAGAAGCTGAAAACATCATTTTACAATAAATGCAGAAAAAATGTTTCCATCTGCTAGTATAGTGCAAGCAAAATGTTCCAGCAGTCAGTCTATCTGTTGCGCATCACATGATCATTGTTCTCATAGTTTGGAGGAAATATAACTCCAGCCTGTGGTATTTGTTCTCTAAATAATGAATATTTTCCCGTAATTCGTAAGAAAAGAACCAAGAACAAGTGGACAACTAATGTTATAGATGGACGGCGAAAACTAAAATTCGTAAGAAAAGAACCAAGAACAAGTGGACAACTAATGTTATAGATGGATGGCGAAAACCAAAAAGATGTTCGGCGCGGCGACCTCACCGTCGGCTGCTTTACCACATGTTTTTCAGGTCGCACCCAAACAGCAGAACTCAGCTATGAAAGGGGCAAAAGGGTCAAAGTTCTATCTCCAGTTACCCACATGTCTCCAAAATCTGGACATGATCTAAAATTTCACGCATGTTTACCAACTGTACAATGCTTTTTGGTCTGGACGACCAGCAATTTTTCCACTGTATTGTGGAAGTGTATACACGTGACTATGTTTAGGGCAGCTCCATGGACCCTGTCCTGCCCCCCATTTACAGTAGAAGCAGGTTGCTATCTCAACATCATTGCAGTTCTGTTGATTCTGGTTCGGCCTCTGCCGTTCCAGCATCCAAAGTATCTTCGTTGAACTTTGATGGGCTCGACGGAGCGCTGCTTGAAGGTGTATCGGTTGGTTGTGGTTGGGCTTCAGCCGTTCCAGCATCAACAGTATCTTCGTCGAACTTTGACGGGCTCGACGGAACGCTGCTTGAAGGTGTATCGGTTGGTTGTGATTGGGCTTCAAGCATTACAGGTTCGACGGTGTCGGTATCTTCGTCAAACTTTGGCGGGCTAGATGGAGCGCTGCTTGAAGGTGTGTCAGACGATTCAGCAGCTTCTGAACGTTGTGAATCTACCGAAGGCCTATCAGAGTTGGTTGTGCTCTTGGTGATAGTATCCTCTTCTGGTTTCTCCTGTGCAGATGCATTCTCCAAGAGTTCATGTTCTTGAGAGTTTGGGTCCAAGGATTCAGCTTGTAGCAAGGTTGAGGAGAATGTACCAACATCCTTGTCGCCCTCAAACTTCCGTGCAGATGAACTGGTATTTTCTGGTTCTGTCTGAACAACCTGGGCGGATCTGCTTTCTAGAATGCTATGTTCAGACGTGACATTGCTGATTTCTGTTTCCTGCAGAGACATCGCATCAAAACCTTCATGCCAATCATTTAATCCCATCTGTGATGCAGCATCAGTGCTTTTGAATGACAAATCCAGATGAGAAAAGCTTTCTTTCTTGTCACTTGATGGCTCAGAAGTGTGAGTTGATGTGGACGTGTCTATCTCCGAAAATATAACCTACGATCATCAGAAAGAAAGAATGCATTATTACTATGCTACGAGGTAAAGTGCTCAGGTGAAGAAAGCTATAAAATGTAAAAATTATATGGTTACCTCAACTCTGAAATCTACAGGAAACCGGTGTTTTGTATCCCACAGAATGTCAATCTGGTCCCTATCAATTAACAAAAGATTGTCTTCAACAAAAGCTGTGCTAAACATAAGTCTGAATACCATCACTTCATGTTTAAAGTCCTCATCTAGGCTGATGCACTCCATGACAATGTCTCCTTGAACAGGACACTGAACATTAACCTTGATTATCTCATTGTCTTCCTGAATTTGCAAATAAAAACAGCATAATGTTTTTCAGTTTGAGAAGGAAAAACTATATAATATACACTCAAGCTCCCCATACTGTCTAACTTCAAGGCTAAATCCCCAAACTGACTACTTACAAACCCTTCAACTGTCAGACCAGAGCAAATTCAATCAATATGGTGGTATTTAACGTGGCTTACTGGTACATAAGATGGTTTTTTGCTGATGTGGCATCATGGTCAGTGCCAAATGTGCTGGGCAAGCAACTAGAAAGGGGTAAACTGAGGTTAACTGGCAGTTAGTGCAGGAAAAGTTGTTTTAGATCAGGGGCGTGATTTGAATGGACTTTAAAGTTGCAGGTGAAGGTTACACAGTTTAGGGGTTCAGCTTTGAAACTAGACAACTTAAAGAGTTGAGGGGTGTAGTACATGTTTTTTTTTTTCATAATAGGCCGGTAGTGAACTACGACCTTCAAACTTCTTAGCTAATACTACCTCCGTTCCATAATTCTTGTCTCAAATTTGCCCAAAAATGGATGTATCTATTCCTAAAGAGCGTCTAGATACATGTAATATTTCGACAAGAATTATGGAACGGAGGGAGTACAATATAGACAAATACCACAGCCCTACTGTAAAAGACCAATGTGCAAATCATGATGCAATGATAATAAAGTAAATTATACCTGCGTGTAAAGCTGGACAAAATCACTTGTCTTTGGAGTTGAAAAGAGAACTTTAGCTCCACTGTCATTAGGCACCAGTGGATCTGGGCCATAAATCCGGAACATTGGCCTACATCCCCCTTGCCCATCAAAATTTGGTACCTTTCTGATGATTGCACAATCCAAATTCAACATCCTGTCAGCGGGAGGCCACAATTTGGGTGATATGTGCCGTCTTGACACATATTTCAAGTATCGCAATTGAGAAGGTGATGGGTCCAGCGGTGCGTAGAGCTCAACCAGCCCAGGTGGCGCCTGTCTGTGAACCGTATCCAGTGCCTTCCTCTCATCTTTGCACCTTCGAAGGTAAACGAGTAGGGCTGCCAATGCGAAAGAAAGGATCGGCCACCCCCCTTGTTCTGAATGTATAAGCAGGTAATTGTCCTGACTTAGTGAGAGCCAACTTTCACTAGACCTAAGAAAGTGATGAATCATCTCCAAGGTAAGCAAAGGGCACCCCTCGTAGCTACGTGGGTAACCCATCGCACTCATATTATGGCCTGAGAAAATGTGGGCAGTTTGATTGTTCTTCTTGCCTCCCTCAAAGTTGAATACCATAAATGAGTCAATGGAGTAGCGGCCAAGTAGCTGTTTTAATATGCCTCCGATGTGTGGTTTCAACTCGTCCTCTTCAGGGAAATCCACAGAGAAGCAATGGTCAAATACTGGAAAGTAAAGTAGTCAATAGTTAGCATATGAAAGGTGACACCGGGAGCAGTCTCAGTTCTGTTATTAAACAGTGTGATTAACTCTTATATCATGCATACAAAGCATACCCAGTGGGAGTAGGTGAGCATTTTCATATATAAAAAATTCTGTGAACAAAGCATGTACCCACTATGAAAACTTGAACTTAAACAATACAACAGCCATGCTAGAAAAGAAAAGGTAGTAGGTATATGTATGATATACATGTGGATGTGCAGAAAAAAAATGTAGTAGTTTCAGACAGACGATTTCATTACAAAACAAGAAACCTTGTCAAACTGTAAGTCAACTTACTCAGTCTTCTTGTGAGAAAGTCCTAATAAAGTATGCCAGAAACACAAATAATTCCAAAATGGAAATAAGATCCTGGCCCAATAAGGAGAGGACAAATAACTGCAAAATATTTCTTGTATCTTTGGAAGCATAGAAATTTCTTTATCTTTACTCCTATAAACGAGTTAATGTGGTGGTGGTCCGTCACGTATAAGCTCCTTCTGTTGTAAGAAACTCATCGCCTCCTTATGCAACGTCAATGTTTGTTTGCCATCAAAGTTGGGATAAAATTTTAGCAAATGCCACTTATGTGCAATACTGATTTTGTGTAGACTATTTTATATATAATAAGTAATCTAGTATTCCTAAAAAGCTAAAGCACTAACCACTTTGTGCTAAAACGTGTAGAACTTTCACCCAAAGGAACCGAATCACGTCGAGACGAATACATGATCCGTGAGAAAATAATGACGAGCTGATAAACAGCAGCAGGTTTTCTGAGCGACCTTTCCCAGGTCAAAGCAAGAACCAAAGCCACCGAGATAGCACAAAGTCTGACAAGGTCATCTCCATTTATCCGTTCTATGAACAATGCTTAGTTGCTTACACCTGTAGCCTAACTCGAATCCACATCTTGGCCAGTACGATATTTTTCACAGATTAACGACTGCAAACAGAAGATAAAAATGGAAAGAAAGAACATAGCGCGTACTAGTCGCATACTAAAAGTCTAAAACCTTTGAACCACCCCGTGCGACGCGTTGCTTGCAAGAAACCGCGCACGAACAGGTCCAAGCGCTAGCGAGCAGGCGGACCCAGTAGGACGGCGTAATCACATCTCAAGGAAAGCGTAATAACCAAGTATACCGAACCGAAAAACGGAAACACGCACCAAAAATGTTGGCGGAGATCTCAGCGAGCCCGGCCGGCGGGCCCCGGTTGAACAGCAGCCGGAACAGCGACATCTGCGTCGGCGCCGGCGCGCGCCGCCGCGAATGGCCGACCGGGAACGCAGGATTCACGAATGCTCCGGGCAGCAAGGCCGCCGAATCATTCGGCGGCCGGGTGGGTCGAGCGGCGTCACGGCGGGGGCGACGAGAGGAGCAGAGGTGGAGGAGGAGCGAAGGAGGGGGAGAAGACCGACGTGGGGGAGAGTAGCTCTCGGCGGCGGTATGTGGATTTGGGGGAGGCAAGGTCCGGTGATTTCTTTTATCTGGGGAGAGAGAGAAACGAAAACAAGAAGAAGGCTTTGGTTTGTTTTAACAGGTCGTCGCGGGCGCGTGCTCAGCTTTGCGAGGAAGAGAAGAATTCCATCATGGAGTTGGAACTTGGAAGAGCGGGGCGGAGCCGGGCCCACCTTCATTCTTTTATTCATTTATTTGGAAATGGAAGGTGAATTCGAAATTTGAATCTTGAGCTGAGCTATAAACACTTTTTTGTGTGTCGACGGTGGAACCTTTTCCTGAAAACCTTGGTTTTTGTGAGTCGACATTTGATTATTTTTTTCTAAACCTTAAGCGTGTGTTTAGCTTGAGCATGATTTTGTCCTGCCAACAATGGGTTTGTCAAAATTTGGTCATGGTTTTACTTATCCATGAATTGTTCAACTTTAGCCAAAAGATGAATTGGATATATGTCACCGTAATTTGGCGAATTCAAAAAACGCCACTGCAATTTTCATCATCGGAGTGGCATTTTTCGAATAATCTACATAATTGCATTTGCATTTTTTTGAAAGATGATAATTGCAGTGATGTTTTAAGAATTCGCCAAAATTGTTGTGCCATATATCAAATTAACCCAAAAATGAACTAGAGTTGGCTAAAGAGCATTAGCATGCCAAATAATTGGCAATCATACAAACAAAAACCAGTTTTTGGTCAATTACCAAAAAGTGGATATGGTACATGTTGGTTTCAGTCCAAACATACCCCTAGTGTGTGTCATGTACTTGTTCAAACTTATACACCCAATCAGATGCCCCGCCAATGAACAAACCACGTTGTCCTTGGTTCGTCATGTCCTCTATGCTTATAACTGACAAGACCACTTCTCTAGATTACATGCTTCAATGCTATGTCCTCCTTCACAGTCTTTTTGACACTCGCCTCTTTTTCTTCTTTCACTTTGTGATGGGACTATCCACCAAATATGCTGCCTTGAAGAATATATATGTGCATGTAGTGTTTATGCATTCTATCTTCTTCACCAATCTATGCCTGCAGAGGCTGCCCTCGTTATTATTTTTATTTATACAAAAATAATATCTTATATCATATACCAATAAAATATATCATATATACCATTGATTGACACCATGTATCAATACCACATACATTGATTGATACCATATACCATTGACCGATAACATATATCATTGATTGATACCATATACCAATACCATATACTTTTTGCTAAAAAATTCATAATTGATATAGGGTTAGGTCCTGTCGGTAGGAGATCCTTTTATTTTGTAAACAGATATGTACTATGTAACATACAAATATTCCTTCCAAGTAAAAGGGAAAATGAAAGGGACCTAGTTCTTTACCATGTATAGCATGTTTCGTTAATTTGCCCGATTATTTTATTACTCCTCCGATCCATAGAAAGTGTCGCTTTACTAACTTAGTATAAAATAGACGACACTTTTCATGAATCGGAGGGAATATTTGATACTTTTACGAAGATTATGAACATGGATAAAAGTGTATACATACAACTCATCAGTGAGCGCACCTCATGAACACCGAGAGAAACCAGCGTGTGCAGCTAGCAAAATGAAACACGAGGAAGTTATGGTCAAAGTCAAGTTCAGGCACGAGGAGAATGAGTCGTGTACAAAATATTCTCAGCTCCAACCACGAGTTGTTCGTGCTTCCGAAGTTTTTTTAGTCATAGTTGTATTGTGTACCAATTTCACTCGAATGTGTAACTATGGTCATGGACTTTTATTAATCTCTGCATTTTTAGTTGAGAATATTGTAAAAAAAAGTGAAATAGTTGAGGCATATTTGTTGGGATATTTGCATTTCGTATTGTCCAATTATGCACAACCGTTGTTCCATAGGGTCTGTTGAACGGGAGGGATGAACTGACGTACCGTCCCCTGGCATGGCGTCAGTAGTACGTCAGGCAAATGATCAGAGCCGTTAACTGATGTATAATTGACTCGTTGACCACCTAACAAAGTAACTCAGAGATGGACTTCAACTCACACTCACAGTATGAAATTTAACTTTTAACTCCTGAAGCCCTCACCGAGAAAATGTCGAGGCCATATTATCCCGGAGATAAATGGTTCGAGACCTACACCATTTTTAAAAAACAACAGCAAATTAGGATGCTTGTTGTTCGAGAATTTAGATGCAAGGGATGATGCTTCCAGTGGCTTTTACAAATGTCTCGAATCATTAAATTGTGTACAACTGGATGTTACGCGGATGAGGAGCTAACAACTAAGGAACAACTAATGACATAAACGGGCATCACTAGTTAAAACAAAAGCAAGAAGGCCCGATTTTTTCCCTCGAGCACTTTTTTAGCTCCCAAAAAGTTTTTGGGTCTTGTCCGCATAATCGAAAACACACAAAAGTAGGAAAAATGAAGGATATCAATGCTATCTTCATTTTGTTTCTGATTGAATTTGCACAAAAGGTTTGTTTGAATTGAAGCGAGGGCAAATTAAAAGAATATTTTCAAGAAGTTTGGGTGAATTGAAAATTTCCTATAACATTTAGGGTAAACAAATACTATTACGTACTTAGGAAAAGTTCCAGAAATCCTTGTTGATGCTCTCCGCCCTCGTGCCACCTACCCCATCTCTCATGTTCTCGTCACCATCTACCCCTCTCCCTTCCTCTCTCTCTTCCCTCGCGCGATGCTCTCTTCCTCCCCCCCACCACCCCGCCCCCTCCCGATGCTCTTGCTCTCTTCCCTCCTCGCCCCCGCACCCGCTTCGCATCTCGGGCGCCACTCTTCCATCCGCGCGCCCCATGATCTTTGATGGGGGGGACCGCTGGACTAGAAGAGGGAGGCCAGATCCGTGTCGCCGCGACTCTCTACGGCCCAGATCCGTCTCGATGTCCTCCTCTGCGTCGGATCTCGCGCCATCGGGCCACCCGATGGCCGGATCTACCACGCACCGCCGAGCGTCCCGGTGGTCGGATCTCGCTGTCGCGCTCGCTGCCACCCGTGGCCATCGGAGCTTAGCCTGGTGCAGATCTGGTAAGTTTCTCTTCCTTTTTTTAATTTCTCTGCAAATATAAAAGCTGGAGTACTAATTAGCAGATTAAAACTAAAAAATAAAGTCTTCAAATAAAAAACGGTTTTGCTATTTCTTAGACCACTAAGATTATTTCTTAGTCGATGATAACAATCTTTTGATTCAATCATTGAGATTCGTGTAAAATTGATGTAGGTCTGATGGATAAGAAAATCTTCATTGGATAGTTACGATTGTTGACTGAGAAATAACTATTTCTTAGAGGACTGAGAAATAGACACTCCAATAAAAAGTAGTACTTTCTCCGTTCAACAAAAGATGTCTTAAGTTTGTCAAAATTTGGATGTATCTAGACATGACTTAGTGTATAGATGCATTCAAATTTGGTCAAAGTTGAAACGTCATTTGTTAGACGGAGGGAGTAGTAGAAAAATCAATAGCAAATTAGGGTGACAAATAAAAAATCAAGAAACTAAGAATTAAAAGCAAGCCAAAATAGGAAAAAAAAAACCTTCCGATGGCTAAAAAATGGGTTGTCGTAATTCGTTCGCCACTTTTTAGCACACCCCTCTAATAGAATTTGGTCCTTCAGATCAAATAATCCCAAAAATTATAATGGTATTTTTACAGCTTACAATTGATTATATTCCTCCAAATGTTCGAATTAGAGAGCCGAAAAGACAACACTGCCGGACGTTTTTCTTCACGCGCCTTCAGGTGTAGCAAATTCCTCCTTGTTCGTTTTAGGTCCCTCCTGTCATACGCAAAAAAGGACAAGAGGTACAATCTAACGGCGAGGATCACCCTAGGTTCCCATTCTTCAAATCCAGCCGTCCATTCTTGAGGGGTATAGGGTTTATAGCTGTGCCTCTGACCTCCCAGTCTCCCCCCTCTTTCGTCCCCGCGGCAAGAACGGCGGCTGGACCCAAAAAAAACACAAAAAAAACAGAGCACCACACCAATTTCCACCTCCCTATCGATCGAAGCCGCGGATTTTAATCCGAGAAATTTCCCCCAAAGTCAGAGCATCGTCGATCCCTCGCCTCCCGATCTCAGTGCGCTGCTCGGCTGCCGCTCGGGCGCGCTCAAGGAACCCTAGTGAGGATGGCGGAGGTGTCCACGGCGGCGGCGCCGGCGGCGCCCGAGGGGGTGCTGCACAGGAGGATAGAGTTCCACCTCGCCAGGAAGCCTCATGCGCCCGTGGCCCTAGGTGGAGGCGGGTTTCGAATGGAAACCCTGAATCCGGATGCCGCGGATGGGGCGGCAGCGGCGGCGGCGGCGGCGGCGAGGAGTGAGCTCGAGGTCAAGAGGCCGGAGAAGGCGGAGGCAGCTGCGTTGGATCCGGAGCTCACCGTGGCCAGGATCTACCTTGGGAGAATTGTGAGTACGCGCAGTTGCAATCTTTTGGGCGGTTTGTGCTCTTAGAATCTGTGATTTTGATGCGGGGCTTTGGGCGATAGAGCGTAGTGTCTAGTGTTGTGCTAATGGAGTTGTCAATTCGGGTCGGTAGCATCACGTATCTGCGATTTTGGACTCATTAGTAGTATTAGAACATGTAGATAATTTGCTTCACGGTATTGTCATTTCTTGAGGTTTTACTAAGGCAGGTAATGATTCTGCATTCAGTATGTCATGTCTTTTGGAGCTCTGAAATTGGTACTGCATTGCAGGGTGCTGGTCTGCAAAATCTTGGGAACACTTGCTACCTCAACTCGGTTCTGCAATGCTTGACATACACGGAGCCGTTTGCAGCATACCTGCAGAGTGGACGGCACAAGTCTTCATGTAAGTGCTGTTGGAACTTGCAACTGTGGACCGGCTTAGACATGATTAATGAATTGATGATGCTGCATCAGACCCGTGAATTCATGGCCTGGCAGTAAATAGATCTGCCCATATTGTGTATTCTAAGTTAGTCTAATCCTTGACAAAGGTGTATGCTGGGCTCTATTCTATATCGATATCAATGCTACTGCTACTTGATAGCAGTATCACTACGAAAGACAACAATACTCACATTCTCAAGGCTCGAGGCTATTCCTTCCACACTACTGGCAAGTTTCACCATTCCTCAACTTGAATCACATTTGACAGAAACATGTGGATTCCTATCTCCAAGTTTGACCAGTCAGCCGCTATCATCCACAAAAAAATTCGTGTAAAAGTTTTTCATTGTATTTGTCAGAGAGTTTTATGGATGAGAATGGTTGGCTGATGCATACGGGTTGATTATCCATGCCAATCCGTTGAGTCACACCAAATGGAACAGGTATTTTTGGTGTTTTCTCTAGTTGACATTGGCTATCCATCCACCATGCCAAAATAACTGCGATTCAAAGTTTTGCTGGCTTCCTTTTTTGTTTGTTAAATTTTGAACATCTTTTATTTTGTAAATTGGTGCTCTGTTAAATGCTATGCTTCTGCTTCTTCATTTAATGCCCTTTGTGATAATTACACGCAGTTTCGAGTTGAAGACGTCTCTTGCTCATGCATGAGAGACCTGTAGACCTGTTTTCAATACTGGGATGTTAGCTATTCATTTTTACGGTTTTATCTATACTGAAAAAAATTGATGAGGAAATTACCCACTGATGTTGCATTTGCCTCTGCCAGTGCCCACCTGCAATCCCAGCAACCCAACAAAATGGCATTTTATCACCAATGTCTCCTTTCCGTCAATACCTAAAGATGCAATCCAGGCCATTTACTAAGACAGTAATATTCATTGTTCCCCTGTGCAGATAATGCACAGACTGTACCAAACTGTGTTGTTTTCTATATAGTTGAAACTTCCACTAGCAATAAACACTTACTGATCTGTGAATCAATTAAACCTGCACCGTTAGGCCACTGGGCTGTTGTTGTATCCTTTGTTTTCTAGCTAACAGTGATTTCATACCCTAACTACAGAAATATTTGTACTACATAATCTGTTTACAAAGAATTACAGGTTGTTTTGTACGGATCATCATTTTAATTAAGCTTGGAGCAACTGTTATGTCAGTTTCTCTCAGCTTTTCTTATGTACCTGTTCTAATTTCTCTCTCTCCACCATTTGAAGGTCGTACTGCTGGATTTTGTGCATTATGTGCTCTTCAGAACCACGTCAAGACTGCTCTACAATCAACTGGAAAAATAGTGACACCATCACAAATTGTGAAGAACTTGCGCTGTATCCTTTCATTTGCAATAGCTTAATTGAGTACCTCTCGGTAGTTTTAAAACTTTTGGAAATTTCTCCCGTCTATTTTTTATAATACGTCAAAATGTAAATCTTTGACTGCAAATAGGCATTTCTCGTAGTTTCCGCAATTCGAGGCAGGAAGATGCACATGAGTTAATGGTTAACTTGCTTGAATCCATGCATAAATGCTGTTTGCCTTCTGGAGTACCAAGCGAGTCTCCGAGTGCTTATGAGAAGAGCTTAGTTCACAGAATATTTGGTGGCCGCCTAAGAAGTCAGGTACATGGTGTGCATTTTTACATCGACACTAGTAGTTTCTTAGGAATGAGGAAAGCCCATTTCCGTTGTCATCACTGCTTTTGCTACATATACATGTTACAGGTGAAATGCACAAGGTGTTCTCATTGTTCCAACAAATTTGATCCTTTCTTGGATCTCAGTCTTGATATTGCCAAGGCCTCAAATTTGGTGAGAGCACTTCAAAATTTCACTGAGGATGAACTACTCGATGGGGGTCAAAAGCAGTATCAATGTGAGCGCTGCAGGCAGAAAGTTGTAGCAAAGAAAAGGTTTACAATTGATAGAGCTCCAAATGTTTTGACAATTCATCTGAAGCGCTTTAGCCCTTTCAATCCTCGTGACAAGATTGACAAAAAAGTGGATTTTCAACCGGTTCTAGACTTGAAACCATTTGTTAGTGATTCTAAAGTGAGTAATTAGTCCTGAAAGCTTGAACTTTACCAGATTTTCCCCAATTAACTCAGCATTTTCATTTGCTATGATCATGTGTAGGTATCAGATTACAAATACAGCCTTTATGGTGTTTTGGTTCATGCTGGTTGGAATACTCAATGTGGTCATTATTATTGCTTTGTTCGGACTTCTAGTGGGATGTGGCACAATCTTGACGATAATCAGGTCTGGTTTAAGATTATTCTTTCTTTGAAGTTTTAATTCCTTGCTCTTAGTTTAGAATGCTAACTTTAGCATGTAACGTAGATGAATATGGTACTTATCAAACTATTGTTTTCCCTTTCAAGAAAATCTTCATATTTAAGTCTTGCCACTCCATCAACTAGCTTAAGATTTTTTCTAAGATTGTTGTTTTGGTCATTTTAAAAACTCCGCATTGTATCACATGGTAGACCTTGTACACCATGTCTCATTTTCATCATGCCATGAAATCATTACAGAGGAAAAAATGTACCTGTTTACAGCATTCAGGGTTCAGTGGTCATAGTCCGCTAACCTCACCGGAATATCACTACTGCCCTTATATCAATCCCTTGCCCTTAGTTGCTTGATTGTCTGCTATGTTTCAACCTTGATTCTATGTATGCCAGTGACAGCAAGGTTAGTTAAGTCATACTCCCTCCGTCCAACAAAAGATGTCTCAAGTTTGTCAAAATTTAGATGTATCTAGACATGACTTAGTGTATAGATGCATTCAAATTTAGTCAAAGTTGAGACATCCTTTGTTGGACGGAGGGAGTACATGTTTCTTGGGCATGTTTCATGATGTTATTACATGTTGCTTGTCCTAATTTGTGATATATTATATGTATTAGTATGTGCCGAATATATTTGATAATTTACTACATAGGATTGCTTTGTTCAGGAAGAGCCTATTAGCTAGATTTTCAATATAAGAAGTATGGATTGTATTTTGTCCATTGCTGGAAAGGAAACACAATTGAACCTTATCCTGAGCTAAATTGCCTGAGAACTCCACTTTGGAGCCCTTTGTTATTCCGGCAGATATTCTTTTTTGTCACACTGATTTGTGAAGTGATCAACTTCAGGTACGCCAAGTTCGTGAGGCAGACGTATTGAAACAGAAAGCCTATATGTTATTTTATGTACGCGACAGAGTTGTTGACACGGTGGCGCGTAAAGACCCTCCTAATGTGCCTGTAAAGAAAATGAACCCTGGGAAGATCTCATGTCTTAATGGTGGAATCCAAAGTGGTGCAATAGAAGCAAAATTGAGTGGTCTGTCATCTCCTTCTGTAGATAAGAAGCTGCAGAGCATAAGCATTGGCCACTCTGGTGTTGGCAGTATGACTTCAGTAGACCGTTGTTCAAATAATGATGGCAAAACTGAAAATCCTGCAGCCTCTCAAAACACTATGCTATCTACAGCACAGAAAGGTCCTTTATCCCAAAATGATGATGCTACTTTGTCAACTAAATCAAAGCAAGTTGCTTTGAGTGATCATAAAGAGACATCTTCACCATGTCAATCTGCATCTCTTATCTCAGCGAGCGGCAATCAAACAATGGCTAAGATGTCATTGCAGGAACCAATGACTGGTGGTGCATTTACCAAGCTCGGAAACAATACTTCTGTTGCCTCACCTATCGTGAGTAGTCCTCCTGGACTGTTTGGGGCAGAAAAACAAACTTTTTGCTCTCAACCAACTATATATGCCAAGCAAACTTTCAACGTGAATAATACAGACACTGGATTTACTGCACAAAATCTCCCAACTAAGGTATTCTTGTGATGGCCTCTGTTAGTTTTTGCTCCATTTCCAGTACTTCATTACTTTATCTTATGCAACATGTTAGGATGGTATTGTATCAAATGGGGTCATCCCTAGCATTAGCAGTGGGGGTCCAACTTGCAGTGAGAAAGTGAATGACTTGACAGAATCTCTGAAACGAGATGACAGTGCAGTGAAGGAACTTTCTATGAGCAAGGTATGCTACCAGCATATGGCTACCCTTTTCTCTCGCTTTTTTCGGGAATTATTGTCGTTACAAATTATAAACCTGTAGAATGCTGGTTATGCTGCTTCATTGCACATAAACTAAAGTCTAAGCGTCCATCATCTTGCTTAGCATGAATCGATCTTTGTAATATGTTTTACTCATACACTTATGCAGAAGGAGAACACCATAGTACCAGGACTTGAACAAGTCGATGTTGAAAAACAAGCTGATTCATGTAATGGAAGAATGGCTAGAAGGGTGGACACAAAGCCAACTAAACTTGTGAGATATCCAGTAGTGAACTTCTGGCTTGGACCAAGATCACTGTTACTAGGTTCACTTAAGCTACAAAAGAAAAAGAAGCACAAGAGAACCAAAAGACGCCATGCAGTTTATAAGGACGTGGAAATTGCTGACTGTTCTGGTGCTAACACCAATGAGCAGCAGGCATCAACATCAGCAACTGTGTCATCTGAAACTGCACAATGTACACCTCGTAAGCGGAAACATTCCTATGCTAGTGTAAGTTCTGAAAATGATACCGAAGCATTGAAAAAGAGGCAGCAAGTTGTTGGAGCTAGTGATGCTGGTGATCACAACATAGATATCAGAAAAAGAAATAGTGCAAGTTCTGGCGGCGCCGAGCCTCCAAAGATGGGTTCGAGCTCTTATGCAAATCAAGCACATCCAAGAAACAATATAGATGCAAGCACGGGAGCCACCTCCCAACATGTTGCTATTCATTTAAAGGACTTGAGCGGAGAAGTTACTGGTTAGCAACTGTCAGATGCACACATTACTCATGTGCTACAGATACTCTTCTTTGCTTGCATTTTAAATCTGAAATGTGTTACCTTTTTGCTTTTCAGTTCCATGCTGGGATGATGTTGGTGTGCGGAACACTGAGACTGGCGAGTGCAAAAGTTCAGGGAGGAGGAGCATTGGATATGTGTTAGATGAATGGTGAGTGTTTTTCTCAATTCCCCATAAGACACCCATTATTGTTCTGTGTTTTTTCATATTTTCCCCGACATGGTAGTTTATTTAGGAGAACCAAAGTACTGAACGAATTATTGATTCTGGATCTGTTTCCAGGGATGAGGAGTATGACCGCGGAAAGACAAAGAAGGTCAGAAAAGCGAAGGAAGACAACTATGATGGGATGAACCCCTTCCAGGAGGAGGCCAACTCTGTATCTGATCGAAAGACGAGACGAAAAGCGTTCCAAGCCAGACTTCTGAACAAGCCTGCCAGATCACATCACTAGATGACTTGAAGATATGAGAACCCAAGAAGGCGTAGAAAAGAAAAAATGATGTTGTATGACCCATTTTTCAGTAGATCATTCCTTGTCTCTTATTCACCTTGTTGTTTGTCATCTATCTGAAGATAAAAACTCTCCATCAGAACCTGTATCTTGTAACAGATTTTGTATCGTGATAGAAACCTGGATCCTGTTGTCATTTTTTGGGAACAATTTCTGTCCCTGTTTCTCTAGCAATACTATGATGAATAATGATATATATACAATGGCATTTTTGATCTGGTAAAAATGCAGAATCACTTCTGTAAATTGTTGTAGAGTTGTCGTTGATGAATAATCCAACTTACCCTTGGTTAACAAGCCTGGGCAAGGAAGAGGTGCATTGACAAGTTGGATTGGAGGCTATCTTGAAGAGAAGCAACGGGCCGGCTGGACCGCGCAGTAACTGCGGCAACGGATAGTGTGATATGACCCTGCCTTGCTGAGATGGAGTGCCTCATGAATGCACGATCTCAATCTGTATTCCTTCAATTCACGGTGGTGTCGACCGTTCCCAACATTCAAACTGAACCTGCCTCCAAACTGGAACTTATGGTGATTTCGCGTGAATTTCTTTTCCAGGGGAATTCGGGCGCAATCGTACAGAAGAAGAGAAAGAAAGAAGTGAAACGCCGGCACGAAACTTGAATTCCACACAAAGTTGCTCCAAGTTCACCACAGCTTTGCCTAAAAAGTTACTCCTGCAATGAAGCCTCCCCAGTACTGTATTTTTTTTTAAAAAAAAGAGCCGGCCGGTTCAATAACTGCAAGGGTGGATGCATGTTGAGGAATCTGGCGCCCGCAACAGGCCCAGAAGATACGAGGCGCGCGAGGATGCTGGTTTTCGTTCGTGTTCGTTCGTATCTCCGGCCAGATTTATTGCCGGCCGCCCGGCCGCGACAACGGGAGGTCCAGATAGATGCGCGTACGTACGTTATTACACCCTCTGACGAGTAGGATCGAGTGAGCTGCACTAGCACGCCCCGTACGTACGTATTCCCGGCCGTATGTTCAAATGTGGGTCTCGTGGTCGCGAGAGCAAAATTAATGTCTCGCCGGTTCACGCGCTCCCTGTGAGGCGCTTTGCGCGATCGATCTCGCGCGCGTTTGCGGCCAACAACGCATATCCTCCGCGCTCTGATCGATCCCCCGAACCCAACAATTAGCCTTTCCTAAATTCTTTATCGATCATTAACTTCTATTTTTCCAAGATTTTGGCCACTATTCTGAATTCTTCTACTATTCCGAAGCCAATGAAAATAAGTAGGACTCCAAAAAAGTGGGTTTTCTACCTTGAACAACATATAGCTTACCTATAGACGAAGAACAAAGAAGATAAAAAAGAAATTATGTTTCAGAACCAAGCAAAACTGGATTGCTGTGACATAGGAAGGATAGCTATACTAATTCGGTATACTTAAAATACACTTTTGGTACAAAATTGACAATCTCACAAGGATGAAATACCAGTAATTTTTTATTTACTGGTTGATCCCATCTTTTACGGAATCAATTTTTTTTTTGAATGTACAAAAATTTGGGGAGCTCAGCATGTCTGGAAGTGTCTGGAAGCTACTGGAGTTTGCCCAAGTTTTTGCTCCAAAGAGGTTGGGATTCTAGTTTCAACTGGATGCACATGTTTCAATTGGATGCACATGTTTTGCGATGATCATCACGTACGCTTAAGAAGGCACTTGAATTGACGACGATACATGGATGCATAAATATCTCCATATGATTGCGGATTAATTGGATGGTGCAACTTAACTCCTGGGGATCGATTCAAACCGTGTGTGACTGCGTGAGACGGCGGCACATGCATGCATGCACGTGATGCGTGTGTGTGGACTCCGGAGGCAGGCATGCAAGTACGTGGAGCCAAGGAAATTATGGAAGAGTAGAATTCACTAGATCGATCGTAGCTAGCTATGTCATGTGTAACTTTTTTGAACGAGAAGCCATAATTTCCAAGGAATTCACTAGCTAGATTCCGTGTAATGAATACGGGATCTAATCCTTTCCGCCTTCTCAGTGTTGTTGATCGATGTGTACATGGGTACGTACGTACGTACCGTACCCATGTGAATTGGAAATTTGAACGTTGACATTGTACATTGTACATTGCATGGAATGGAAGCCCGGCCTGCTACGGATGGGGGGTATGACCCGATTTGTTAAGCCTTCATTTAGATCGGTACGTACGTACTCTCCACTGCCGGTTCGTTTGGCACCCCTCTTTCATTTCATTTGGTCCAAATGAAATGAAATCTAATTTTTGGTAGGATTTCATTTGGTTAAATTTGAATTTCGGATTAAATCATGTTTGTCTATCATATGGATTTGTAGAGTTAGAGACAATTCCAGAGAAATGATTGGTTTGTAGAGAGGTATTGAGGTTAGTTGTATTGTGATTTCATGGAATTACAAATTGAATTCATGTAGTCAATTCTGTGCCAACCAAACAAGTTAGTTTCTAGAATTCAAAATGAATTCCACAATTCTAGTTCCAAATGATGGGTGCCAAACGAGCTGTAGATGTAAGTGTTCTGGTCGCTAGCTAGGGGTTGTAATATATGGAGTAGACATGTAACCGACTGAGCTAATTAACGAAGTGACGTTTTTTTCAAGGAATTAATGAAGTGACGTTGATCTTTTTTTTTCGAATTAAGGAGTTCAGCTCCCAATTTCATTAATGAAACCGCAATATATAGTTTGTGTGTACCGAAGGTTCAACGGAAGGTAAATGACAACAGCTGGGCATCATGAACCAACACTCTAGCAAATGAAAGGGAAAACATAAAAGGGCTGACAACACGAAGATACAACACTTCGATGACTTTTTTAGACTGGTCTTTTGGCTGCAAAAGTTTGTACTTCTCATCGTCGTCGCCCTCCAACTGCTGTGAGCTTGAGACACTTTAGACGTGACCCGGAATAGCCTGGATGTTCCATCCCTGAGTTTATCACGGTCCGCCTCCTTTTGTAGCCCAGCCCAGATATTAATCCAGTAGCAAACAAAAAAAAAAGATATTAGTAGGTTTCTTAAGCTCTATTGCATTAAAACAAGGAGCATTTCGACATCTCCAGATGCTCCAGACGCCAACAGCTATGCGCCCCCTAAACTGTTCAACAAGTACTTAACTAAACTAGGAGTACTAGTAATTTCAAAAGAACAGCACATGACTTTCCAACCGACCTTAGCTACTGAACATCCGAACAACAAATGGTTTACACTCTCATGGGCACCACAAAATTCACATTTTGTAGATACCCAACCCCTTTTTGTTAAGTTATCCCTTGTCAATTTTTATCAAGTGACGTTGATCTAAAAAATTAACCAAGTGATGATGTAAAAGAATAAATTTGTACTGTTACTTTTTGCTGCTCGATCTCCCTAGTTGCTAGCATGGACAAGTTTAGCCCTATAATAGGTCTTGGTACTATACGGTTTGAATTCAAAACGACTTATGAGTTAGGATAAATATAAGACAAATCGATGAAATCAACATGGAAAAGATTTCTAGTCCAACAGTTAATGTCGTTTTAGGAACGACAAACCAATCTGCATTACTACTATAGTTTTCAAATACCCTTACTTTCAGGTTGTAAGTTTTGATTCAAAAGGGACTTACAAGAAGACAAATCAAATACAGTCATCTAGTGGTGTTAAGCTTGTTTGCTAATCTCTACATAGTACAGTACGTACCCATCAGTTTCGATTCTAATTTTTGTTCACTACTAGTGTAATTAATTATTAACGACCCCTACGTTTTTCAAAATAAAATAAAATTTATGGACCCCACGGTTCTTCGGCATGGCTGCTAGTTGGTACGATTGTGACGGCTGTAGTACGTGTTTACCGCAATCGGTACCGCAATTAACTACAGGGGTTCAGTAACTATCAGTACATTGCATACTTACGTTCAGCAAGTAGATCACTTGATACGGCGATTGCTTCTGACTCTCATGGAACGTATAACTGCAGATTATTTAACCCTCGGTGTTGACGTACGGGATCAAATTTCGAACTGGAACGGTCAACCGATCGATCGATGCATCCCTTTCCAGTTCTAGCTATATATAGTACTTTTACCCCGCCCGCCCCTACGTAGTTCGTACGTACCGACGGCACCGTTAATTTCATGGCGTTTTCCGTTTCGACGGATCCAAAGTTTGAATTTTCCGCACGGCAGTTCATCTCCTGTGTTGGGCCGCGTAATTAGTAGTACTGCTCGTGCTAATAATACTGGTCTTTGGAAATAGCTCCGGTACAGCATGTGTCCTGGGCGTCAGAGCGCCAAGTTAGTTACCAGCACCTGTAAACAGATGATTACACGCCATGAGCAATGTTGTTGTTACTACTCTGGTGTTTTCTCCTCCGAGTGTGTGCTGATCTGATCCTGATCCGTCCGATCCTTGATCCGACGGCTCTGAGCTCATTGTCCCAAGCCCCAAAACTGTGCCAACCATCTGCCGGCGGCTGTCTTTTCCGGGAAGCTGCAACGCCTGCAAAGCTGAAGGCCGAAGCAGCAGTGCACTGCCAATCTGCCAAGCAGCTGGAGCTGGTACTCCTATACTATTGCACTCCAGGCCTGAGCCCCGATAATTCCCCTGCCCCCTGCCCCTGCTCTGCCCGGCGCGCACACGCCCGCTGCACGCCTGCAGCTGCACGGCGGCCAGTAAGAAGCAGGAATTCACAGTCCACCGCAGCTTCGATTTCAAAAACAAAAGGTAAAAATGGAAGCGCGGCACAGTGGCCCGGCGGCGCCTGCAGCGAGCGGATTGGCTCATTGGCAGCAGTGGCAGTACCAGCTTCGCCTTCACTGCGGCATGGGCATGGATTGCCCGCCACCGCAGTTAATTCCCTCCCTGCGCTTCAGTTATAGAGGTACTACTACGGCCGGGCCGGGACCATCGCCATTAGCATCTGCCGCGCGTCTAGATTAATGGGGTAGCTTCCAAGGATTAGCGCATTGATAAGCTCGGGCCGGCATTTAATCCCGGCCCGTTTTTTGAATGTTTGTGCTTGGCTTCAAACTTGCCGCGCTATGTAGTAAGAGGATCAACGAACTGAATCCTCTGCTCCTATAAGTATACAGGGCATCTTCGATTCTTCGTCACCGATCGCCCAAGAATTCGAATTCCTCGCCTCCCGCTTCTCAATTCGCGCGCAGCTGGTAATTGAAGGATCGGATCGATGGCGAGTAATTCTGTTAGAGGTGGTGCCCGTGGACGAGGCCGGGACGCGGCGGAGGAGACGCCGGCGCTGCCGCTGCCCCTGCCGCCGCGTCTAGCGGCAACAATGTCTTCCTCGTCGCCGGCGTCCATCCGGGCGCTCCTGGCGAGAACGAATGCCGGGTCCGGCGGGGCTGACTGCCAGTCGCCGCGCTCGCTTCTGTCGCGCATCCTGCAGCGCGGCGGCGGGGGCGGTGATCATGGCGGGAACGGCAGCGGCGGAGGGTTCGGGTGCCGGGTCAGGCTGCCGCGGCGCGCGAGGATGGAGGAGAGCAAGGACGGCGCCGCGTCCGAGAAGTCGTCGGACGACGCCAGAGTGAAAGTCGTCGAGAGGCCCGCGCCGGAGCTGCCCGCCGAGACCCCGCGAAGCTCCCTCGGTATGCATGCATCCATCCAGTGGGCGTTGATCGGAATTACTCCAATGTTGATGTTTTTTCGGAATTAATGAGGTCGTGTGGAATTACGCAGGGAGGAAGAAGCCGGAGGAGGAGCTGGTGTCGATGAACCTGGGGCTGGGGGCGAGCCTGGTGCTGCTGCTGTCCAAGAGCGCCGTGGAGCTGAACAAGATGGTGGAGCTCCGCGCGCAGATGGAGGCGCTCGTGTCGGAGATGAGGAAGGAGACGGCCGCCAAGGAGAAGGCAGCTCTAGCACTACTTCCTCCGCCGCAGCAGATGGGCTCATCTAGCTCTACTACTTCCTGTTCGCAGCAATCCAACTGCGGCAGCGCCACCACGACCGTGATCAAGGACCCCATCGCCCGCCCCGGCTGCGCCGCCGATGACACGCTGTCGGACTGCTCCGTTGGCGGCGGCCGCGCCGTCGCCGTGTCGGCGGCGCAGATGGAGGCCGAGCTCCAGGTCGAGCTCGGCCGCCTGCAGATGCACAAGCAACGCGCCGCGCCTGCGCGAGGACTCGAGGTCCGTGTACTTCATGCATGCATGCGTGGCTCCAACTTGCCGCACGATTAATATCTGACGGTGTACGCGTCTTCTTTAATTTGGCCGGCCAGTTGACGCCGTTGCTGCAGGTGAAGACGAAGCAGAGGAGCCACGTGGCCGCTGTGGACAGCCCGCCCAGGAGCTGCGTAGACGTCGGCGTGGCAGAAGAGGACGAGGAGGAAGAAGAGCCCGGAGACGATGAAGACGAGGATGAGGAAGAAGAAGAGGAAGAGGAGGAGGGGCATGGTGGTCGTGGTGGGGCGGGCGATAATAGCCCCCCTCACGGCGGCGTGTCGGCGCGGGTGCTGGAGCGGCGGCTGCACGAGGTGCTGCAGAGGCGGCAGCAGGAGCGGATCGTGGAGCTGCAGGCGGCGCTGGACGGCGCGCAGCGCCGGCTCCAGGAGCGGGAGCGCGAGGTCGTCTGGTGGCGCGACGCCGCCAAGCTCGTCTCCCACCGCCGCGACGAGTCGCGCCGCATCAGGGACGCCGACCGCCCGCCCGTACGGGCTCGGCCGCGCGCCGCTTAATCAATAAATCCATTGATCTGCACTTGTGCAGCGCGCTTAATAAGCTAGCCTTGCGTGTGGGTGTGTAAATTGTTGTACTAATGGTTCCATCGGTTCAGAGTTTTGTTCCAGAAAATCGTGTAATACGAACGAGCTTGTATGTTCTGCTCTTCGATGCCACTGGTCGATGTTGCTGCATGCCTGCATGTGCCGGCCGGGTGACACCCTCTGCTGCACCTGCACTGCATGCATATTGCAGTACACTTGCATGCCCGCATGTGTTTTTACTCATAAAAATTTGAATGTATCTACACATGACTTATTGAATAGGCGCATTCAAATTTAATAAAAGTTGAGTCATCTTTTGTTTGACGTTGAAAGTAATAGGAATAAATAAATTAATGAAACCAGTACGTGTGTGCATGGATTCATTTGGAACAGATGAATTTCGTACGCGATGCTGCTAGCTGCAACCCATGCGCTTTGACACGCTGCTACTATTGCAGTTGTAGGTGCCATTAACTGCTCTGCTAGTACAGAAAGAGGGGGCTCCAACTGAGGTTTTAGCGCGATCGACCGCCCCCTGACACGGAATTCGAATGGAAGCTGGCGAACGGAAAACAGCAGCTTTTTCAGGCAAAGCAACTCGGAGAGACAGTGTCTCTGTCTAGCCGCACGATCGAATTCGCTCCGGATTCTGCTCCACCTCCAAATTCTGCGAGGGAATGGAAAGCGGGAGGGACCCGACCAGATGACAGTACATTATCTCAGCATGCAAGATCGAATTTACTGGGACACTGTGGCGGCTACAGTACGCGTGGCCTGTACTCCTGCCGCGGGGCACTTAAATGAAATGGACATCATGCAAAATGGAGAGGAAAAAAGGGAAAACAGACAGCTGCAGTGGATGTGCAGCAGTAACAGAGAGGTACGAATAGCAGCAACAGTGGATTTGCAGTCACGGTCACACGCACAAGAGAACAGAGCGTTTGCAGAAACAGCAACTCTGTGCTCTGAACGAGGGATTTTTTGTTTCTAGTCTGTAATGTTATATGTCGTTGTTCTCGACAACAATTAGAGTAACGGATGCCAAACCTTGATGACACGAATGCGAGTATAAAAGTAGGGCGTGTACGTCGGCCGTATAGCGAAGGTCACCGTACATTTGGACAAGTTGACACGTCGATATTTTTGAATAGGTTCGGTCGATCCTGCGGGTGCGACCTAGTCCTATGTTAGGAGAGGCTTCGAGGGGGTCGTTAACCAAAGCGTTTGGGTCGATCGAGCCTCCCCGAATCACTTAGTGAGAGGTCGAAAAGCCTCGTACTTAGGCCGAACGAGGCTTCCCAAGTAGTGAGGTCGAGATACCCTTAGTACGAACGAGACTTTCCGAGATTCCGAAACTAGAGCTCCTCTCAAAGAGACTCTCTAGCCCTCTCCCCTTGAGTTTATTCAAGCGAGAGTGAATGGTATATGCCCTCATGGGGGTATTTATAGCCTAGGGGTCCATGACAAAATACCATGGCTACCCTTGGGGGGAGAGAAAAGTGAGGGCAAAATAGTAAAAATAGTTTTTTTTTCATAACTTTTGTGTGCACCATGTGGGAAAAGTGGGGCTTGGTCCATGGTCCATCATGGACTAAGGACCCCCTCCTCACACATTTCTTGCCCCCTAATTTACCTCATTTGACCTTTTGACCATGGCATGAAAGACTTGACTTGTTGACATGTCTTCCTTTGTCACGTATGATTGACCGTGCCACGTGAGCGTCTTCACTCGTGTTTGGGAAATGTTGACCCAGTCGTCGTCACGTAGAATTTACAGCCCAGCCCATATAGGGGTTTTATTTTACTACAACATTATACTTAATCACTTTCTATGTACAATTAAATATATTTCAAAATAAATCGTTAGAGCATACAGTTTTTTGTCGCTCTCCTTGCCCAAGACGCACCTGACAACATTTCTCGATGTGTCCAATGATCCCACAGACGAAGCAGAAATCAGGGAGAAATTCGCAAGCAAACAGACACCACCTCACCTTCTTCTTTCACTCCTCGGTAAAATACTCCTCCTTCAACATAAACATAATCTCCCATATCATTGGGTTTTCAATGCATAAGCGCACTCGCACATACAAGTTCCGCGCGATCAGCATCTTGTCATCTTCAACATCATCCCCTATCGCCCTTGTGGCTTTCTCTGTTCGTCAAGCCAAATGGGACGTTGGACACCCCTACTGAAATCAGAATCCATTGAACTCTATTTCATCTTGGGTTTTTGATCCATCTACTTCTTTGAGCACAAAAAGTTTTTTTGAAACATCCACTGTCCGCCTTCCTCAACCCTGCATGTTGGCCAAACATCAAGAGAAACTTGTTCTCCCCAAGATCATGACACTCAATCCCTTTCGGGCCGGTTTGGTTAGGTGGGGATTGAGGAGGAGTGACAGGGATTTACGGTAAAATGATCGTCAATCTTGATAATCCCTATTGATCCCCGCCTGGGTGGGATGAAACGAACAGAGCGTCAAGGGGCACTAAATGCTCCCAGTGTGGGTCCCAATGCCTCTGTGTCCGCTGGCTTCTCCGAAAAAAATTACCCACTGCTTGCATCGGCAAGATGCATCATGATTACTTGTCAATTTTTATGCTGGGTTTTTGAGCCTCTGACAACCTCATCTTCCGCATCAGATCTTTCACACCTTACGTGTAAAGAAAATCGAAGAAAGAACCCTTAATGAGCCGTGTTTAAAAAATAATAAAATAAACAAAGTTTTCAAACAACAACACACTCTTTTTTGCTTTTTTTTAAAGAAAAAAACACATTCTTTTTACGTCCGGTCCTTTTACATCACACTACTTTTTTTTCTCGTGGGCCGGAGGGCCGGAGGCTTATTTGTCTCTCATTTTTTTTCCTTTCTGGTAACGTTCCATCCCTGGGCCCTGGCCCATCTCGCGGCCGAGCGCCCCAACCCAGTCGCTCCGTCGCTCGTCTTCCTCCTCGCGCGAGCGCCGCCACCCCTCTCTCCCCGTCCGGCTGCCGAGCGCCCCAGCCCCCTCGCTCCGTCGCTCGTTTTCCTCCTCGCGCGAGTGCCGCCACCCCTCCCTCCCCATCCCTCTGCCGAGCGCCCTAGCCCCCTCGCTCGTCTCCCTCCTCGCGCGAGCGCCGCCACCAGGTTGATCTCTCCTTCGATTCTCTCGCTCCCGGCCGTTTCTCCTCCCATCACCTCACGAATGGATTACGCCCTTTAGCCCCCCGTTTCATCTCCTTAATCTCCCCCAATTCGTAACTGAGGCAAAAATCAAGGTAGGGCGGTCACCCTACCTTGCCCTACTAGGTCCTCCGCCCGTGTGTGGTACGTAGAATTATGTTTTGATTGTTAGGCATTGATAAAAAAAATGAACCAAATTGCTATTTCTGGGGAACGTTAGACAGCGGGAAATTACACATTTTAAAAATCTGTGGTAAAACACTCCAAAATAGTGATATTTTCATTGGAACATAAGAAAATTGTAGTCCGGGGACATTATAGACTTTTCCTGCTCAAATTGTGACCAAAATGTTGGGGGTCCTAAAGATCCAAAGCATGTGTATTATATGTAGTTCATGTCACCTGCATTCTTGTTTGGCTTCTGGAGATCATACCAATTCAATTGCTTTCAACTATCTAAATGTTATGTTAATTCATTTTTGAGTTATGCCATGACAATTTGGTTGTATTGCTAGGGCTAGTGTAACTGGCAATTGGAAAATGGTAATCCAACTCTCACCTGCCACTGAACTTTTGTTAACTTAACCTGGTTGACACGGCAACATCTACTGGGATACATGTTTGTATTTTATTGTTTATATTTCTCAATTTACTCTTACAAAAGACTCAATTGGCGGCGGCAGTCCGTCAAACCTTCAAATCTATCACTTGTTGATTCGGTACAAATCAGTGAAAGGAGAACAATTGTGGATTATATGATTTAAGGTAATAGATGACGGTACATTCTTTTTAGTTATAAGGAGAACATCTGATTTTTAGTCCGTAACAATGCATGGGTATTGTGCTAGTGAATCAAATGTAGCAGCATATTATACTGATTTAAAATGGGTATTGTCTGACCGTCTTTCAGATTCTTTGTGGAGATCGATTCTGATTGTCATTTTTGCATATGCAGTTTCAGCATGGGTAGTGAAGACTCAAAAGATATGCTGAAGAATGTTGACTGGAAGACAGTGGGAGGTCCAGTGACTACTGAGTCAAGTCAACCAGTTGTTAAGAAGCGTCTTCCAAAGAAAATCAGACAAGTTCCCGAGTGTTATTTTCTGCCTCGGCGATCTCTGCCTTCTGCATTGCTAATCTATGGTTCTGTTTGTGCTGCTGGAGTTGGTGCTGGGATGTTGCTTGAAGTTTGGATAAACAAAAAGATCAAAGGTACAACCCTGCATTTTATGGCTGGAGGAACCACTCACTTTAGGAAAACTGCAATATGAGAGAAACTTGAGATGTTGGACTGTATCATCAGAGGCATAAGTGCATATTTTGCTCCATTTCTTGTATATTTTCCTCATCTTCTTACTCTTGTTAATTATTGCATGCAGAGGATGGTGGCGTTGTCTGGGAGATGGGTAAATGACATTCAGGCACTTTGATTCGGTAACGATCTGTTAGCTCAAAATATTCCACTCACCCTGCTGCAATTCTGCTTATGTGGTATCACAGAAATAAACCTTGCTCTGTTGTTTCGGAGTTTCAGACTATCTTGTGACTTCCTGACAAAAGCAAACTCAGTCTTGTCTCTGTATTTCTGGTTGCATTGTGTATCCTAACTGTATGATGCCTCAAACTTTATAGCCATATCAAGGCAAGCAATGCATATGCAGTACCATTTTGTTTAAATATAAGAGTGTTGCCCTGGTAAGAATTCATTGAATAACGATCATGATTTCTGGTGATTGCATACTGGAGCATCTCTCTGATTCTTTGCTGTGGCGTTGTCGTCAACTCGTCATAAATGCAGAAGAGAGTGTTGATTCATAAAGTCAAAATATTAAGGGTGGAAATCAATTAGTTCTCTGTATCTTGGTTGGGCTATGTTATCTGTAATGCAGATAAGCCAGGCTAGAAATTTGCATACCCCAAAAGACATGATTGATTCCATTTATCTACTGAATTTCTAACTTGCAGACATCTTCCTCATTGTTCAATCTTTCTCTCAAATGGCCAAACAGGGAACATCTGATGTATTTATACTTGTATCACTTTAGCAAAGTATTCAAGCACTTCTGGAATATTTATCACTATAGCCAATATTTGGGCCCTTCCTGATTCATACTGCAGCCTTCTCGAGACTAGCCTTCAATTTATTTCTTTTGCCAAAAAAAAGCAGGAGAGTGATTTGGGGATCTCACACGAAAGTCCTCACTTTTTTTCTAAACTAGATGGTGCCCCGCACGTTGTTGCGAAATTTTTTAGTTAGCATACATGAGTGAAATTGAGTAGCAACGAAAGAGTATTCAAAATTGAAAATATATATGAAACTTTATGATATATTCTTTGCTTAGTGAGGATGGTTTGATAAAAAATAGCATGCATGTACAAAAAATATGAGTTTCCCATTAAATTGGTGTGAACATACTAATGACATGCATGATGACGTGGCATGTTTGCATGTTGAGAGAAACCAAGTAGTGGGGTCTCCTGTTTAGATATTACTTCGATATAGAAGATTAGTGCAGTTCTCAATCTTCTAGAAAGTGCTCTTGTCCCCTTTCTTGTTCTTTTGTGCAACTTCCTTTGTCCAAAGTGCTGCTTTGTGCATATCTGATATTTTGTTTCTGGTCATTAGACTTTTCTCGAACAAAGCCACGGTTTATCCTTTCCATCAGCTGCACTTGCAAAGACAATCGATTGAACTTCTCCCATGGAAAAGACGAAGGACAACACGACACACCGCTTTTCCGCTTTGGTGGCATGTTTCTATCAGTAACCATTTTTATTTTTAGGGTAGCTTTGATTCCAATCAATTTTGGAGAATTGTATCTCTGATGTACTTCTTCTATGCAAGGTAAGTTGTTTGATTTCTTGGTTTCAAGCCATTTGGATTTTGCTAAATTTTTCATTTGCATTTTGTTTCATACCCCCTCCGTCCTATATTAAGTGACTTTTTATTAAATGTATCTAGACGTTTTTTAAGCATAGATACATCCATATTTGGGGAGCCACTTAATATGGCACGGTTGGAGTAGAAAAGTTTCCATTGGTTCCTTATAGACAAGTCTACTCACTCCGATCCATATAATTGTCTCAAATTTGCTCAAATATGGATCTATTTGTCTAAAAAAACGTCTAGATACATGTGATATTCTGACAATTAATATGTTCGAAAAAAATTATAGTTTTTATGGCCTAAACACCTCTTGGTAAAAAAAAACATATCCGGGGCATTAAACTACATTTGACTAAAACTAATCGACGTGTGCGCCATCAATGTTGCAAGCATTTGCAGACTAGATTAGCGGCAGCAGTTAATGCAGCGCCCCGGATTGATTGACCTGTAACCAAAGCCGCACGCTGCCGCTACTACTGTTGCTGCTAACCAAACCCCCATTGGATCTTCGGTTCTGCAAGAGGAATGTGTTGATGGAGCAGTTAATGCTGGCTGCTGACTTCGCGCCACCACTCCCCGTGCACTCTGTCCGCTTTTTTAATCGTAATCCAAGAGAATCGACGCGCTGTGTGTGTTCATGGGATCAGATCTTGGGGTCGATATATAGCTTCCAGGGAATTGGTGTATGTTCATCGGATCTGATTGTTAGTACGGAGTAGATGATTGTATCTTCTTAGTTTAGTCTATCATTAAAGCGGAGTGGTAACAAGGACGTGTGAGATGCATTTGACGAGGTTAACAAAGCTACAGGTGTCGAAACACCCTGTGGTCCGCAAAAGCTGATGAGAGGTCATATTGATCCGATGCTTTTATCCCGTAGTAACCTTTTGCTATGACTTTATCGAAGAATCAAAACGAGGAGTGTTTTGTTGCAAACGGCATATGATCATCTTGATCGAGTACGTACTAATTAAGCTCCTACTCTCTCCGTTCGTTCCATAATTCTTGACGAAATATTACATGTATCTAAACGCTTTTTAAAAATATAGATACATTCATTTTTGGCAAATTTGAGACAAGAATCATGAAACGGAGGAAGTAGTAAACAATATTATCGCGTGAGCAGATAGTAAGAATTTAGAACCTTGGGTAGAACCGCACTTGTGTTGTTGTTTTTAAAGCATCTCCAACAACTGATTTGCTGCCGTTACTTAACGTCACGTGTCAGATTTTTGCTTAGGTGAAAAAGAGAAAGTAGGAAAAAACATAGTACTAGTTACTTATGCAAGAGACTGCTACCTCACCGGTACCAAAAAAAGTTGGAGTATGACAAGTGGGCCCTAGTAAAAATATACTTTTTAATTGAAAAAAGGAAATCATAGATAGGAGAGAGAAGTGATGACATGAAATGCTAAGTACCGACTGTAGTAACAGCCTGTTGAAGATGCCCTTAGCTGCATGAACACAGGGATATGATTCGTCATGGGGGCACGAGATCGTCCAATGAATGAGAGTTTATTCCACTTTTTACATGGAGTATTAGTTGTCATTTTCCAATAAATTTTATTCTATCAAGAATATATCTTAATTACTGATTTTATCACTTAATTGGGACATTGTGGCAATTTTTATCATATTTTATCATTCCACCTCGATTGACAAGCTAGGCCCACATATCACTTAGCCTCATAGTCATGATCGGATGACATCGAAGCGTTCGTTTCGGGAGACAAGGATCAAATGTTCGATCGTTAGCCTTTTCGAATTTGAAAAAAAAAATCTGACAATTATTGTCAAGTTTATACCCGCAGCCCGCTAGCTGTAGTACGATTCGCGGTGCTTATATAAGGTCAAAGAAAGTACACGGGAGATCAATATAAAACGCCAAAGAGTTGCACGAACTGAGTTCAATTGTTTTTCCCCTTTATAAACTGTCACGTAGCCACGCGATTATAATGGCGCGCACGTAGCGAGTACGCCTCATCCTCTCCACTTCCCCAGTCCATATTCTCCTAGTCTCCTGGCTCTTCCCCCTCCAGCCTTCTCGACCGCATTTACTCGTCAGCCGCACTCCGACGCTAGCTGCAGCTCGAGTAGAGCGGCGCGCAAAGAGACCGATGGCCGGCGGCGGCGGGGACGGCGGTGGCGGGGCGCAGGACGACTTCTTCGACCAGATGCTCTCGACGCTGCCCTCCGCGTGGGGCGACCTGGGCGCCGCCGGCAAGTCGCCGTGGGAGCTCGCGGCGGGTGCAGAGGACCTGTCCGCCTTCGACGAGTCCGCGCTGCTCGCCTCTCGGCTCCGGCAGCACCAGATCGGCGGCGGGGAGAAGCCGGTCATGCTGCAGCTGACCGACCTCCAGCGGCAGCAGGGCGAGGAGAGCGGCGGGTTCTCGCCGCTGCCGCTGTTCACGGACCGGTCTCCCCCGCCGTCGGCGCGGGAGGACATGGACGGCGGATTCAAGTCTCCCAATAATAATGCCACCGTACGTGGGATCCGTTCTTCTTCTTGTGGAATTATCTCTCCAAATTTTTGAACTTTGGCCGCTGACATGGAATGGATGCCGTGCATGCAGGGAGGCGACCATGCGATGTTCAACGGGTTCGGGGCCCATGGCGGCGCCGGGGCCGTGCAGCCGCCGTTTGGCCAGGTAAAGATGATCGACCATGCACCAACCACCTTTATACGTGCTAAATTTTTGCCATGCTAGTTGCATTACGCGAACGATCGAAATTCCTGCTCTGAACGATCTGCCTTCGTGTTAATTATTCGTCTTCTGATATGTCCGCACTCCGCAGGGAGGGTCAATGTCGGGGCAGAGCTTCGGAGGCACGGCAGCGAGCGGAGGCACGGCGGCGCCGGCTTCCTCCGGAGGCGGGGCGGCCCCGCCGCGGCAGACGCGCGTCAGGGCGCGGCGAGGCCAGGCCACGGACCCGCACAGCATCGCCGAACGTGTACGCGCCGCCCACCTTACTGAATTGTCTTGTTCCTTCGGGTCTACAAAAACTCCCACCAACTTGAACTCGTTCTCAACTTTGCATGCAGCTCCGGAGGGAGAGGATAGCGGAGCGGATGAAGTCCCTGCAAGAGCTCGTCCCCAACGCCAACAAGGTAAACAAGCTAATTTCGAGTTTACTCCGTATGTGATTTCCCCGGGGGGATCGGGGACCCGATGCCAGACGTGTGGAGTCCTCGAGCCCCTGCTGCTCTGTTGCGGCGAGATAGAGGGTCGGGATTAACGGATGGGTTTCCTACGATCTACTAGACGACGAGGCAAAACACCGCCTGATTGGACCGAAGAGCAGACCCGACCCTGAGAATTGAGATGGCCGTGCCCGTGCTGACGAATTCGGCATGCAGTGAATGATCACTTGGGGCGCATTCGATGCTTTGTTTTGGCTCGATTTGGCCACGCCCTTATTCCCCGTAGCATAGCAGTGATGGATCGATGGATCACAACTTCACAAGCCACGGTCGGTCAATGTTGCCTTTCCGGGGCATGTGTCATGTGTGGGATCCTGAACCATTTCGTGGTTATTGTGACTTTTGCAGACTGACAAGGCGTCGATGCTGGACGAGATCATCGACTACGTCAAGTTCCTGCAGCTCCAAGTCAAGGTACGGACGCACGTCAGGAATTAACGTACACCGCTCGTGTGCTTCTGAACATATGCTGAGTAATTCAATTCTTGGGCTGCTTGTAATTACACGTAGGTTCTGAGCATGAGCCGGCTGGGCGGGGCGGCGGGCATGGCGCCGCTGGTGGCGAGCATGTCGTCAGAGGCCAACAGCAGCAACACGAAGAGCGGCAGCGGCGCTGCTGCTGCTGCGGCCACCGCCAATGGCAATGGCAATGGCGGCGAGAAGAGCGGCGGCGGGGCCGGGCTGCGGGTGACGGAGCAGCAGGTGGCGAAGATGATGGAGGAGGACATGGGCACGGCCATGCAGTACTTGCAGGGGAAGGGCCTCTGCCTCATGCCCATCTCCCTCGCCTCCGCCATCTCCTCCGCCACCACCACCACCGGCGCCTCGCCGGCCTCGCTCCTCGCCAGGCCGCCCCCAATGCGCCCCTCCGCGAACGGTGCCGCCGGTGCCGGAGACGACGCCGTGACCCGGCCCGTCAAGGTCGACGCCAACGGCGGGAAGCAATGAAGCCGATGCCGATCGGCCACCGGCGTGGGCGTCATATCAACAATGCCGTAGTAATACCAATCTTGTCATGTACTCATGTATCATCGATGTATACTCCTTCCCACTTATAATTCTATTTCCCTTCCTCCGGAAAAAAACCCGGCATCTAGCTTGGTCCGTTAATTACGTGCTCGAATGATCCATCGAAGGAAATAATCAGAGTACCTTCAAATCTTCAATCGCGGATTGAGGTCAAGGTGACGTACAATCGCGCGCGAGCGCGCGCAGTGAAGCAAAGCAGATAGAGAGAGAGATCTCGTCGAAAACAAAACATTGTCAACGATTCTGGTGCTGGTGATCATTAATTAGCTGCGAGTAATTAAAGTGACGGCGAGGCGGTGCAGGCTACTAATGGCGCACGACGTCCTGGTGACGGGCTGGCCCGATCAGGTAAACTAATGCGGCAGAATAATTAAGGGCGTGAATGTCCCGCACGACATGGGAACGACGACGATCGGGAGTAAGATAGTCGAGGGAGTGAAAAGAATGAGGAATCAATTGATCGCGTCGCGTGTGAGCCTGTGAGGTGCGCCGGCCACGTTGGTGAAAGGAGACGGACTAGTGCGGCCAGCTCTGATGAAGGAACAGACAATTAAATGGCGCTAAAATAAGAGGGGGAATCGGATGAAACGACGAGGACCGCGAGGGGATCTGGGCTTCTCCTTCAGGACGGCCCAATCTCTCTCAGAAGCGGAGCGGAGGTTTTCCTGATCCAGCCGGAATCGAGGTGAGCCCGGACCCCGGAACCGAAGGCCGTAAACCAGCCCAACCCACTTCACGCGCCGCGCCGCAAAGTCGGTCTCGGTCTAGAGACTCCAGACGTCAGACTTCACGTCACCACTCAAAAAAAAAGAGTCAGACTTCACGTCTACTATCTCGCTCCGCGTCCAGATCTTTTTCCAGGACCCCTCTTTTTTCGTTTTTTCCACGTCTACCAAGCCGCAGTTTCCAATCGCGATTCCCCCATCGTCTCCTCTCTGACCCTCTCCTTCCTCCTACCGGGCTCGTCGGAACCCTAGCCCCAGCCATGGTGCACGCCGCTCAACCCGCGGCCGGCGCGACGCGGGCGGTGGTCCTCCGCCTCGAAGACCTCGCCCTCCCGCCGCGGTACCTCACCGTCCCGTCCCACCTCCCCGTCTCGCACCTCCTCCGCTCCCTCCCGCTCCCCTCCTCCTCCTCCTTCTACCTCACCTCCGACGGCCGCCCGCTCGCGCCCTCCTCCCCGGTGGCCTCCCTCCCGCCGTCCGCCTCCATCCAGCTCCGCCTCCGCGCGCTCCGCGGCGGGGGCGGCGATGGCGGGTCCACCTGCGCCGAGTCGCGCGACTGCTACCTGTCCATGTACCTCGCCAAGAAGCCCGACAAGGCCGACCCCAACGAGGCCCGGCTCTCCCGCTTCACCTGCTGCGCGCTGTCCGGGGAGCCCCTGGCCGCGCCGGCAGTCGCGGATCGCCTGGGCAACCTATTCAACAAGGAGGCCCTCGTCGAGGCGCTCCTGCACAAGCGCCTGCCCAAGGCGCTCTCGCACATCCGTGGCCTCAAAGACATGATACCCATCCACCTGCACCCCAAGCCTGATGCTGCTGACGATGAGGTCCGTTTCCAGTGCCCAGTCACTGGGTTCGAGTTCAACGGCAAGTCGCAGTTCCTTGTGCTCCGTGAGTGCGGCCACGTGCTAAGTGTGAAGGCTCTTAAGGAGGTGAAGACATCCGCGTGTTTGGTCTGCCATAAGGAGTTTGATGAGGCAGACAAGATGCCGATCAATGGGACCGAGGAGGAGGTGGCGGTGTTGAGGAAGAAGATGGAGGAGGAGAGAGGGAAGTTGAAGGAGAAGAAGGATAAGAAGCTGGCAAATGGGCTGAGTGGGAATAAACATGCTGCTGCTGCGGTAGCAGACGCCGAGAAATTGGAGAATGTGAAGAAAGGGGATACTGCCGCAGCAAAGCGCTTCAAGGCTGCAGATCATGCACCGGCTTATGCAAACAAGGCAGTGTATGCATCAATTTTCACGTCGTCCAAGAAGTCTGATTTCAAGGAGACCTACTCATGCAGATCACTCCCTCTGGGAAGGAATTAAGTTGATGCCGGAGAGAAGCAAATGGCATGGAGGTGAAACTCTTGTACTGTTTCGGTTCATTACTTCATCATGGCTTGTTCACAAGCAAAGCCAGAAGTTCCGACGTTGTTGTTTTAGTTATTGTGTCATCTATGCTCAGTTGCTGATGTGGAACTTCTATTTTTCACTCTCAGGGAAGCAATATGTTCTTATAAATGATTTGTGCACTATGTAATAGTTAAAAACAATTAACAAGTATCATTGGCTCCACAATCTTAGGACTCTCAATTCATATCAAAGGGTTTTGAGTATTTATTGTTGCAACTTCTAATGTACTGTTTTATCAGATGGTCTGCATGTGGTCTTCACATTCTGTTTTGTTTGATGCTTAGTTGTGTCCGTGAAGTATGGAATCAACGCAAAGCTAGTGAGCTGTAAGACATTAAGCAGACATGCTGACTGACATATGCATGGCACTGAAAGTACAATGTATTTGTTCTTTTCGTGCCTCTTTGTACCATCTTTAGTCAGTAAACCTTCAAAAATGGTGAAAGTTCACTTCTCCTTTTGCATTTTATTTTTTTCATGAGCACATTGCACCTTGATGTTTTGGGCCACACTATGTATTGTACTGTTCAATTTCTGAAAAAGTGATACAGGAAGCTATCTTATTTATGTAAGAACACATCCATAATTATTTCAAGTAGATGGGGCCATGCAGGTTACCTCTTTCAATCTGTATCTTTCTGGATTTTTGCTCACATGAAAAACAGTTTCAGGATCAGAATTTATTCTGTATATGCATGTGCTTGTATCCATCTTAAGCATTATACATGTTGGATGGGTGTTCTGCTCCTGTTAGAATGGATTTCAGATACATTTTTAGGGTATACTACTTCTCAAGAAATGGTTAAATATATTCAGTAAAGCAACATTGCTTATGAGTAGGGAACTGATTTTATAAATGTAGTGATTAATGATTAATGTTCTAAATAGCTAAGGATAGCTGCCCTATACATATTTTGGCCGCTAAATGATGGCCAATGTTCCGCATGTTAGCCACGGGCGCCGTAGCTCCACTATTTTCTTCATATAATGCCTAGCATTGTGGAAAAGAACATACTGACTTTACTTTGAAATCTAACTTGTTAGAAGGCAAAATGCACTATAAACTTGAGCTATGAAGATCCTATCAAGATACCCCATGTTTGTCCTTTTGAATGCTCAAACATCATATTTTTTAGCAATGTGAAGTGTTGCTTTATATCATGCTATAATCAGTTGGACATACCATATTTCTTTTACTTATTCCAGACTTGTCTGATCTTGCATGCATATTTTGTTTCCTATAATTCAGAATAAAGCACGTCAAATGTGGACTAGGAGTTGGAATTTAGAATTCATAACAGGTTCCAATCCATTATTGCTGCTGCTAGCCAGCCCAACAAGTTGGGTCGAGGTGTCTAGTCGGGAGCCAAGTACTGACTTGTAATGAACAAAGGCGTGCCTAGGCCAGCGACACTTGATCTCGGATAGAGATAATGTGTAATTCTAGGATTAGTTTTGGGATGGCAAAATGGGTCTGGCATTAGAAAAGAAGAACATTAAAACACAGTTCCTAGCTGCAGAGTTCTTTGTAGATCCTTGCTATATATAGTTTCTCAGCCAAGTCGTCTTATGGATATGGTATTGGGTATATACCTCCAGCTACATAGCTGCAAACAAGTAAAGTCAAGATATTTCTTTATCTTGCATACTATTTAAACAGTGATAGTTTTTGCCTTCCAGTTTTAGATGGATGCTTGGTTCTATTGCAGCTTCATTGTATACAGTTGCTCATGATTTTTCAAGCTGTATAGTACAGTGTTTGCTTGTACTCTAGCTTCCCAGCTGCTTATGCTCAGCATCTCTGCTCTCTGTGCTATTACTCATTCAGCTAATGGATATAGCGATTAGTGAAAGCTTGTGGTTCTTCTGAAATTCATTTTCGAGGAAATATCGGCATTGTACTTCTGAGGGCTAAGAAATTTACAGCCTTGTCACATTGGAGAGTTTTGCGGATGTTGCACCACCAATAAGTGTGTTGTCATATGTGGTAAGCATCCTGCTGTCACAACTTCTACCCGCAACATAACCTGAACACCAGGCGGAAATCACAGGTATGTGGTTATCCCTACAGCGATGCCCTGATCATGTATTTACTTGGAAAACTAGGTTTTTATTGATTTTAATCCAGCATTAACTGGTCTATTAACACACATACCTGTTTAGCCTTTATCTGATTTAGTTCATTCTAGTTTGGTCCTTCATTTTAATCGTGTTACAAGAGAAGGTGTCGCTTATTGTCAGTTTGTCATCCCTTCTTTCTTAGTCATGCTCTTCTACTGCATGGAGCTGGTTTGTTTTCTTTCAGTCTGATACAGCTGACTCAAATAATGATACTGTCTTTTCCATTTCTTTTCTACTGCATGGAGCTGGTTTGTTTTCCTATAGGCTTGTGTAAAAATAAAAATCGTGCTTGTAGAAAAATAATCATGTGATTGCATTCATTATTGCAAATATTGTTTCCTCGTGTGAAATATAATATCTAAATATTTTTGTTCATAGGATGCATTTACCTTCTCTAGATTTTGAACCAACTGAGCATACATTGAGCAAATAAGTTATGCAGTTTTTAAACAACATTCGCATGAATTGTGAACTTGTTTGTGAATGAAGATCTTTTGTTGTAGAAAATAAAACTACATTGCCTCTAAATGGTAATATCGTGATTCCATTGCACTTATTGATTACAATTTACAAGCTTGGAATAACTTGGTATCATGTGTGAAAACGATGTCAGAAATTATTGTCCTTTTATTGGATGTATTTATTTACTTGTTCCAAGTTTTGATCTACCAACCATCAGGTGAGAAAATAAATCATGGAATTGTTAAGGAAAATTGAACAAAATATTTTGACCTTGCAATTTGCTTCGAGGTTAGTTCCTCGGGTCTTCAATTGTTTTTGATTTGGACTGGTTCATCATATTTATCGGCGGCAACATCCTCTTCATCGGTCATGTATGTCCTTGTGCTCAACCGACTTCGCGGTTTCTTGGAGATTACTGTCCTGATTCAACAACATTTCGTGATGGGATCGGGTCATCGTCTTCGTCGGGTGCGATGCGTCCTTGCGCTCAATCTGCATGCAAGGAATGATCTTGTGTCGAACCTTCACATGCCCCCTTCCATGGTGTGATGAGAGGATTCTCCATGTGTGGTGTGCGTCCGCTTCTCCGCCTACAATGCACCAGATCCAATTCTAAGCTCACTCACATACAATTTTAGGAGAAAAAAAACTACTCCCTCTGTTTCATAATTCTTGTCTCAAATTTATCCCAAAATGGATGTATCTATTCTTAAAAAGCGTCTAGATACATGTAAGATTTCGACAAAAATTATGGAACGGAGTAAGTAGAACATTGCAACATACTTCACTTTCTCCATTCAAGCAGTCGCTTGCCATGCTTGGAGAATCCTCATGCAACCTCACATCGCACGGTGGAAGAGGGCACGTAAAGGTTCATCGCAAAATCATCCCTTCCAAGTAGATTGAGCGCAAGGAGGCATCATGGCCACAACCATTGCACTCGACGAAGATGATAACTCAATCTCATCATCAAATGACGTTGAATCTAGGCGGGAATCTCCAAGAACCCGAGTCGGTTGAGGACAAGGATGTGTCATGGCCACATACACCAAGACCCATGAAGAGGAAGTTATTGCTGGTGTATATGATGACCCGATACAAATGAAAACAATTGAAAATCCAGGTAACTAATATCAAAGCAAATTGCAAGGTTAGAAAACATTCATCCAGTTTTCCTTAGTAATTCCGTGATTTATTTTCTCAATCAATGGTTGGTACATCAAAACTTGGAACAGGTAAATAAGTACATCCCATAAACCGACAACAATTTCTAACATCCTTGACACTAAACACCACGATATTCCAGCCTTGTAATCAATAAGTACAATGGAATCACAAAATTACCATTTAAAAGATGAGAGGCAATAGAATTATATTTTCTACAACCAAAGATCTCTCTTTACAAACAAGTTCACAATTCATTTGAATGTTCTTTTGAAGTTCATAACTTATGTGCTCAATGTATGCTCGATGTTAAGAATCTAGAAAAGGTAAATACGTCCTGTCTTTACTCTTCTAAATAAGGCTTACATGTGGAACCAAACCTTGTGCCGCTAGATCTTCCTCTAAGTCGTCGTCACAAACCTCGCCTCCGTACGCCCGTCGGCCTCCTAGCCCATCCTCTTCTCCTAGACCTCGCTGCAGATCAGGCCTGGGCCTACCCTTCTCTTTTCCATACGCGGAAGACGCCTGGACCTGTGCCTGCTCTTCTCCCTCCTAGCCGCCGCTGCCTCCTTCTCGCATCGGGTCACCTGCCTGCCTGCTCCGGGCAGCGACGGCGGCGCTAGTGGCGACGGGCAAGGGGGTGGTGCGGGAGGTGTTGGGGAACGAGGTTGTGGACGAAGTGGACTAGCCCATCATCGACTACATCGCCAATGTCCTCGCTGACCTGGACTTCGACTTTGGCCCACCTGACGGCCACGGCATCTTCGAGTTTTTATTCAACGCATTGCTCACCAGCAGACAATCAGATTCTGCAGTGAATGGTGCAGTCAGGTGGATGCAGTCATGCAGACCAAGTGCATTCCCTCCCTACACGGAGTGGCTTCTGCCTCGGTAGCACAGCCTGCCCGATGGATAACTCCCCGAGCAGAAAGCACAGCGGGCCTGAGGTATTTTCTTTTAGAGGACTCTTAAAACTGTTGTGATTGGCATACATGTTTCTTTCATGATTCCTGGGCTCTGATTGGAGAATAAACTTACTCCTAACCAACAAATTGTAGCAGATTTGGAGCTAATTTGTCTCTTGTTCTTGAATCGCATGCAAATTATACCAGCACATTTGAGCTTTATTTTCTGAATGAAAACAGATCTTTAATTATGTCCATTTGGGGAAAGTAAAATTGAACATTGTGAGGGACTTTTTTTCTGAAAGAAAACTGATCATTATGCCCATTTGGGAAAGTAAGATTGAACTTTGTGATGGAGTTATGGAGTCAACTTCAAGGAGCTAAACTTGCAATCTGTCTGTATGCCAATTGTGAGTTTATTAATTGAGGTAGATAGTTTGAAAAGATGTCATTTTCATGCATTGCTTGACATTGCACTGCTTATCGTACCTATACCATGTTTGAATCATTTGAGGAATAAGGTTGGTTACTTGGTTAGACAAGCTCATTTCAGATCTCACGGTGTGTCTTGGCTATGAAAGAAGCATGAAAAAAACTGATGCAATGTTGTTATGATAATAAAAAGGATCTTAAGCAGCAGCCATCTTATGCTGTCTACACTCTACACTACCTTTTGGGAAAATTGGCAGCCCTCTAACTTTGATAACGTTGGTGCTGCATGAGTGAATCGAACTACCCTACCTCTGTACATGCCTATCCTCTTTTGAGATTTAATTAATATCCTGACTGGAGCTGCACTTGTGAATTGTGAGCCTGCCACATGTAAATGATTGTTTTCTTCCTTTTCCTCTCTGGACATACACATCTTTTCCATTCTTACAAAAAAGGAATAATAATGTTGCCTGCATTTACCAAAACAAAACTTGGGCTTATTTTTTAGGTCTACCATGACACTAGCTACAGCTGGATCATTTTGTAAATTTTGTGGCCTGGTGAATTAATTAGTGATTGGTTGACGGCCTATTCAAGTTACTAAAGATGGAAGATCCGTATAAAATATGCCTGATCTGAAAGACCCTCCTCCAGCAAGTAAAGAAACTCAGGTACCATGTTAATTTCTCATTCTTTGCCGTCATGTTCTAATTTCTTGCTATGTCCTGCCAGTTATGCTATGTTGAATGTATGACCCTTTCAGCTTAGCATTTCTTTCAACATTATGTGCATATTGCGGTACAAATATATATCTGGAATTGGTTTGTTTTCTTTAATTAGAAGAACATTTAGAATCAGTTGTTGCGAACATTTCTGTTAATGGTATTTTTCCAAATTAGTGTGTTGCTTTTCGTATTTTTGTTTAAGAGAATGCAAATCTGGGATCGCATTTGAAACTTAGAGATTAATAAATTGCAAAATTTGCCTCTGTTTAGGCCTGACTGATGCACTGTTCTATTTTGAAGATTTTTGCAGAATGACAGTTTCTCCAGAGATATCCAGAGATTATGTATTCACCCTTTCCATTTTTATTAAGCTAGACACACAATTTTCGTATCGTTGGTGCTCAGGAAGAGCATTTTCGTATGGTTTGTTCCATGGAGGCTCTGAGTTGATCGGTATCTTTTGTCCAGGTGCTCCTATCTAGATATGTGTGTAATGTGATCAGCGGCGCTTTTGATTTGCCATGTGGCTTCAGGTGTATAGAGAGGCATGTTTTCAGGTTTGGTGGAGCAATTTAGCAGGAGAAGAAAAACCGTCTTGGCTCAGGATTTCAGCTGTGTCTTGGGGCATTTGGAAAAGTAGAAATTGGTGGCCTCATGAACCAGTTGGGATTGTTCTCTGTTTTGTAGATGGATTTCTGACTGTAGTTTATTGCAATGGCACGAAAACGCACTGGACTTCTCGAATAGGTGGGACTTATATCTTAGCGGCAGGCGATGGGCACAGATATTTCAGCTGCTTTTGTTTTCTGATATCTACAAGGTGTGTTGTGGGAATTCTTTTCCTTGTTGGTGTGTTGCTATTGCTTTTATATGTTTGGGGCTAACTATAGCCTTTGAGCTTGGAGGTATTCGCCAAGCCATTTCAAGTCGAGTCGAGTTTCAATGTTTTGGAATATCATCGTACTATCTTTTCTATACACCTGAATTTTCACATGTATCATGTGCGGTAATCACCATTTATGGAAAGCAAAAGCAAAGTGATATTGATTACAGCCACATGTTTGTTCCACGCAAAAAACACATGCGTGAATTATGATACTAGCTTTTTATCAATGTATACAAGCTTGATTTTATTGTTCCGTAGCAACGGGCACCGTCCTATTAAAGAAAATAATTTTGGATATATATATTTCACACTGAGGCAACAAGATTTGCCATCTTGTAATCAATAAGTGGAATGCAACTATTCTATCCGTTCCATAATTCTTGTCTTAAATTTGCCTAAAAATGGATGTATCTATTTCTAAAAAATGTCTAGATATATGTAAGATTTCGACAAGAATTATGGAACGGAGGGAGTATTATTTTGTGCAATAGAGAAGCCTACAAAAGATTAATTTCTTAGGATAGTGGTTAGATCGTAAATCTTAAGAGCCACATACAGGAATTTAAGCATATGATAAGTGTGCAGTTGCAAAACCGGTATAATTGAATTCATGGACTTTCTCCCACTATGCCATGGCCGTTACTACTTCCTCTGTCCCCAAGGCAAGCATGATCTTGTACTAGTAACTAAATGTGAAGAAATTATATTATTCTACAACAAAGATCTTTATCCCTAAACAAGTCCATGAGTCATCGTTCCTTTTTCTAGTTCTTGATACATCTAATCTTGTTCTATACCATGCTTCTCTTCCAGAATTTCATGACATGCTCTATTTCTTAATCAAGCACGATTGTACTCGTCTAGGATTTTCCTAGATTACAGGTGAACCAAGCATTGGAGATTTTTATGATAACGACGTTTTGTGGCTTATCGTGGTTAGCTAAATCTTGTGGGTTATTTTGTGGGGTTTTATGAGATGGATTGTGGCTGCCATCTCGAGTTCTTATTTACCTTTCCATTGTTGAATTTTGATGTACTAAGATAAGATAATACTTAAGACCTTCATGTCTTTTGGGTTGTAATATGCTATTTGCTCTATGCATTTATTAGGACAGTAAAACTGTGCACTCTAGGAGCCCTCTTAGGCCATCAGTGCTTCAAGCCGTCAGGTTGGGTGACCAGATCATTTGTTTTGAGAATCACTTGTAACTTTTCTTAAGCTAAACGACCACGGTTTTTATTCCATAGACGAAAACAAATCCGATTGAACAGCCTCAATCAGAAAACCAAGGACATCAGTATAGAGAACAAACGAGCAATCTAAGGAGAGAGCGGCACAAGCACAAGCATGCGCCATCTTATTAGCAATTTTTCTAGAAAAAGACAACTTGAAACGACCCTGGAAGGAGGAGACCCACGGCTTCATCTCCCTGATGATCGGAGTACACAGTCTTATTCTTAACCTTGCTATCCCAAGCATTAACAATCGTCTGGCAGTCGGTCTCGATCACAGCATGAAGCCACCCTGCTGAATCGCCCAAGCCATCGCGTCCCAGCAAGCCATCAGTTCGACCACCATAGGGTCAGACACGTGAGTATATCTGCGACACTCCGCTTTGAGAAAAGCTCCTGCATCATGACGCATAACAACTCCTTTACCAGCAACACCCTTGTGTAAATCAATAGCACCATCATTGTTCATTTTAATCCAGCCAAGGCACGGCTTAGCCCACTTCTGACCTTCCTGCTCCCTCGGAACTATCTCCTGCGGAGGAACTCCACGGAGTTGAGGAATTTGGCCATAAGCTCCATGGGTTTCAAAGGGCACTTGTAACTTTATTCGGTCTCCAAAACTATTACTAGTGCAGTGCTTCGGATCGTAGATAAGAAATTACAAAGTAATCTCTACAGATAAGAATTACGATGAAACCTCTAGAAAACATTTCTCCATGGTATGAATTTTTGCAACACAAATTATTGTTCGGGTTTTCAGCAAAAAAACTGCGATTATACTGAAGCGGCACATTGCCACTCATACCCTTGCATGAACATGATTACGTTCAAAGGTTTCAAAAAGCCCCTTGAGTCGCTCATCTAAAAAGGTGAGAAGACATGAGCGTTGAACGTATTTTGACCAGTAATGATCCACTAAAAGTGCAGGTCATCGAACCACATGATTTCACCAGAACGACAGAGAAGGAATCTAATGTCACACAAGATCAAATCAATAAAAGCATCATGACATACTCGGAAACACTCATCAACATATGAGCGAATTTGCGAGGACGCAAACTCAAAATCCACAAAATCGGACACATCGAATCTGCGGTGAGTAAAACTATCTTGCCCCGTGGCACTATTCGATAGAAGAAGAATCATAGTACCTTTATTCTTAACGGCATTGCACTCGTCGCATAGCGTTGCCGATAAAGACCACATGACTCATTATGCTAAAAATTGGATACATCTAGGAGGAACCGAGAGTCCCCCCACCTAGCAATGCCAAGATGGCGGCAGGAAGTGAGGGAAGCCGACGAATCTGGACGAAAACGGTGCGACTTAGATCAAACCTTAATTTTTCTCCATCGTTGTCCTGGCGGCAACGAGAAAGTTCAGAACCAAGTGGCCGTCAGATGAAGAGTGTTAACTATATCTCGTAAGTGGGCCGAATTTCCTACTGCTACTCCGGTGGAAAACTAGATGGCTTGTATTTTTATTTATTTTTTGAGCTTTCGATGGCTTTGGTTAATTGGGCCTTTCTACCCGGACAAAACAGCCCACACAAATTTCCTAATAAGTCTGATTTATTCACGGCAAGCGTTTCTTCTTCGTTCGTTTGGCTGGCGCTGCGTATTCATGAAACTCTCGGCCGGTATAGGCACCCATACCCCTGTGGCTTTGTTTCCCGTCTTCCGCCAATGCCAGATTTGGGAGGTTCTTTTTGCCTGCACCGTGTTATTCCCAATCGATCTCATTTCCTCCCCCCTCGTTGCCCCACCGTCCGCAATTCTTCTCTTCGGGGCCTCCCAGATCTCACTGCCACCTAGATCCCGCCGCCCACTACTCCGTCCTCGCTTGACGTCCCCCTCCCTAGCCCGCTCCGCGGCTGCCACCCAGATCCCGCCGCCAACCACTCCGCCCTCGCTCGACGCCCCCCCTCCGCATCCGCTCCGACGTCGCCTCGATCTCGCCGCCACCCAGATCTCGCTGCCCACCATTCCGCCCCTCCCTCGTCCGCTCCGGGGCCGCCACCCAGATCCCACCGCCCTGCGCTCGCTCGACGCCCCCCTCCGCATCCGCTCCGGTGTTGCCCCGATCTTGCCACCACCCAGATCCCATCGCCCACCTGACTGCGACCCAGATCCCGCAGCCCACTACTCCGCCCTCGCTTGACGCCCCCCTCCACATCCACTCCAGCGTCGCCCCGATCTTGCAGCCACCCAGATCCCACCGCCCACCTGACAGCGACCCAGTCCGCCGCCCATCACTTCGCTCTGCTCGACACCCCCTTTCCTCGTCCGCTCTGGCACTGCTACCAAGATCCTACCGCCCACCCGATCTTGCCGCCACCCTGATCCCGCCGTCCACGACCCTGCCCTCGCTCAACGCCCCTATCCGCATCGGCTCCGGCACTGCTACCAAGATCCTACCGCCCACCCGATCTCGCCGCCACCCTGATCCCGCCGTCCACGACCCTGCCCTCGCTCAACGCCCCTATCTGCATCGGCTCCGGCGTCGCCCCGATCTCGCCGCCACCCAGATCCCATCGCCCACTTGACCGCGACCCAGATTACGCTGCCCACCGCTCCTCCCTCGCTCGACGTCCACCCCCGTGTCCGCTTCGACGCCGCCCCTGTCTTGCCGCCCACCCCGACCGCCACCCAGATTTCGCCGCCCACCACTCTGATCCCGCATTCTTCTCTCCGGCGCCTCCCTGATCTCGGCACCACTCGGATCCCGCATGCAGATGACCGATAGTTAGTTTTGGATCTGGATCTTGTGTTTTATTTAAAAAGGTATGTAGCCAACGTTTAGGTTTTTCTCCTAGCGTATCGTCGTTTGCGGGTGAGCTTCCAACCAGAATTGTTGTATCGTAGGTGGGAGAAGCTGTCACTAGCTATGCTTGGAGAATCCGTCCACAACCACATGTCGCACTGTGGAAGGAGGGATTGGAAAGGTCAAGACGAGGACATCCATACCAAGCAGATTGAGCGGAAGGACGTCATGGCCGACAAGGATGATGACTCGGTCCCAACACCATATGTCATGGGCGACTAAGAGGATAACTAGATCCCAACACAAGTTGTCAATGAATCAGGACATGGATATCCAAGCACCCGCAAAGTCAGTTGAGCGCAAGGACACCTCATGGCCGGATAGGAGGATAACTAGATCCCGACACCAACTGTCAATGAATAAGGACATGGACCTCCAAGCACCCGCAAAGTCAGTTGAGCACAAGGATGAGCCACGAGCACGTACAACACGGTCGGTGAAGAGGGCGCTAGCGCCGGTGAAGATGATGATCCAACCCCAGTCAAAACGATTGAAGACCCGGAGAGCCAATTTCAAATCAAATTGCAAGGTCAGAAATTGTTATCATCATTTTTTTCTTAGCAATTCAGTAATTTATTTTCTGGATTGATAGTATTTGGACGGACGGGGATACGGAACCGCTAGACCTGAATTCTTAGAACAACATCTAGGGTGTGTTTGGTGGCCTGAATCCATCCAGAAAATCTCTTTTCGTCCCACTTTTCCAACTCAGATTGTGTTTGTTAGCTCGGGTAGGACGTGTAGAGTTTAGCCCACCTCATACGAAAAATGGCCCTCAGCCTGGCCCAGTTGTGAAGCTCAAATTGAGCTTCACAACCCAGCCAAGCTGAGTCCATCCCGCAATCGATCTCGAGGGCCCACCATTTGCACCCCTAGACTTTCTTCAGTGCCCCTCATTTGCTCCCGAACGAGAACTCGTTCCTCCCCCTGGCCGTCGTCGCCCCCTCTTGGCCGCCCGCCGCCGCCCTCCCGCCCTCCTGGCCTCTGGCCGCCATCGCACCCACCCTCTTGGCCTCCGGCCGCGGCCGCCCTCCCGCCCTCCTGGCCTCCGGGCGCCGTCACCCCCTCCCCTCCCCATGCCTGAAGGTCGCCGTCCTCTCCATGGCTGAACTTTGGACCCGATTGTTTTTTTTTCTTTTTGTTTAGGGGCCTTTGTGTAAACGTTTTGGACTGCTACAATCTTAACCCATCATGCTACCAAACAAAGTATCAGTCCAACTTATCTCAACACATACGGGTTATCAAACACCACAAAAAATCTCAGACCAGCTTGTATGAGGTCGAATCATGCCTTAAACAAGAGAGTGATTCTGGGTTCATCCAGACCACCAAACACACCCCTAGCAAATGCATGGTTGAAGGGTGGATTGGGAATTGAAAATCCGGCGCCGCACTGTCAGTTCCAGTTCCAGGATTCCCTTCCCTGGCAGTGGCCGTTAGCGTTACCTCTCCTCTCCTCCGCGCCGCGCGTCCGTGTGCGTGTTTGCGTGGGAGCGCGCTCTCACCTCGCCGCGCTCGCGCCTCCTCAGGACCACGGCTGCGCTCCAAGCGCCTCCTCGATCGCTACCTTCCATTTTTGCGCCTTCCACTGCCACCTCACGCCCGCTGACGCCCCGCAGCGCAAGGGGTATAAATCCCCCCGATCCAGGCTCGCCCCTCCCAGAATCGCCAAACCCTAGCCTACGCGGAGGCGGCGGAACGGGAGTCTGAGCTGTTGGGGGAGGGAGCTTCAGCGGTGAGGCAGCGTGGGAGCGTCCAGCGAATTTGCTCCTGCCTGCCACCCTAGTGTTTGCTTTCCTGCGGCGGCGGGATGAGCAGCCTCGTGGAGCGGCTGCGCGTGCGGTCGGAGAAGCGGCCGCGCTACACGCTCGATGAGTCCGACGACGACCTCCCGCCGCTCGGCGCGAACGGGAAGGGCAGGGATCGGCCAGGCGACGCCCCGGCCCAGCAGATCGAGCGCGAGGACGCGGTACGGCCTGTTTTTTCATGTCCTGTTTGTTTCGAATTTTACCTATCTCTGAAGCTGCCAGTGAGTAACAGGGAATTGTCCTGTTAGGGCTAGATTGGTGGTTGGAGGATAGCGTGTTAAGCTTCGAATGGCTGAACTCTTGCTGATTTGGAGAGATTGCTCTGGGGATCTGGTGTAGAATAGGGGGTTTATTAGGGTAGCATGACTGACTGGTGCAGCATAAAGTTGATGGATGGCTTTGCTAGATGAGTTCATTGCTTGTCACTGTTTGGATATGACTTGTCAATTTAGTCTTGGTTTATTTGAAGTAGCTAGATACCACTACTTTTGGTATTTTGGAATTTTTTTTTGTTGGCGGGAGATGTCATTGAAATAGGTGCATCCCGACACCGACGTGGTGTCATCGTACGAGACATGTGGTTTAAAATTGTTGCTTTAGGCCGCCACGTGTCTATCTGAGTGAAAACTTCTTTAAGTGAAGGGATGATGCGGGTGTTCCGGAACGTCTTGGTGCAAATACTATGTTCTGCTATCGTTAATATATTAGCTATTAACTTGATATGTCTTGTTGAATTGATGTGTTTGGCACTCTAATCTGAAGCTTCAGTAAAGCTCGTTCATGGGTTAACCAGAAGACCGTTATTTGGCATCTTTTCATAGATTGAATTTTATTCATCGATGAAGGTCAAAATAGGGACCCAGTGACCAAAATTTCGTTGGAAGTGCAGAAGGGCAAGTATTTTGAGGAAAGCTTGAGATGCTGAAGGACATCTAATTTGAAACGAGAGTTACACCTTGTCCAAGACTGGAACCATGCCATGGTTTTATAGCATGGCTTTTAATACGTAACATCGGTTGCTATAATGATGCTACAACGTTGTCGGGCCTCGCGATAGACTCCGGCCTGTGGCGTCCGCCACATCTGCTGTGACATCGCTATGTCATCCAAACGACGAATTGAGCTCCGCCTGAGAAAATGCAATGCTACAGGCACAGCTGAACAGGGCAGACGCGGGAGAGGGAAAACATGGCGCACGTGGGATTAAAACGCAAGGCATGTGCGGGATTGAAAAAGCAAGGCGTGTGAGAGAGAGAGAGAGATCAGACGCGGGGGAGGCAAAATCGCAGAGCAGAGCGGGAGACGGAAAACATGGCGCCCAAGGAAGGAAAAGGCGAGGCGCGCGCGGGATGGAAAAAGCAAAGCGAGAGAGAGAGAGAGAGAGAGAGGGAGGGAGGGAGGGAGGGAAAAGCTGCGTGCTGGTGGGAAAAGAAAGAGCGCACGGGAAGAAAGCAGATTTGAGCCGCCTCATGTGAATCAGAGAGAGACGGAGAGGGAGAGGGAGAGGGAGAGAGAGCGGATTGGGGGGGGGGGACCTGGCAGCTGGCGGCGCCTTCTCCGAACTCCACGTCCGCAGATCTGCGCAAGCGCAGCGATGCTCCCTCCCCCCCCCAGGAGCTGATATTGATCTGTGTGCTGTGATTTAATCTGCCATCATACTAAGCTGGTGATGTGATTTGCCTGCCATACTAAGTATGTGTCTATGAATTTGTCTCGTCATATGCCATAAGCGTTATATGTTCTGAAGGGGGGGGGGGAGGGGGGCGTCGTCGCCAGCTCGCCATGCCGTTTAAAAAACTTTGTTTTATAGGTCTTGTTACATAGTTAGACTTGGAAGCTTGGATCCTTTTTAGAACATACAGTTACAAGCATCAGCTGGTTTGCTGTCTTGTGTATGATTCGCCCAGCCAGAATATCTCTACTATCTCAACTCAACAAGCAGATGAAAGAGAATGAAGAGAAGTTATATACTTGACTCTTGAATGTTCGAGGCTTGGTGTACAAATGGACAAGCACAAAATGAAACTGAATTGATAATACTTCCCTGTTGAATTAATATATTTTTGAACTCCACTGTTACTGGCCATGTATTTGAAGTAGTTTTATGCTATGTTACACGGTATGGGGATACGAATACGGGGATACGGATACGACGATACGGGAAAACGGAATTTTCTAAAAGTATAGTTACGGGGATACGGCGAGTATATGTATAAAATACTAAAAATAAACGCCGAGAGCTTATTGTTCTGTAACTGTGAGGTCGTGCGTATTGATGGTCTGGGCCCGTGTGATGTTTTTCTTGGACGTGCGTTATCCCAGGCAGTGTTCAGTTGCGATCCCAGCAGTTTTTTCTTTTGATCTTTTTTTTAATTCAAAAAACGAGAGAAATCACAGACTCACGGATCCCAGGCGTTTTTGCCGTATCCCCGTTTTTGGGCCGTATTCTGCATGGATACGGCTGGTATGGGCCATATTCTGCCATTCAGATATACCATATCTAGGTTTCCTGCATCAAGTTTAGCTTGAGATTGGTTGGCTTTCTACTGCTAGTATAGGATTTGAAATTTGAGCCAAATCAATCTTCCAGACGATCTCATGTGTGCTACTTTTTCTTTCTTTCTTGAACACATCTCATTGTACCACTGCCATGATTGTTTCAGTTTTAAAAGATCAAAGCAGTTTTATTTATGATTGCTCAAAATAAATACAGTTTTTTCTTGGTTCTATGTTTATCATAATTAGAAGAGTGAGTCATTTGCTCTTGTAAGAAAATTCATTAACTGAATTAATCCACTTGGTGTCTAAAAAAAGGAGAGAGCATTCATCATTTCCATCTTTAGTCTGTCCTCACTTGCTGATCTGTACTTTGCACCTTCCATATTCCGGATTCCTATTTGTTCATGTGATTACGTGTTTGTTAGTATCTCGTTTTTCAGTTTTTGGGGTCCTTTATTTATTTGTAATTCTGTATTTGCTTGTTTCTGTGTGCAGAAAGAAGACGCCTGCAGGAAATGTGGGCTCAATGAGAATCTTGTGTCATGTTCAACCTGCACATATGCATTTCACCGGAAATGTTTGACTCCTTGCCTAAATATCACATCTGATAAATGGAGTTGCCCTGAATGTGTATGTATTTCCTTCTTGATTCATTTTCTTTCACCTGATTGATACTGTTAGTATACATACGTAAACCCCTTGTTTGCCATTTTCAGGTAAGCCCACTTACAGAGATGGAGAAGATACTAGACTGCGAAACCACAAATGTTGTTCCTGGCAAGACTAGTTCTTCAGAGTCTGGATCAAAGAACAAACCTGTCAAGCGATATCTAATAAAATGGAAAGGATTATCCCACATTCACTGCACTTGGTAGTTACCTGCCTGTCCTGCTCAACAATTTTTTTTCGTACTGCCTTGCCTCTATGAACTGTTGACTTTCTTTATATATCAGGGTTACAGAAGATGAATACTTAGATGCTGCGAAGATGCACCCTCGGTTGAAAACTAGATTGAATAACTTTAATAAGCACTTTGAGCCAATAGATAAATCTGATGATGACTTTGCTGCAATTAGGCCTGATTGGACAACTGTTGACAGGGTCCTTTCTAGCAGGTATGGAGGTCAATTCGAATTAAGAGTTACTCCCTCCGTTACTAAATACTTGTCGTGGTTTTAGTGCAAATTTGTACTAAAACCACGACAAGTATTTAGGAACGGAGGGAGTACATAGATAAGGTTCAATAATAGTTGCCTTGTATTGTGGTGATAATAAATGTTGTTTTGGTCTGATATGTAGTTACTCTTAACATTATTTTGATTTTATAACCTAGCATGCCAGCCTTTTTTGGCGAATTAGCATATGCATGTAAGATTGTGTCAGGTAACTAGTTATTCAAGTTGTTATTCTGAAACGGAACTTCACTAATGTTGTTCATCCTGGGGATCAAGCAGTTGCCCAGTTATGAAATTGTTATGGGACAGTATCACTTTTATTGTGTATGTATCATTTGTTGTCGATAGTCAAATGATGGTACTCACATGGAAGACATTAGCATTCTTCAATTCATAGCGCTATTTCAGGGTAGTCTCAGTCATCTTATTGGCACTTTTTTATCTTCCTCCCATGCATCCATGAGTTTCCATTTAGCAAATTTTACCTGATATCTTGATAGTTTCCAACATTATTTTCTGTATTTTGTCAACAGAAAAAACTCCATTGGTGAAAGGGAGTACTATGTGAAATGGAAGGAGCTTACATATGATGACTGTACATGGGAAAATGAATCTGACATCTCGGTGTTCCAACCTCAGATCGAGCGCTTCAATGAGATTCAGTCCAGGCGTAAGAAGTCTATTGAAAAGAGCAAGAGTGCCAACCGAGAGATGCGTCATGTTGACGGGACCCCTGAGTTTCTTTCTGGTGGTATGCTGCTGCTAACCATGAATTACTCGTAGATATTAATTTTTTTTATTTACTTGACTGCAGATTTAATATCATATATATATATATATATATGGTTGTTCATTCTTGGAATCATCTTTTGGTTATTGAAGGAACACTACATCCGTATCAGCTTGAAGGATTAAACTTCTTACGTTATTCATGGTCCATTAATAAACGTGTCATCCTTGGTGACGAGATGGGTCTTGGTAAGATTTTTTTTATTATAAGAATGTGAATATGGATGAAATGTTGCATTGAGATCTGTAGTAACTGATGACAACAAAACGCAGGGAAAACAATACAAAGTATTGCTTTTCTGGCCTCTGTGTCTGAAGACAATTTTGGTCCTCATCTAGTTGTTGCTCCGCTCTCTACCTTGAGAAATTGGGAGCGTGAATTTGCAACTTGGGCACCTCAAATGAATGTTGTACGTGGCTTGACCTAATTTGAAATCCATTATGTATGTATTTCAGACAGATCTAGTTCTTCATACTTCTCTCCATTTGTTTGTCAGGTGATGTATTCTGGATCTTCAGCTGCTCGGGAAAATATTAGGAAGTATGAATTTTACTTCCCCAAAGATAAACCTAAGAAGCTTAAGAAAAAGAAATCATCTTCATCTAATGATGAAAAGAAGCAGTCAAGAATAAAATTTGATGTTCTCTTGACATCTTATGAGATGATTAACATGGACTCTGCTGTTCTGAAAACTATAGAATGGGAATGCATGGTACTTCTGTCTCATCACCTCTGTTTTTCTATTCATTTTCTGGAAAATATCTGTTACACTCTTGAGTTTTCACTGACTTGTCCAAATCATTAATGTTCCACCACAGATTGTGGATGAGGGGCATCGGTTGAAGAACAAAGATTCTAAGTTGTTCGGTCTTCTTAAAGATTATCCTACTCAACACCGTGTTCTCTTAACGGGCACCCCAGTTCAGGTTAGTGCCATACATTTTATTGGCTGAAACCACTATGTTGTATTTCTCCTGCTTTATGGAAAAGTATGGTACGCGATGTGGATGGTACGCAAGATCTGCCTACTCAACCACGACTAGATTTACTACCTTGACATCCACAGTCCGCAGCTCCATTTGTCCGCAATCCAATGGCTAGGGTGATAGGGTCAACATTTTCATATTTTCGGCAATCTGTCCATTTTCACCTGATATGTTCCTATATAAATAGCAAAATTAATTTATATTCAGGTCTCATACTATTTGTTTATGCTATTTTCCCACTTGAAAACCTTCTTGGCGTATGCTATTTCCTCCGTTGTACTGATTTATTGTTTCCCAATGACTTTGCACTATGCATTTAAACTTGATATCTTCTTTTCTCTTCTCTTCTCCAGAATAACCTGGACGAACTTTTCATGCTGATGCACTTCCTTGAGGGTGAAACTGTAAGATGTCCTTCTTGGATGATATTTTACTTACTCTACTATTCTTATCATGGCACTGTAACTCATTAAGCCTTCTTCATGTGTCCTACTTTATGTTGTCTCGATTTTATTGTGGTCCTTGGTAGACACTTTCCTAGCTTTTAGCACATTCTGATGGACCAATATTTTACTCTCCTGTTGCATTAAATGTTCCATTCTATGCTTCTATATGTAATGTTACTTATGTTTGCAGTTTGGGAGTATAGCTGATCTCCAAGAAGAGTTTAAGGATATAAACCAAGACAAGCAAGTTGAGAAGCTCCATGGAATGCTGAAGCCACACCTTCTTCGGAGTATGAATATATTTACTCTTTTATTTCTGCTAGGCGTACGGTTTTGCCTATATGATTTAAATGATATGTAAAGGGTTTTAGTGTCATGACATTTGAGCTGCCAATGATGTCTGAAGACAGAACGTTTCTCTGCTTAAGCTTGTAATATTCTGAATAACGTATCTAAGTCGTAGCTAAACTTTACACATATTCAGATGTAATTTTCATATCACGAAAATTCACAATGTTATTTGCATATTCATGTAATATGCACGCATGATCTAACAAAAATGATAGTAAGTACATGTAAACAACTGCAGAAGTAGGTATATCATCAAAATTCTGATTGATTTCTATCTTGAAATTTATGTGTACAATGCACCCTGGTTCTTCCACTCTCTTGTTACTGTGGGCATCAAATGTTACATGAGTTGCAGTATATCCTGAGTACAATTGATCGGGTAAACTCAAAAGGCTGCTGATAGTAAGATGTAGATCGAGTTACGTTTCAGTTTTTGACGGGACATAATGTTAACCTTGTTTCCTACGTGGTACAAATAGGATTCAAGAAAGATGTTATGAAGGACCTTCCTCCAAAAAAGGAGCTTATTTTGCGAGTTGAGTTGACAAGCAAGCAGAAAGAATACTACAAGGCAATTCTCACCAAGAATTATGCAGTGTTATCTCGTCGCGGTGGTGGACATGTAATATTTATATTTTAATTTCCATGTTATGGTTTGTATCAGCCTGTTTGAGATTGATAATTCTTTGTTATCTGATTCTAGGTTTCCCTAATAAATGTTGTAATGGAGCTGCGCAAACTTTGTTGCCATGGATTCATGACGGATGAACCTGATACTGATCCTGAAAGCCCAGAGGAAGGATTAAGGTGCTCCGTTTGATTGTTTCTTGAAGTCTGCATTTTTTATTTTTTGTGTTGTTTTACTTTTTCTTTGCTGTTGGGCAGAGTAGTTCGAACTTCGTTCTGTTTGTTTTGCACTATTCGTGGTAAACCTTTTGAGTTGTTTGCTATTGTTCTTTTACGTACTGTGCTTGCACAACTGGAGACACAGTGTCTATTACTCATATATTTTTGTTGCACACATAGAAAATATATATGCAGTTGGAATTTTCCAATCATCTTTTTGGCTGCAACAATCATCGTGTCTATAGTTATCTTATATTCCAGGTAGAGTAAAGCCGCTGTATCCCTCTGCTAGAATGCTCATATGATGTTATTTATTAACTAATGTTCCTTCTAAATGGTCCTAGTTAAATAGATTGATCTGTCGAGTTTCTATATCTTCCATGTCTGAGTAAATCTACCAATTGAAATTTACATTTTATATAACATGAACATTGTTCTGGTTTCCTTCATTTTGTAGGAGGCTTTTAGATTGTTCTGGAAAGATGCAGCTGTTGGATAAGATGATGGTGAAGCTGAAAGAGCAGGGTCACAGGGTCCTTATCTATTCACAGTTCCAGCATATGTTGGACTTACTGGAGGATTATTTGAGCTACAGGGTATTTAACCGTCTTCCAGTGGTAATAATTGTTAGTTACGCAGGCTCATATATCTCATGTACTGTATTTTACACCACTTGTTTTAGAATTGGAGCTATGAACGTATCGATGGCAAGATAGGTGGCGCTGAAAGGCAGATACGAATAGATCGCTTCAATGCTAAGAATTCTACCAAGTTTTGCTTCCTCCTTTCTACCAGAGCTGGTGGCCTGGGTATAAATTTGGCGACGGCTGATACTGTAATTATCTACGACAGGTGACTTATCTTCTTGTTTGAACAAATCAGAGTTTGTGTTTTTACTTTTCTGTAACCTATATCTTCTGTTTACATACAGTGATTGGAACCCACATGCGGATTTACAAGCCATGGCAAGAGCTCATCGATTAGGGCAGACTAACAAGGTATTTTACCTCAACATGTTATGCTCTATGGAAATGCTGATCTTTTTGTGTGCGGGTTCTTAACGGTCGCCTTTTTAATCGTTTCCCCCCGCAGGTTATGATATATAGACTTGTTTGTAAAGGTACAATCGAGGAGCGAATGATGCAGCTTACAAAGAAAAAGATGGTATTGGAGCACTTAGTAGTTGGTAGACTCACAAAGGCTAGTAATGTGAATCAGGTAATTGTGTGGATTGCCATTCTAATGGTTTGCAGGTTTAAGAAGCATTTGTAGAGCTTTTATGGTTTTAACTAGATGCAGGTTCATGTTTATGGCATCATACATTGAGTAATTACATTTTACTGGACTGAAATGCAGAATCAGTCATGTTTTCTTTTATGGTGCATGTAGCAGCTGGTTTCTATCGCGATTGTTGCTTTGTATTACATTTTGCATGGCTTGCAAGCTTTGACGCCTTGTGCTACAGTTTATTATTAAGCTCATTTAGATGTAACCTTTCATGATATAAAAAAACAGCTTATGTTTAACAAGTACTCTCTCTGTTCCTAAATATAAGATGTTTTAGCTTTCTCCTAAGTCAAACGTCTTAAAGTTTGACCAAGTTTATAGAAAAATCTACCAACATCTACAACTAGAAATTTTTTTAGTAAATTCATCATGATATATATCTTTATAGCATACTTATTTGATATTGTAGATATTAGTAAAAAATTCTATAAACTTGGTCAAAACTTAAGAAGTTTGACTTAGGACAAAGCTAAAACATCTTGTATTTAGGAACGGATGTAGTAGCTTCTGGTTAAGCGTTTTTTGGCCATGCCCGTGGCATACAATTTTGATTTAAATCTTTGGTTTCTTATTAGCTACTACTTGACACGGATTGTTGAAGTTTCTATTGTTTTGTTTCAAAATCTTTGTAGATGTAGCTAGCTGGTGTGGGTGCTCACAAAAATAGACTTAAGTTTCTTTGTGCAATGTTAATTTATGGAACCGAGTCCTCTGTTTACCATTTTGCTAGGTGTTGTATCTATTTTAAATGGTAAGTAAGAATCATTAATCTGTGTCCTTTTTCAGGAGGAGTTAGATGATATTATAAGGCATGGGTCAAAAGAGCTTTTTGATGATGATAATGATGATGAAGCTGGAAAATCTCTTCAAATACATTATGACGACACTTTAATAGATAAGTAAGCACTTTCTTTATTCTGAAAACATAAAATGGTGTGGATAGTGTTCGATATGTTCATAAATCTGGCCAAATTTTGTGCTCAAGCATCGTGTTGAAGGGCCAAAATTCATAATTTAGGTCATCCTCTAAACAAGTAGAAATTCAGCAAAACGATCAATCATTCAATCATATTTTTCATCTGAATTTCCTGGCACTTTCGTCCTATTTAGAGTTATCTAGTTTGTAAAAAAGTTCCTATGTTCTAGACTATGGATGCATTTGGATCCAAAAGGTAGTGTACATCTAGCATGGCCGGAGAGGTATTGTGTTTTAGCACAGTTAAAATCTTGCTTTGCCAGGTGAGAGAGGTAGTTGAGGCCAAAAATACCTAGCACACAATCCCGTAGTTGTCTACACCTCTTGGCTGAACAACCAATGTAGAGGCAATAACCAAACAGGACCTATATGACATTGTTTCTGTTTTAAAAATGAATTTGTGGTGTTTTGAACTACTTTATCTTTACATAGTAAGAGTGTTGTTACTGGCCTCACAGTTTATTGGATCGTGACCAAGTTGACGCGGAAGAAGTTTTGGAAGACGAAGAAGATGATGAATTTCTAAAAGGATTCAAGGTACGAAGGTCTTATTTCATTATAAAGAGTTCTTTTATTGCAGACACAACTCCTAAAACCTGTCATAACACCATCAAGCCCCAAACCACCATGGCGAACTTGTTCCTTTTAAATTATTTGGTGTAATTTATACCACTTATTTTAGTTGGAAAAATTACACGTTAACCTCTAAACTCTGCAAATTCCTGAGTTTCAACCGTGAAATACTTACATGGTCTAACTTTTAGCCCTGAACTGTCAATATCGGTGTGATTAGCCCTCACCTCTAGACCTCTCTGGAGGTGTCTGATGTGGCAGTTCAGTAAGCAAATTTATTAAGAGACGGCACAGTAGTCAGCACTAAATGTATCCATTGAGCAAAAAATAAACATAGAAATTGGAGAAGGTTGGGCTAGTAAGTCAGCAAATAATATGCACAAGTTTTTTGATGGTGTGTTTATATTCTTTCGTGCCAAAAGTGTTATGCTACTTGCAGGTTATTAAATTTTTACATCTTCTTTAATTTATGGTTTAAATGCCACATTATGCAACTATATTGCATCACATTTTTTCCCACTCATGTTCTGATTTTTTTGGGCATATTCTGTGCAGTACTAATTTCTCGTGTTACCATGTGCCAGGTGGCAAACTTCGAGTACATAGATGAGGCAAAGGCTTTAGCAGCAAAGGAGGAGGCACGCAGAAAGGCCGAAGCTGAAGCTGCATCCAGTAAAGCAAACTATTGGGATGAATTACTGAAAGACAGATACGTTGAACAAAATGTAGAAGAACACACTGCTATGGGAAAAGGAAAAAGAAGCCGTAAACAGGTAACCACTTCTATCTCTGTCGTAGCCTCATTGACCTTTTTTTTCCGTAGATCTGCATTCTTGATTTTACAATAATTTAAATGTGCCAAAGGGAAAAAAACTTACTGAAATCTTGCATCTGTTTAAGACTTTTTTAGTTTTTGAATTATAGGTTGTGGTGCTACATCTATATAAGCAGAACAATATATGTGTCAGTTCTGATTGTAGTTACATTTTTTAGGATGTTGGTTTGGTTCAGCCCTTGGCTGTGTCTGTAAACGGTTTCGGTTCTTCTCTCTCTCCAACCTGTTGATACTTGATACCTTTTGTATTTATTCCTCCATAGCATGATAGGTGGTGTTTTGCTTCGTATACCCTGAACAAAGAGGATTTTTTTGGCCTACTTAGAAATATGGCGTACTGCTTTTCCAAAACTATCATTTCTTCTTTTTGAGAAACGCATGAATTTTATATTAGATGCTATTTTGAATAAATCAGTATTACCGAGCATATGTACTTTGAGTAATGAAAAACATTAACGAGCCTGTTTTCGTTCTTGCATCATGTGTAGATGGCTGCTGCTGATGAGGATGACATTACTGGCCTGCATGAAAGTTCTGAAGATGAGGATTACTCCTATGACGATGATGTGTCGGATAATGACACAAATTTACAAGGAAATATTTCTGGGAGGAGGGGTCAATATGCTAAGAAAAACTCACGTAATAAAATTTGTAGAGTACATTCTGTGTTATCATGTACTCCCTCCATTTCACAAAGAATGGCACGCACGCATTTTAAGATTTTGCTTTGACCAACAATTAGACTAATGACTTGAGGCTTATGTGTTACAAAAATTATATCATTGGATTCGTATTTCAAAAACCTTTCCAATGATATAAAATTTCTAACATAGAATCTACATACAATTGGTCTAATCGTTGGTCAAAGTTCGACCTCGAAAAGCGTGGGCACCATTCTTTGTGAAATGGAGGGAGTATTATTTTTGCTACTTTATGAATATTATTAATTTTATTTACCTTTAATATATCTTCACTAGGTAATGTCGATTCACTCCCTTTGATGGAGGGTGAAGGACGCTCTTTAAGAGTTTATGGATTCAATCAAATACAACGAACCCAATTCCTACAGACACTCATGAGGTTAGCTGGAATCTGCACTCATGACAGTGAAATTTGGGAAACTGGAAGTTTTTTTACTTTTATAGTCATTGAGATGGCATGGCTTTCTCTTTATTTTTTTGCTTCTAACAGTTAATTTTGTTCCCCAAATAAGTTTCTTTTTGGTCCACTGTTATGTGTTCTTTCTAATCTCAATAGCAATACATATTAACAGAACATTAATGCATGTTTTTCTTGTCTTTCATGGTGGTGGTTTGCCCCATTCAACTTTGCAGGTATGGTTTTCAGAACTATGATTGGAAAGAGTATCTTCCTCGATTGAAGGGGAAAAGTCTCGAGGAAATTCAGAAGTATGCCAAGTTTTCTGTCCCAGTTATTTCATGCAAAACGTATTTGTTGCCAGAATATAATGGGGGTTCTTATCAGCATAAGTTGGACTAATATCTGTTATGTAATCGTTAAATGTCCTTTTCTATTTCTTAATTGGGCTTGTGTGAGGAAATCAAACAATTATGAAAAAAATATAAAAATGTGTTCTGTTCACTTGGTATATGTTGACTTGATTCTTGATTTCTCTTCCGCAGTCAACCATGTATATACAAACGCAAACCTTTAAACATTATTTCGATGGGTGTCGGAAGCTGAAGTGTCTGTCATCGTATTGCATAGTTAGTTTAGTGAGTTACTGACCTTTACTCCAGATACAGGGCATCACAAAAGGTTGTGTTGCAATTCTTTGTCCATAGGTGTTATTTCTGTAATAATGTTGATGTCGGTACTGGACAGTATAATTTTCTTTTTTGACATTTGAGCACAAACGTGTGCTCTAATGTTCCTATGGAATGGAGTGTCCTACAGTGCAATCAATGTTTACTTTCTGTGCTTGGAGTCTGGCTTTCATGATCTGCTTTCTGTAAACTCTTTTACAAAAACCTTGGATGAGCATGCATAGATAATTGTAAGCAGAGACACCTTAGATGTTATTGTGCAAAACAAACAAGAGGGCACAAGGAATCTTAAGTTTAGCATTCTCTCTTTAAAAATATTAACTGGATAATAGTATCCTAACCCAGTTTTGCTCCCTCTTATTTGTTCTTTTTAGTTTATACATTAATTGTTTATGTAATTTGGTGCCTATTCATTTTGGTTCTTGTAGATATGCTGAGCTTGTCATGGCCCATCTTGTAGAGGACATGAATGAGTCAACAACATATGCAGGTATATGTCGTTTAGTGCCAAATTGATTCATTTTCGTTTATGTTTTTTAATCCCATATGCATGAATGTAGATGGTGTGCCAAAGGAAATGCGTAATGATGAGACATTGGTCAGGCTAGCCAAAATATCACTTCTGGAGGAGAAGGTATATGTTTACAATAACACCTACTATGTGCTCAGCTTGACTTGGTGACGCTTTGCTTGTATTGTTCTGGTTACTTCCAAACTTGCTTTCTTTTGGAGTATCTCTGGTATTGCATTACTGAAACTGAAGCTGTTTTTGTTATCTTTTTGTGTTAAACAAGCCCCGTTAGTTCAACAGTAATATGATTCCTGTTTATGGTTTAAACAGCAGGATTTCACATAATTTCAGGTGTTACACCAGTGTAACTACGTAGTATAACGAATGCCCTCTGCTCACTGGCAATGCCAAATATGTTTCTACATCCTTATACGGTGACTCTTGACATTGTTGTTTAGGTTACATTAGAGTTCTCCCTATTTAGTTTTAAATTATGTCTGTCAACTATGTTCTATAATTTTTATTATGTATGCGTCCCAGTTGGTATTGGCAATTTGATATCTAACCATTCATAAAGTTTAGAAATTGATGACTCCCTAAAGCTCATTAGTTGATTTGTTCGTGCACAAACGCAGTTCTGCCACGAGTTCTATAGGATTCTAGTGAGGGCTCCACCACCAGTCAAACTGCTTGTGTCCAGTTTTCGTTAACCGGGTTTCGCTTCACCTGCTCTAAAAAACTAAACCCCTCCTTTAAAGCCATCTTCTACATGCAAACACGTCCTTAGTAAGAAAACTGCAGGGGAAGCTCTGACAATATAAACAGGAACCTAATTTTGCGTCCGGAGGACTTGAACCTAGGTTCCTAGGTTGTGCGATTGTACCCCACCAACCAAGTGAGCTAGACGTATGATTGCATATAGTTTATTTCTCAGATTTTAAATCTACAAATCAGAATTGTCAACTTTATGGGGAAAAGGAGTCTTGTTGGGTTTAGCAGACAAACCATGTGCATATGTTGGAACCGAAATTCAATAGTTTGCCTTATTTATTTTTGAAGTGGGAGCATTCTTAATTTTACTTTGGAGGCCAGTTAATTGTGTGATTTCTTGGATTGCTGCCCCTTGCAGAATTTAATGATAATATTTGCTTCAATATGATTTTATTGTTAGTGATGTAGGTAACATTTCAACACTGCTGTTTTTGTGGTTCCAGGTGGCTGCCATGGAACAAGGAAAAATTACAAAACTGCTTCCCAACTATTTGCTGTATGAATTCCCTAGCTTATCTAGTGGAAGAATATGGAATGGGGAACATGATCTACTGTTACTGAAAGCATTAATAAAGTAAGCATCCATTTTATATGTTCATTTTGTTGCCATGAGCGCCGTTCAATTTCCCCTTTTCTCATGTAACTAGCTAATTGGCCTGAGCAAGTTTTGCGGTTAGATTAATTCTTTGAAGAATATGGACTTTGCTCAATGTTATGAGACCTGGCCAGGTTACCGCTCGGGCTGCATTCTTCATTTAAATGCTTACATACATGTGGCGAGTACGAAAGGGAGCCATGGACATACACCATAAAGAACTACATCATTAATATAGTTTTGTTTTAATTGGCTGTTTTCCTCGTATAATTCCGTTCACTCAAAAAAACATAACTGGTCATGAGTGAAGTTGGATAGCCTGTATAGCTTTGTGCTTCAGCCTTTGCAGTTTCTAAGTGCGAAACAAAGTGGGTTCCTTTTTTGTGTAACTTATAACTTCTGTTCCATGCCGCAAAGAAAGTTTGTGTGGTCTAGCTAGTTGATTTATATTTTCTCTTGTTATTATAAATCCTATAGGAATCATATTTTCTTAACTGATTTAATGATTAAAGTAGGAATTTGAGACCCTCGAAGTAAAGGAGTTGTTTTTATATCAGTGCTATTTTGCTTATGTTTTAATAATGACTAATGCATTCTTTATCTAAGTTACTGATATTTGTTTTTCTCTCATTAGGCATGGATATGCAAGGTGGCAATACATATCAGATGACAGAGATAATGGGCTGTTTGAAGCTGCTCGACAGGAGCTGAATCTTCCTTCTGCTAATGAATTAATTAGTTCTCAGTCAAACAATGATACAAATGTTAGTATGTGCACATTATTATTTTTCTAACTAAATTCTGAAGTCTGTGAGACATTAGATTATTTATTCTATGTTTTTTCCAGGGAAATCTAGAAAGCGCGCAGGAAGTCCAGGCAAACCCGTCTAGCTTGTCTCAGTACAGGGACATCCAGAAAAAGATTGTTGAGTTTATAAGAAAGAGATACCACATTCTGGAGAAATGCTTGGACACTGAATATGCTGTGGTATGGCGTGCGGTCTCTTTCTTAAACACACACCAAGACTATTGATATAGGATCTTTGTTGTGCAACAGTTATTGAAGTCATATCTTTTGGTTTCGCAGAGAAAAACAAAAACCCCTGTTCCTGATGATCTTACTGAACAAAATGTTCCTGGGGGACATGGCCCATCTGTTCCAGATATCAGTGAAGTGTCGAGAGAACTTCCCCCTCTCGTACCAATTTGTAAGTGATCTCATTCTCTCTCTTTTTTTATCCATGTGAGCACACAGACAGGCTGGTTGGCATGTTTCTTTATTTCTCACATGTATCCTAAGGTTTGTATGTACTTTTCTGCCTGCACATGTGCCACTCTTGATATTGCGTGAAAACTTGATCACCGGAAGGGCAACTGAAATTTGGAAAGAACCATACTGCAGCAATGTGATATGAGCCAGTCAGTGGAAATGGTCCACAGTGACGGATTCCGTTGTTAGGCTTATAACAGCGATATGAGGCTCAGTTGAATAACTGTTTGGGCACTAGCTGACTACAGTAGTATTTGAATTCAGTTCTCTTGATAGTGTTCTTAATCTCTAGCCTTCTATGTCACTGGATTTGTGGCAACTTTGCTTACAGCTCTAATGGTTGTACTTAAATGGAGGCTGTAAAAGAAGGCACATTATCATTATAGAACAAATATGAAGGTTTATCTTTGCCTAATTGTATTTTATTTGTATTGCATATTTTGTGATGCTTGTTTATTAGTTAACGGCGTCCCTCTTTCCAGCTGCCAAAGAAGTGGTTTCTGATGGCGCAATTGATCAATCTCAAGTTCCCCATCTGTACAACAAGGTACCTAATGAGCCAAATTTTCATGAGCTAATGATTAGTGTTGTTTATTTCCTTTTACCCTGTCCAAAGTGTAGTCCCCATGACTGGACACTATCAATGTTTGCAGATGTGCTCTGTGCTTGAAGATAGCGGCGTACATGCACTCAATTCATTCTTTGGTGACAAAGCAGCTTCTTCTAGTTTAGCCAATAGCCTCCATCAGTTTGAAACCGTGTGCGAGGATGTTGATCGGATCTTGAGAGTCCAAGAAAATGGTACCTCCTGCAGAGACCAAGTGCAAGATGCTAATGTCGAAGAAGCTACGCCCCCACATGATCCGGTCACCCAGGCAGCGAATGGTGATGGGCCTTCAACTGTTGAGCCGGAGGACAAAATGGATCTCGATGGATGATGTGTCGGAACGAAGAAGATATGGAAATCCCTTTAGTTTTGCTAAATTGGTTCTAGTTTGCCATGTCTCAACTCTAAACTAGGCGCCCAGGACATTACCTGTTGCTTCTAACTCTTGCCGTCAGACAATGTTTTTTTAGAAAATGTGCCGTCAGACAATGTACTAATCAAGTTTTCTTTGCTCGTGCCGTATGCTTACTGGTTGTAACTTAAATCCCGACCGTCGATCTGGGGGTGCACCTTATGTTGTACTCCCTCCGTCCCATATATATTAAGTGACTTTCTCTTACATGTATCTAAACGTATTTTAATATATAAATACATCTATATTTAAACAAACAATCACTACTCCCTTTTATCCATAAAAAGTGTCGTTCACCTAAGTACAAAATTTGTACTAGCTTAGTATAAAATGGATGACATTTTTTTGAATCGGAGGGAGTAGATGACTGTTCGTTGACGAGGATTTGAGGTAGGCTCTCTTCGCAATCCGAAAGTTAAAAGATGCTATGCTAATATGCAAATAACACAAACTTTATGTTTTTGGGCTTTGATATGTCGATAGAGATTTAAGGTTTTATATATATATATACTCTCTGATTCTAAATTCTTGAGTCAAATTTGCCCAAATATTAATATATCTATTCTTAAAAAGCGTCTAGATACATGTAATATTTCGACAACAATTTAGGATCGGAGGGAGTAATAAAAAAGCGACTGAGAAACAGCCAAATTTATATGTATAAATTGGTTGCGACATTTAAATTCTTTGTTACATGTCTTATTTTATCTAAAAAGGAAGATGTTATCAATGTCAAATTCATATGGATCTGTTGGAAGAAATATAAACCAAGGCATCGCAGTGTGTTTTAGTCGAGAAGGAAGAAACGACATTGAGAAGGCACGAAAGGAAAGGAAGCCATCAAATCGACCTTCTCGGTGAAACATACCCCCTCCTCCGTCACAAAATATGGATTCGTATAAATTCTAAGTGCCGTGGATTTGTATAAGAATTTATACGAATCCACGTCACTTATTTTGAGACGTAGGAAGTATGACAGATGAGTCGCCAGCTGGTCCTTGTCCCATTTTTAATGGATCACCATTGCCATCCTCATCTTAACTTCTTTTTTCTGAAAAAGTATCACCGATCTATTAATAATCATCAACAGCAATACAAAGAGTACTAAAAGTAATAAAAAATACAAGTAGGTTCTTGGACCACCTAGCGACAACACCAAGCACTAGAACGAGCCGAAGACGGGTCACCGCCCTTGCCGCTCAATCACCGGAGCCGGGCAGAGCTTGCCAAAGGATTGCTTGTGTTAGTGCACGGTGGGGTAGTCGTCGTGCTAAGGCCCCAAAGGGCCAACGCACCAGAGCCGCAACCATCGTCAAAGATGAGAATCGTAGATTAGAAGAGCTAGACCTGAAACCATACAAACAAACGCAAAAGCCGACCGAAAGCCAAGGGATATGTCGGAAACCTGGAAAGCCGGCTGGATCCCAAGGAATTCGCCGGAAAGACAACTCCACGCCAGGCCTAATGCCCAATGATTGACTCCAAACTTCAGCCCGACAACGTTCATGCGAGGAAGAACACCGATATGTGGCAGGCTGCAATACCTTTATTCCCATCGACGTTGATACCCCAACACCGAAGACGAATAACACGAAGACCCAACGAGGACCGGTAATTAGATCTGAGGTTCCCCCACCCTCCAGCCGCTGCCCGCCGTAGTGGCCAACGGAGGGCACGGGAACCAGCGGTGGCGGCAGCGTTAGATCGCCTTAATCACAGGAGTCTAGAAAAAAAGGGTCCATGTCTTGTTTTCATCCTCATCTTAACGATCTAAAGACGAAGAAGAGGAAACGGTTCATGACCAAGGGAAATCTTACCATCTTCCTTAGTTTTGGGATCGGAGGAATATAAAAAATTTCATTGACAAAAACTTCTTGGAAATGTTTTTTCTTTTGTTTTTTATTACGACAAGCATTGGAGCATGTAATCCCGTTGAATTCAAATGCGCATTAAATTAGAATCTTAGGTTTTTTAGAGTATCAGGAGGCCAAAGGCCACCCGGTCCCATTACTGAATAATGAAACCATAGTGCATTGTTCAAGAAGTAAAGGTTCGACAAAGTTAAAACTGCCACACGAAGCAGGTAAACAGAACAGAGTTTCAAACGAGGATCAGCAGCTATCAGGCCGCGTCTTCAGGGCTGGAAGCCCGACATCCTTGACTGGAGCATATCGGTTCAGCATCTCCTGGAGCCTCGACCTGATGAGCAAAGCTTGAAGGGCGCCCAGTGACCGAGACGACCCCGACGAAAGCAGGCAGCTCCCAGGAGCCGGAGAGATGCGCAGCGAGGTATAACCACCTGACAACGTATCCGGTGGAAGAGTGCTCAGTTCAGGAGTCGCCGGCGAAAACGAAGGAACAACTGCAATAGCAAGAGCCTTGTTTATTTCCACAATAACAGTACTGGCTGAGGAGACCAGTAACAAGCCCGTGGAAGCAATTGACTTGATCTTGCATATGGTCTTTGAATAGGACCGACCACTTGCGGAGGTTTTTCTATTCTTCATTTTTCATGTTCGTAAAAGATAAATTCTGCTTTTCCGTTCGTTCCGATCTGAGATGTTAGAGTGATTTGAACAACGATTTTTTTATTGTTTGAGAATAAATAGAGGTAATCTCAACGGTTCCCTCCGCGCACCACTGCAAGTCTGCAACGCGACGAGGCTGCGGGCTGGAGCAGCGGATGGCTGGCAGCGCGGAGCCTGCCATGGACGAACCCGCCGGCCACCAGGGGTCGCGTCCGCCGTGGCGTCGCACTGTGGCCATCCAGGCGGCGATCTGCCTCGCGCTCTACGCGGCCTTCAGTCTCGGTGATCCGCAGCTCCAGCCGCGAGGCGGAGGAGGAGCGGCCGCGCTCGGCCGCGGCGGGCGCGGCGGCGTCTCCTTCCTCAGCGTCGCGGGCGGCACGCGGGAGCCCGCCAAGCAGGCGCGCCTCCTGAGGCAGGTGCGTGTTTCTCCGCGTTCAATCTCTTCCGGCGTCCTCCTATTTGGGATCGCTCATATTTTCTGGGGTTGTCCCTCCTGGTGGGAGAATTGGGATGTCTTCGCCTCCATTGCTTTCTAGTGCCACGGATTCGTGAAAGCTTCATGTAGTTGGGGCGCGTCCTCTTCGTGGAATTTCCCTTCGTTTAGGTCTGGGCGTGGCATAGCTTCGTGGTTACTGGCAGGGAACCTGCACCCAATGTGTCAGCAGTAGAATTGAGAATCGAACACTATATGCTATTGTTTTGCTATGTTACCACATTTCCTCTCTATGAGTGGCAGTGCCCCTGCCGTGTTCTTCAAACCAGGGACTGCTTCAAACGAAATGGCAGTATTTGGTAGCTGTTGGTGACTTGGTTCACAATGTTGTTATTGGAAGAAATGGTGGTGTTTGGTAATTGCAGTTGAATATAGTTGATACTAATAGAGAATGTTAATATGGCCTAGCATCTCTGTGAAATTCACAACATTAGTAAGAGTTTGTTCGTTCCTGTATCCAAATGGATTTCATTGGGAAGGAAGGTTTTGTCCTTTTGATATGGATTGCTTATATGTGTCTGATGTACTGGTTGGAGGTGAGAAATGAGTGGCTGCGTGATGGCTCTGATTCTAGCCAATCAGATGATGGCTTGCATATTGACAGATCTAAGACTGGTATACAATAATATTCTGCAGTCTTATCACTACACTTGCCTGGTATGACGGCACATGCAGCCTATTCATCCCAGTGAGGTGCATGTGCCCCGTCACCATGGATTAGATAATGGTTTAATTGTACAACATAGTGTGTTCATATCAAAACAACAAATTCATCTGATATTATACTGACCCTTTCTTGGAACATTGCGTGCTTGATCTCAAATGAAGTGACATGGTTCTCTTTCTATATGCTTGCTTTGGCCCAGGAATATCTATTTCTATGTGACCCTGTTGGTTGGCAATTGCTATTTTCCTAGTCCTAGCAAAATGAGCAGCTCTAATATATTCCAGGGGTAAAGTTTGTTATATATATACATGAAAGCAGATACATACATAAGTCTTATTCTTCATAATTGAGCTATATTTTTGTGAAGATGGAGCACATAGCAAAGGCCTATGAAGTCAAGTTAGTGTTGGATGTTGCTCAATTTGGTGACGACACACTTTGGCAAGATGTAAGTACTCTTATTCATGCTTACTAATACTGGACTACTGTGTAGAACTGTAAATGTGTGATACATATCATTCTCCGTTACCAATGCAGCAATGCTAAGTTATGATTTTTTCGTCTTTCAGGGTTCCATGTACTTCCAAACTCTGAAGATCCCCTGGTATGTTAGCTGTTCCTATCTGAAAACTCACTTTTAATTAGTGTCTATGGGTTTGCATGGTGTCATACAATCCATACGGTTTGTTCTCTTCTGTGTGTAAAATTGCTTCTACCTCAGGTATTCCGCTACATCACATGGGCAGATAGTTGATAATTTCTTGAAGAAAGTGAAGATGCCATACGATCAAGTTCTGGAAATTATTGGTGTCGATACAGGGCCTCTTCAGGTATTACATTTTGTTGGTGAGCAATTTTGGAGTTTCTTCTAGGAGAGAGCATGTCAGACAAACAGCACAATTGTCTGAGCATTGATTATGTCATTATGTCAGCGTGTGCTGATTGTGTGATTTTGTCAGCGTCGTGCCGCATCACACAATCAATAGTGATAAACTGATTATTCCATGTTTCCTTGATGGCATCTAATTTTACCTCCTGGATGCTTAATCACCTTCCACTGATTAATACAGCGCCGCTTTGGACAAGAAACCTAGCCAACCAACCCTTTCCTTTCTTGTCTGCCTGCCTTGCCTAGTGGCCTTAGTCAAGTTCAGAACTTCGTAAAATGAACTGTTTTGGCATGATATAGCTACAACCTACAATTGAAATTTCATATAGGAGTGTTTTATATGATAAGTTTGTTGAATATGGTGCAGTATGTTGATGTTCCTGGATTCTTATTCATTTGTTTTGTCATTTGGTTAAAGGAAACTCTACGTGATGGTAAAATAAGCAATTCTAGCAGGGAACAAATTACATGGTTGGAGCAATCTCTAGCACTGACAAGCAGTAACTGGTAAATATTTATTACTGGTCAAGTATACCTGTTTAGAGATAATTCTGTTTATTATTATCTAAGGAAGAACTTATTCTTGTCTATATGCTAGTTCCCCCTCTAATCCAGGCTGTATTATTAATTTGCTTTAATGTTCCGGAAAAGAAATGCAAATGCTCCCAAGTCCCAACATGCATATATGCTCGTTGTGAATGGATTGTATAATAAAATAAATAAACCGTCCTGTTTTTCAATTCATAGTCAGTATCATCCTTAAATTTCTATAGCAAGATACCAAATATGATTGTATAATAAAATAAATAAACCGTCCTGTTTTTCAATTCATAGTCAGTGTCATCCTTAAATTTCTATAGCAAGATACCAGATATGATTGTATAATAAAATAAATAAACCGTCCTGTTTTTCAACTCATAGTCAGCATCATCCTTAAATTTCTATAGCAAGATACCAAATATCTCTTTTTGAAAAAAAATACTAGACAATTACTCACGTGTCATGGCTATTACCTCTTATGCATATACATTGGTATAGAAGTCGTAATGACTAACCTTTTTTTAAGCCAGGAAAATAGTTGTTGGGTATGATTCATTAGTTATTTGCAATGAGGTGCACGCAGCAGAAACAACAAAGTTCTATGAGCCTCTTCGGCGTATTTTTGAAAAATATGCAGTGGTAATTCCTTTTTTGGGGGCAGAAGTGATAGTTCATATTCTCTCTGTTGATGAACACTTCACGTTCATGATTTCTTATTCTCAACTCATTGGTGTACAGAATGCATACCTCAGCACAGGAGGTTTTTGTGGACACTTCCATCAAGATAATTCAATGTTGTATATTCGAAATCCCAGACCTGGTTACCAAACAAATTTAGATGGTTTCCTCTTGCATACATTGAGCTCTTTAGGGATGGTAAGTTTATGGCATTATGCTGACACTTCCTCCTTTCTCTGAATATCAGTCTGAAGCGATGGAATTTGCTTGTAACTTGTTTGTTGCGTGTCTTAATTTGTCAGGAATCCCTGTTCATAAACTTAGAAGGCGAGGTTGTTCAAAGATCTGTAGTCCACCAGCAAGGAAGGGGGTTCATGTAGTCAACAATGCTGAAATGCCGATTCTGTTTTCAGTAATGCTACAATCGTATTCAATTCATTTTCACTTGTTTCTACTGAACTTTGAGTCCTATCCCCTTGACGAATTATAATTTTGTTTCATTACATATCAAGTGTGCCTAGGTATGCAAGATCTAAAAGCAGGACATATGCGGGATCTCGCTTGCATCCCGAAGTGTACCACTAATGAATGTGAATTACATACTTAGATTATTAATTACCAAAACACAAGTATATGGTTAGTAGATTTTATTTGCTCATTTGTCGATAATGTATCCGTTTCTCTCACTCAAATATCAACATGATAAATGGGTGTTCCAGCAGCTTTGGGGATTTAGGTACTCCCTTTGTCCCATATTAAATGACTTTATATTACATGTATCTAGATGCTTTTTAGGCACAGATACATCCATATTTGGACAAATTTGAGTCACTTAATGTGAGACGGAGGGAGTATAACTTTGTCACTGCAGAACTGACTCCTTGACTCGTTGTACTACACGGAAGAATTCTGAATCCAACCCAAAATGGATATTACCACTTGGTCTCTGGTTGAGAATTTCAGAATTCAAATGCAGCAAAGATTTCATTCTCCATCATTCGAAAACAGTACCAACAATTAGGGGTGTAATTGGAACGGATCGTCGAGATCTTCTAAACTGTTTTTGTTTATATGTTTTCACATATATTTTTTGGATTCGGAGTGGCTAGTGCCAGATAGGCGGAGTCGGATCAAGTCGGTCATGAATGTAGGATGGATAGCTATTGAATATGGTACGATAATGAATATTTAATCAGAAATTGCATAAAAGAGTAACATAAATAATGTTCATTAAACATCACTTATCAAGACAAGAACAAATTCTTTCTAAAACAAAATTTCAAGGGCAGGCAGCCGGCGGTGGTCCAGGAAAGGCAGCCGACGATGGTGGAGGGCGGGCGGCGAGATTCTCCCTGGCTATGAATGATTGAAGTCAGGTAGGGGGTTTTCTGTAAAAGTGGGTTTAATTGGCTGGTTAGTACCCACGTTTCATATGTGCCGTCTATCATGGATCCAACGGCTCATGAACAAAGTTTGCACATTTGCACCAAATAACTATTTTCATTGGATACGTTACGAACAATAAAATACTCCGTTTTCTCTATTATTAGCGCGCTGGACTTACACCATCGTCAAAATCCATATTGTTGTTAGGGCCCATACGAGACTTCCTAGTCGATGTTGAGATTCCCGTCTCTCTTATGCCAAGATGGGCCGTACCAAACTTGTTGAACTTGACTCTGTGGGTTCCCAAACAAGTCTTGGAGCTCCCTAGAGTTTTTCCTTTTTGAGTTTACTCAAATGCGGTTGAAATGACTTGCACACCGTTGGGGTATTTAAGTCTTAAAGTGTATGACAAAGGACCATGTATGCTCTCTTGAGGGATGAGAAATGGAGGTTAAAAGGGTAAGTTAAACTATCCCAAGGTTCTCTCACTTCTCCTTATTGCACTTTTGCATTTAGGTCTTTTTTTCTTCATCTAGGTCCTTTCTTCACTCGTTTAGACCTTGTTTGGAATTAGTGTATTTTTTAGTCACTAGTGTTTTGATATTTGAGGGTTTGGGTGTTCAGCCAAAACTCTAAAAAAACCAAAGCACTAGTGTTTTAAAAAAAAAAACTAGTATGAGAAGTGTTCTAGTTTGGTACAAAACTAGAGTGTTTTGTGGGAAAAACTAGGAATAATCCCCTCTAATTATTTCCTACCAAACAAACATTGAGATTTCTAGTGTGTTTTTGGGAAAGAATAATATTTAAAAAACATAAAAAACACTAGTGCCAAATAAGACCTTACGTGGCATGAATAATCCTCGTTAGAGAACAATGATGAGTTCAGGCCTCCTTCCTTGCACACACACCACTACCATCATCTTAATTCCTTTTTGTTTTCGGTTTAGGCCCTCCACCCTCCTACTCCTCGATACTCATGCTGGACGAAGCAATCAAGTGAACGGCCGGGATAGACGACGGCGTACGTCATGCGGCCGGCCGCAAACCCGCCGGCACAACAGTGAAGACGCATACACGTATAATTGGCAAAGAAACAAAAGCAATAATCCCTCACGCGTGAAATTAAATGCGGATCGAGATCTCCTAGACCTAGTATCTGTATCTTTTCCCTTGCTCAGCATACACCAAGTGATTAATATATCCACGTGGACAAAATTAATTATTTCTCTATTTTTGAGAGGGTGAAATATTATTTACCACCATGCACTGGGCACACTAAAAACAGCTGTGGTTTTTGGTACCGCAAAACCAGCGGCGCGGGACACCACCGTATAGCCGCGTAAATATAAGCAGTTTCACCGAGAGTCAATGAGTCATCATCTATAAAAAAAAAGCCCTGACGACTGGGAGGCACGTACACGCGTCCGACCTCTGAGCAGATCAGAGCCCAGCAACTAGCTAGAGATTGTTCTTAATTTCTTCGTTGTATTGGATCAATGGCAGACGAAGGCGGCAGCAAGTGGTCAAACTTCTTAAAGAATTTCTGTGTCTCGATCCCATTGGTAAGGACACACCATCATCCATCCATCCATCCACAAGTATTGTTGCATGAATATTTGTCTAAATCGCAGCTATGTTTACTTGTTTACTGTAATTTTTCTTTCAACTCCATGGTTTTGTTTTGTGTCGACGTCGCATAGCTCGTATGTATCATTGTATCTATACTTTTTCTGGGCAGAAACGTAGATTTTTTTGGCAATACGATGAGTTGGAATCCAGATCTCCACTTAATGGTCGGCTAGTATTTACAGTAATTTCTAAAGGAAGGAAACTTCCATACATGTTTATACAGCAATGCATGGCGACATCCCTTGTCGAATACACAATGTTTCTGCAGTTTCTATCTAATCTTCTACATATTCCAAACATGTAGCGATCCATATGGGCAGAAAGTTCATCCCGGTGTTTGTACCTTTTGCTTTTCAGATCGAGCAGTGAGTATACGTAGATCTATAAGTTTTTCCTGTTATCTTGTAAACCAATGGACGGATCAAGTCTATATGTGGAAACTAGGAGAATACATCTTCTTTGTTGTATGTTCATATATTGTTTTTCACCTGGCCATGGATTTCACGACACGTGGCGCTCGGTAGAACCATTTGAAACTCGGCTTGTATTTACGGGGCTAACGGTCGATTGATATTTATAATGGTTTTCTAGAAAAGATATATGTATGTCTTTGTAACACGTGGCAACTTATAGCACCTTGTATTTTCGTTATGCGAGTAATGAAAAGGGGAAAGGCCCAGTTTTACAAAAAACACGTGGCAACACCGACCGTTGTCCCTCTATTAGAAAAAAAAACGTTGTCCGCCAACCTTATATAGACTAATTTTGTAAATGTGTGGTTTCTTTTTTGTCTTCTACTTGCTCGAAACACGTTATAACTTCGATTGTGTATAAATTAACTTGCCTTGCTTTTATGTAGTGCGTGCGCCACCCATGTCGCATTCATGGCAACACCGTTTAAATTTTTATTCGTGCAATTCTAATTTTATCTTCTACAAACTCAAGACATGTTGCGACCATCTGTATGAATTAGTGTGAAGCTTCGTATTCCCGAGAAAGTAAATAAAAAAAATGTAGAAGCAAGAATTTCGTCCAAATTAACCATTATTATTATAGCATATACATATATATGGAAATTATTTATTATCATTATTATACGTATATACGAGAGATTCTCAAAGAAAAATGCGCAATATATTATTATTAATTGTGGTGATATTCCCCACGTGTCCATGCATATGCAGGTGGTACACGGAGCCCTGGTCATTGGACTCAGTCTCGCCTACTGTTTCTTCTCGTGGCACATACTCGAAGCCACGAGCGGCGCCGCCGCCAGCGCCATGGACGCGGCGTTGGCGCACGTTGCCGGCGGCATGCGGCCTCTCCTCGAAGCCAACCGCTCGGCCCTCGCCGTCGCCAATGCGCTGCCGCCGATCACCACCAACCAATCTTCGTTATCTTACGTAAGTAATTAATAACATTCCCCTTTTGTATGCAGTATATGTATTCTTGCTTAATTTTTCATCGGCATTAATTTCAGTGAGAGATCTTCGAGATCTTCCTTTCCTATACAAAGGAAATATATTATGCTAGTATATGTACCGAGATCTTTTTAATTAGTTTGTTGATTAATTATTTTAGGTAAAAAAATATTTGATCATTAATTCATTTGCTGTGCGTGCAAACAAAAATAATTGGCATTTAGGGAGATTGTGTGCTGTTTAATGTTTTATATGAGAAATATTCCCCGTCCATATATGGAACATATATATACACAAAATTAAATACTCTTATACTAGCTTCTAGACCGTGCAAAAATAAGTAATTGGTGCGATCAAAACAATTTTAATATTTACCAATACTGTAATACTGACGTATATTCTTGTAATTAAATAAAGAGTTACCGACGTACGTCCGTATATGTACACGCTGCTGCTGTGTTGTTATCACCTGTCACGTACGTACTGTTCATGGCCTTCGCCATGCAGACAAAAACAATTGGCATATGCATGCATGCAGGGAGCATGTGTACTGTTTAATTTCTGAAATATTAACCCGTCCATATATGGAGTATACATATACAAAAAATTAAATACTCTTGTAGTACTAGCTTCTACACCTTCTAGACCGTGCAAAAACAAGCATTTGGTGCAATCAAAACAATTTATATTTACGAATACTGAATTACTGATGTATATTCCTGTAAAAAAAATTACTAACGTATATACACATGCTGCTGTGCACATTTTGTGACCTGTCTGTCACGTACTGCCAGGTGGGAACAACGCTGTTCACGGCCTTTGCCATGCAGCCGGCGGTGGCCGAGATGTCATACTACGCGGGCCCCGACGGTGCCGCCGCCTTCACGTACTACCGCGCCGCGGACGGGCAGCCGAGGGCCATGTTCGCCGGCGGGCGCCGGAGATGGTTCACCCAGGCCGCCGACCCGGACACCGGCCGACTCGTGGGGCCCGCTTCGCCGGTGGCCAGGCCCCACCACCTGCCCAATTACACGGCACGACTGATCACCGACATCAAGGCCGGCTCCCCCCGGGCGTCTCTCGGGGCCGGGTGGGCCCGCCCGGGCGTCCGGATGGTGGTCTTCTCCGCGCAGGCCGCCGGCGGAGTGGTCTCCGCCGATGTCCCCATCGACGACGTCGTGCTCGCCGGCGCCGCCGCCGCGGCCCGGATCACGTCCGGCTTCCGCCTCTTGCACGTGTACTACGCGCTCAGCGACAGCCGCGGCGCGCCGCCGTCGGCTGGCTATCGGTCTCTTGTCCTGGAGAGTCGCAGCCATAGCGCGGAGGAGATGGAGGGCTTGTTCGAGAAGGTCAGGTGCACCGCGTCCGCCATTGACGCGCCCAAGCTCGAGCTCCACGACGTCGGGCCCCACACGTACAGTGTCGCCTGCACCAACTTCAACGTCTCCGGCGTCAACCTGGTACGTGCCAGGTACATGTGCATGTGCATACTTGTACACAAAATATTCCACGAACTAGCGGGTAACCAACGTATTGCGCGGCTAGAATTGTATAATGAAATGATATTTTTTATGTATTTACATTTTTTTCTAATACTTTCATATTGTATGCAATTTAGATTTACAGTATTTGGAGTAGTTTAATGTTCTTTGAAATATTTGACTTGTTATAATTTTTACCCACCAAAATATATAGTTTTTTTTTCTATAGATCTTCCGAATGATAAGAGTGAATGTTCCCAATGCTTAGATTGGTTTAATTAGTATAGAGTTTTATCTTATTAACATTGTTTGCATATAAAAGTGGTGTAGAGGTAACATGTGTTTTTTTGTTGCATTTCAATTTGTATGAAATTCTTTTATTTAGAAGATCGGCCAGGGAAACTGAAACGATGTAATTTCATAAATCAAGCCTCTGTCGGGAGGAGTAATTTATTGAAGATTAGTCTTTTTTGAGAATTTGAAGATTAGTTAGTCACTACATGTTTTACTAAGAGATGAGGCCCTCGTATCAGCGTAGAGTATGGTTGCTACGCTAGCACGCTCTGCTAGGACTGATAAATTTTTTGCATGTATCCCCAAGTTTCTTATTTTTAAAATATTTAATTTGCAAGACTCGATAGATTCGGTTTTCCACTTCATTCTTCACCTAGCCTTTGTCGTGCCACCCTCCGCCTTCGTCTCTTTGATTCTCATTGTAATACGACTACTCTCGCCTCCCAGCCGGTTGACGGCTTTCGTGTATTAGCCGCTGCCCGCTTGTTGCATTTAAATTTGTGTCGCAACTTTTTATTTTAGATAATTTAATAAGTTTTTTTCGTATGGATAATGCTGTAATCATTTCTTTTTATCTAGCATAATTTGTTTCTATTGGGCCCGTCAGCTGTTGGCCTGTACAACTTTTATGAACTTTTTTTTGCCGATGAACACACAGTATCTCTGTTATTTTGTCGTGTATCTTGATAATATAAGATTATCCGGATACGGCGCGAAGGCCGCATATCGTCATTTGATATGATGATATGCCCGTACGGCACGATAGGTATTTCTTCTGGTCTAGGGTTGTAGTGTGTCTTGAAATGATCAGGGTTGTATCGCTGGTTTTGATGTGGCCTACCTATATTAGCTAGTATTGTCATTTGTCATTTTGGATGGTTGCTTTCCATTGTTGTTGCGGCCTAGAGTATTCCCGTATTGCCTTTTACTGGCCGTGTACACGCGCTTTGCCGTCGACAAAGAGTGAAGTGATTAGTTGACAACTTTTTTCTTGTCCCTCCTCAAAAATCCAATTCTTTTATTTTTCCTCTTTGGAAATCCACGGCTAACAGGCACAAGCCAAAATGGCGACACGTTGATCCTGTTTTTTCTAATTATGCAGCCATTGTCTTTTCGCGTAACACAACTTAGAATTAATGCACATTTCTTCTTACACTTAAAACATGAGATTCTTTGAATATTAATCACAAATATTTCGCCTACTAAAACGCGTTCATCAATTTTTCACAAAAAACAATTAAATTTGATAACATACGTACTCTTATTGAACTTTTCAAGTTGACCAAGATTAATTACATTGTCTAGACATTCTGTAGCTCTGAATGCTACATGTCAAATTGTCTAGACATTCTGTAGCTCTGAATGCTACATTCGCCGCGCCGTTGTCTGGCAGCGTGTAATATGGGACTGATTTTGGAGGCTGCCTTATTGGTTGATGAAGTCCTTGGCTGGTATCATATCCTAAAATAAAACATTTTGGTGAAAGAACTTCTATAAAATTTCAGAAAATAATACTCTGCCGTGTTTATTGCGGATAGACTTTACTCAACAAATTTGAACCGTAACATAATTTTTGCAAAATTTAGACCATAGAATTTCTGCTACTTAAATTAGATACGGAGTATTAGATTAGATAGTGTACCAAATTAAGTATTTTTAGCGGTTTAGTGTACGAAATTTAATTAAGGAATGAAGAGTGTGTGCACGTATTAAGGTGGCAAGTATCTGGAAAATCTGGTATTCAAATGTCATTAACTATTCAAGAGATCAATGTAAAAGGTTTGTTTCCAATTAACCGTCAGATACTACCAGCTAGGCTAGCTATAGAGATCCGAATACCTTAACGACCAGGCTTAATGGGCTCGTATTCCTTGTTCGTAGCGTGCATGCGCCTGGGAATTCCCGACCGCGGCCGCCGGCGCAAACAGCATCCATGCATGCAATGCAACACAGAGCTCGATCGGCTAACAGATTCGTCTTCTTCTTCTTCTTTCTCAGGGGATCCGTCTGGTGCTCCGCAACTGGCACGAGGCCGCCATGTTCCGGCGGATGGGCATCGCCGTGGCGTGCCTACTGTGCGTGACCGTGGCGCTGGCGGTGGTGGCTCTCTTGGTAATGGGGCGCAGCATGCGGCGGTCGGCGGCGCGGGAGGCGGCGCTAGGCGCCGACCTGGCCCGGCACAAGGAAGCGGTGCAGCAGGCGGAGCGCAAGAGCATGAACAAGAGCAACGCCTTCGCCAGCGCCAGCCACGACATCCGCTCGGCCCTCGCTGCCGTCGCCGGCCTCATCGCCGTCTCCCGCCCCGAGGCCCGTGCCAACCCCGTCCTCGCCGACAACCTCTCTCAGATGGACGTCTGCACCAACAAGCTCCTCGGTACGCCACGCCACGCCACGCCAATCATCAACTTATAACATGTGTTTTATGCCGAGCATTTTGACAAACACCTTGGATGCATGGACGATGGCATGGATGCAGATATACTGAACTCGATCCTGGACATGGGCAAGGTGGAGTCGGGGAAGATGCAGCTGGAGGAGGTGGAGTTCACCATGGCGAAGGTGCTGGAGGAGTCCGTGGACATGGCGAACGTGACGGGGATGGCGAAAGGGATCGAGGTGGTGTGGGACCCTTGCGACTTCTCGGTGCTCCGCTGCGGCGCCGTCGTCGGCGACTGCAAGCGGGTCAAGCAGATCCTCGACAACCTCCTGGGCAACGCCATGAAGTTCACCCACGAGGGCAACGTCGTGCTCCGGGCCTGGGCCAACCGCCCCATCGCCTCCGCCGCCGGTGCCTGCGCCGACGATAGCAGCTGCGGCGGCGCGCCCTCCAGGCTCGCCGGCGGGCTCTTCCGCCGCTGGAAGAAAGACGGCGGCTGCGCCGATCAGCAGAACTCCGCTGGCCCCAAGTCGTTGAGGAATCACCCCGACTCGGTCGAGTTTTATTTGGAGGTGGTTGATACTGGCGTGGGGATCCCCATGGAGAAGAGGCAGTCCGTGTTTGAGAACTACGTGCAGGTCAAGGAAGGCCATGGCGGCACCGGCCTCGGCCTTGGGATCGTCCAATCCTTCGTAAGCCACCTTCTTTTCATGTTTAAAATTTGAAGGTTTTCAAAGTGCAGACCGAGGAATTAAGGAATGAACGAGCGGTATGCAGGTTCGGCTGATGGGAGGGGAGATCAGCATAAAGTACAAGGAGCCAGGGGAAGCAGGGACGTGCTTCGGCCTGAACGTGTTCATGAAGCTCAAGGAGAGGCCGGCCGAGGGCGCCGTGGAAATCATGATCGACCAAGGGCCGTCGTCATCGTCCAGCGACGTGTACGAGAGCCGGCTGTTCAGGGAAGCCAGCTGCTTCAAGGGCTTGCACTGCGTGCTGCTCGTCCACGGCGCCGAGACCCGGCGGATCCTGCAGGCGTGGATGGAGAGTCTCGGGGTGAAGGTGTGGCTCGTTCCGGGCGCCGAGCTGCTCGCCGCGGCCATGGACAAGGCCGCCACCGGCGCCGGCGGCGACGGCGCGGCGGACCTGTGCTTCATCCCCAGGGAGATGCTGCCAATGGCGCGGCGGAACAGCAGCGGCCGGGGCGGCGGCGGCGGCAACGGCAACGGCCACCACCACGCGTTCGGCCTGCTCGTCGTCGTCGACGTCACTGACGGGGGGTTCGACGCCATCTGCAGGGGGGCGGCGGCCATGGTCCCCCGGATCAAGGACCACAAACTCCCCTGCAGGCTCGTCTGCCTCACGGACGCCAAGACGTCCTCCAGGGACCTCCTTCGCTTCAAGCAAGCCGTCACCTGCGATCTCGAGCTGCGGAAGCCGATCCACGGCTCCCGGCTCTCGAAGCTCCTCGCCACCATGAAAGACCTCCACCAGTCCTACTACTCCCCATCCCAAGTCAGCCCCGGGATCAAAGGAAAAGCGGCGGTCGTGTATCAGGTCCAGGCCTCTGCCGCGGCGTCATCTGAGATCGAAGAGTTGCCAGTGGAGCCTCCCCGGCCCAAGGTTGACGCTGAGAGGAAGCCGCTAGAAGGGATGCGCGTGCTGCTGGCGGAGGACAGCAGAATGCTGCAGGCCATCCAGAAGAAGGTGCTCAACCTCCTTGGAGCGACCGTGGAGATAGCAGAGGACGGGTCCGTGGCTTTGGCCATGTTCAAGTCTGCCCTCGAGGAGGCCATTGGTGCTTCTTCACAGGGAAGTGCCGGTGCACTGGCCTTGCCTTACGATGTCGTCTTCATGGACTGCCTGGTACTATACTAAAACTCAATTTTGATTGTTTACTTCCCTACTTTGATTGTCCGGCAACAATGCATGAACTAATTCATCTATATTTTGTTTCAGATGCCGGAGATGAACGGCTATGAGGCGACCAGGCGCATACGAGAGGAGGAGAGCCGCCACGGCATCCGGACGCCGATCATTGCGCTGACCGCGCACTCATTGGAGGAAGGCTTGCAGGAGACCATCCAAGCCGGGATGGATCTCCACCTGACGAAGCCCATACTCAAGGAGAACATAGTGGAGGCAGTGTCCCAGATCTGCAACAGCTGAACTTTGTTGTTTGTACCAAAACTTGTACTCCTCCGTGTCTGGCTTATTTATTTGTGTTGTGTCATGCTAGATTTTCCAGAAACTATTATGCTGGGACATGTTTGAATAAATGAGGAGCTGAGGTCCTCTTTGGATCTTTGGATTGTAGGATTTTTCCAAGGAATTTTGTAAGATTTTAATTCTTAGGAAATTTTTTTCCAATGAGAGCCATTTGGATCATAGGAATGGAGTTGACAAAAATCGCATGGAATGCATCCCTGTGGCCTCAATTACATAGGAATTCTAACGTGAGCCAAATCTCATTCTTTTTTTTCGTTTGAAAGTTTCAAGGCATTTTATCTCAAAATCTCAGAGATTCTGATCTCAGAATTGTGTCGTTCGGATGCGCATCATGGTCATTGCGCCGTGGCTTGGGACAAGGTTTGCTTGCCTACCCATCTTGGCGGACTGGGTGTACGGAATGCAAATCTGGTGAGCACCGCCCTCCAGCTCCGTTGGCCTTGGTTGCAACGTTCTGAGCCCTCCAAGCCTCGGGCCTCCTTCCGTATCCGTTTTAGCCCGGTTGTCCTTGTCCTCTTTCGCCAGGCTTGCACCTCGGTCGTTGGCGATGGTCGTTCTACTCTCTTTTGTACTGATCGTTGGATTGACGGTCGTTCAATTGAGTTGCTGGCCCCGGTTGTGTTTGCCACTGTTCACTGCTGGATCACCAGACGGCGCACGGTGGCTGACGGTCTCCTTGGGAGTGCTTGGATCCAAGACATCTCGGGCCCTCTTAATGCCCAGGGTGTGGCGGAATTCCTGAGTCTTGCCGATTCCCTTGCTGCCAGGGCTCTCACCCCAGGTCAGGAGGACGTGCTCCGCTGGATTTGGTCGCCTTCCGGCACCTATTCTGCGCAATCTGCCTATCTTCACTTCTTCGAAGATCGTCCTGTCTCCCCGACGTGGACCCAGATTTGGAGGTGCTGGGCACCTCTGAAATGTCGCATTTGGCTTTGGCTTGCCTGCGCCAACCGCTGCTGGACGGCGGATCGCTTGGAGCGGCGTAACCTCCCCTTCTGCGCTCTGTGCCCTTTGTGTGACCAAGCTCCGGAGACCATGTCGCACCTCCTTATGGACTGCCCCTTTTCGAAGTCGGTTCTCCATGAGGTCTTCTCCAAGGCGAATGCCCTTTACTGCCTCTTGTCCCCCTCGGAGTCCCTGGAGACTTGGCTTGCGGCTGGCGCCCGGAGGCTCAGGGGTAAAGTAAAGGCTGCACATTCACTCCTCACTCTCTCCCTTTGGCACCTTTGGAAGCTTCGGAACGGTTGCATCTTTGAAGGCACTAGACCGATGGTGTCTCGGCTTGTCGAGGACATTCTTGTGGAGACTGATCTGTGGCGTGCCGTTGGTGCACGCGCACTAAATCACCTCCCCCTCCATGCGCGACCTTCGGATTTAGGCTCTCCCTGCTCCCTGTATAGTGGCTTTGCCTTTTTGTCGTTCTCTCTTGTTCTTGTTTTGAGCCCGTTGGGTCTCACCTTTTGTTGCCTTTGTTTGTACTTGCGTTTCTTGCGCTTCCTTCTTAATGAAAATGACACGCCGCTCGGCGTGTTCGAGAAAAAAAAATTCAGAATTCCTATATTTTTCCTATGTAGCATCCAAACACACTTTTCAAACTATTCCTATGTTTTTTATGCCTATAGGATTCAAAATGTCATGGCCCATGGCATCTCAATCCTATGTTTTTCCTATTTATATGTTTTTGCATTCCTATGATCCAAAGAAGCCCACTGCAGCAAAAAAAATTTTTTGCCTCTATCATGATCTGAGCATAATCACTTCCATTACCCACTCTTCAGGAAAAAGAAAGTAGTACAGATTTTTTTAGGAACTAGTGCAGATTATTACAAGCCATTAAATCCCTAGCTACCTAGTTGGTGCCCCAAATTATCTTGCGTACACATTCCCTACTGGATATACTAGGAAGACATATCAGGCAACAACATAAGCATAGCTGGTAAATACCCTAAGCTCACAACTGTACAATCACCTCCTCTTGTCTGTCTATAAATAATAGCTCTCATATGCACGCACCAAGTGGGAAAAGTTCACACCCTAGATCGCTATCCGAGAATGGCACATCGTCGCTCTCCTGCGTTACAATTAGAACAAGGATCAAAAAATGAAATAACACCATCGTATTTCTAGGAAATAGAGGTTTACTGAGCTTGGATAAGTGCCAATGATTTGAAAGGAAAAGGTCCATGCAGAGAAATTGTAGAATTTTAAGACAAATAAAAGATTAGCGCAGTCGGGCTTCTTACCACTTTGATTATGGAATTGAGAAGACCATCAAAATTGCAGCTACTGGAGTTAAACCCACCCTGCAGCTTTGTAATACCCAAATCATACATATTTGTTTGTTCAGGCACACTGGCATCACCATTATAACTGAAACTTCCGTTCAGTCTTTGGTTGTGTATATGGTCTTGTCTCCCATCCATTCTATGTGTAGAATTGCTTGCAACTCCAAACTGCAAGTATTTTGAATGTCTCTCAGTATCAGGTGAGAGCCGCATTGTACTGCCAGAAGAACTAGCTCCACCTTTGGCATTGTTGGCTGCTACAAGGCTATCAGAAGGACAAACTGCTATTCTTTCTGAAAATTTCCCCTTTGGATCTATACTTTTTTCTGGAGCCACAAAGCTAGCATCCAATTTTGTTGCACCAGCACTGTCGAATGTGCAGTGCAATGGTAACTTGTCGATGGAAAACCCACCATTAATTGGAAGGGCACCCTGCTGGGATATACTAGAATCCTGCAAATTAGTGGAAACTCCAGCAGACCTTTCAACCAATCCTGAACTAGCAGATGGCAGTCTTATTGATGGATGGACTCCGACTTGGCTATGTCTGCACTCCAAAAGCTCTTCTGGTGGCAATGAACTGCTTGCAACTCTTTGGAGTGTGCCAGACATAGTGTTAGCCAGAGCACTCCCAGAAAAGACACTGGACAAATCATTAGTTTCTTGATGGATCCACTTCTGTTGGAGTTGAGGCAGACCAAGCGATGTGGTCAAGCCTTGCGTTAAACTTGCCGGTTGGTTTTCTTGTAAACTCACTATGTGAAATTTATTTGTGTCGCCAGCACAATGACCTACTGCGCCATTGCTGGTAGCACACTGGATTGCCTTGGAAGGAGCAAGTTCCTGAAGCCCAAAGGCTGTTGCACCAGCACCACTTAGCAATCCATGTGGATTGAAAGATGAAAGAGCAACAGAAGGAGCAAAAGTTTGATAGCTATGAAGTCCTTCAAATGCCCCCATGTGCAAAAATGGGTCTCTACCTCCAAAAGCAGCAGCAATGCTAGCTTGCTGTGATGCCACAGCGCTTAGCCGTCTGAGGTATAGCCTGTACTTCTGCATGGCATATAAAAGTCAACTGGTTAGACATGGAAGCAAGCATTCTATTAGCAAATAACAATTACATATATTTCGCGGATGAGAATATCGATAATATTCTTATCCAGAAAAAGAGAATACCAATAATATAATCACAACATAACTACTTCCTGGATTGGCATAAGGACTCTTGGTAAAATTGGCACATATGAAACCACTACAGGATATAAGGAAAATTCTCTTCACCTTCTAACTTCAAGGTTTACAGAAGGGTTCACATATATATGTTGTGTAATCTGGACTTGGCGATTTCCAATTAGTAGAAGTGAAACAATTTAGCCAAAATCCTACAGTGAACTTTTTACAGCAGTGCATACTAATTTGAATATTTGATACATAACTAGTAAGATTTAATACAGTAGTCAACTTAGTTGGAGGAAGATTGATCTCTACTATTTAGATTTGCTAACGCCATGTTCAGGTTTTCTAAAATGTTCCATAAAAGTGAGTAATGTTCCTTGCATGTGATTTGTTCCAAACCATCTGAACATATGCAGCAGCACTGAAACAGGAAGGTGAAATTATGGAATTACATAAATACATTATTTGACACATTTTGCATAAACACCCGGAAGGCCGGAACCTCGCATAATAATAGCTTACTCCAGATTAAAATTTAGCAAGACATAATACCAAATTAAGCTCTGTTCTGCAACTTGTAGCTGTTTCAATACTCAGCATAAGATTTTGGAAAGGATACTGCATAAGAATATATGTTTTTTGGAGTACTAACAGTGGCTAAAAAGATAACCCTCTTAAGTTGACCGAGGACAATAAGTCTGCTTGGGCAGATAATGTTAGAAACAATTCTTTAGAAGCTTTTGTTTGTATGCATCACATGCCCATGAATGGAAGAAAGAGGACTGAAACAATTAATGGTGGAAGTAAATGCCATGCTGCCATACCTGTAGATGACTCGCAACATTTTCCCTGGTGAGCTTCTCCACGTTCATCAGCTCAAGTATTCTTTTCGGTACAGCTTCTGCATCCACAGAAAGAGAAAGGACACGGCATAAATGAGTTGCTGCAACCTGCAAGAACATTTAACAGAAAAGGAAAAGGCAACGTGGGGAGAGCTCTTACTGTCAATTCCAAGATGGTTGACAGCAGCAACAAATTTCCGATGCAGCTCGACTGACCATACAACTCTCGGCCTCTTCGACGCCGAGGGCTCATCGTTCTCTTGTGCGTCGTTGTCCTCGCCTTCATCTTCCTCTTCGCTGTGCAGTTCTTTCCTCTTCTTGCAGGCCCTGCTACTTTGGTCAGATGACCCACAAGTGACCTGGTTGAGCCCGTGGTACGAATCTGCGCTCGGCGGCTTGCTGAATTCCTTGCAGAAATCAAGATTACTGGGCTCCCGGTTACTGAATTTCCTCCTAACAACATGCTGCCACACGTTCCTAAGCTCTTCGATGCGAACGGGTTTTAGGAGATAATCACAGGCACCATGGGTTATCCCCTTCAGTACAGTTTTTGTCTCTCCGTTCACTGATAACACTGCATGAATTGAATTTTGCTTCATTAGCATCCACATTTTAAACATGGAAACAGCATCACTCCACAAGTAGCAAGAACAGTTGGAAGAACAGGAATTTGTCAGACTTACTGATGACAGGAAGGTCCATTTCAAGCCCCACAAGCTCGAGCAGCTTGAAGCCGTCCATATCGGGCATATGGACATCGCTGATAACCAGATCAAACATGTCCTTGTTCTCCCTTAAGAGCTTAAGTGCAGTGATGGCCTGGTTGGTAGCTGTTACTGTTAAGGAGGCAGAAGTTGCTCTAATCAGTTACGGAGTATAAATTGTTGAACAGGATATGCATAATTACATATGTATCGTGTTTCGTTATAAGACTATTAGTAGTTTACAAATCCACATGTCCTAAAGTGAACTATAAAATTCATATAAGTAATATCTTTAAAAAAACATAAGTAATAGAAAGCATCTGTAAAATATAAATGACTGTAATATTCATGTCAGAACATGACAGGAGTTTTTACTCTGCATGTGGAAAGTCTTGCAACCACAGAAGCATTAAAACACTAGTAACTACGAATTCACTGTTTTTAGTGCAATGCAGATAGCTTCAGAAATTATTTAAGAGAACATAAATAAGAACAGATGATTAATAATTTGACCGTGCAAATAACTAGCTGCAGCCTGCAGGTAATATGGCCTGTAAACACAGTGAAGTGCAAGTAGATTCTGACCATGGTACTGGCAGCGCCGAAGTAGGGTCTCCAGAACCTTGAGGCACACCGGGTCATCGTCGACGGCGAGGACCCGCATGCCGACAGGGAACTGATCCATCTCCCTCGCTATCAGCCCCTTTCTGGCCTCCATCATCATGGCGTCCGAAAGCATCCCAATTTGCGCCAATTCGGAGCCCAAGAACAAGTATTTATGCACTAGCAGTTACAACGGAATCGCTTTGAGAGGAGAGCTCCCCAAACACCTCCCAATTGGCTCAATCCAAGGAAGGAAACTAACCCTAGGACAAGAACTCCCAATTGACCAAACTCCCAGCAAGAACCAAGCCTAATTGAGCGCAATTGAGTTAATCCTGAGAAGCTAATGGTGGGTGGCGACCGAGAGCAAGAAAGGGAACTTTCCTCAAACCTTCCGCATCAACACCACATGAACACAGAAGGGAAAGCCAAATCCCTAAAAGACCTGCAGTTATCTAGAGCCAGAATTACACCAGGAAAAGATGAAAAGAAGAGAAAAGAATAGCAGAAGTTTTCCAGAGAGCAGCAGAGGTGGACTTGGAACACCGGTGGAGATGAGATGGGATGAGAGGGGGAGGAGAAGGCTTCAAGAACGAACACACACCTTCTCCATGATGATTATTGAAAGGCAAGAGGAGGTAGGGAAAGCAAAAGGCCAAAAGGAAGCAAGGACGCAGAGGGAGAGGAAAAGCAGAGACAGACAGTGACCCTCCAGGTGACCAACCATGCAAGCAAAGCCCCTCAGCTCTGCTCTGCTCAGCTCAGCTCAGCCACACCACACCAAGCAAGCAAGAGGAAGAAGCCAAGCCAAGCCACAGGCCACTGCAGCAGCAGCACGAAGGCGTTGGGCACGCGCTTGAGGGATGGATATGGGTGTTGTTTCGAGAGGGGGAAGAGGCAGGCAGGCAGGCAGAGCGAAGATGGCGATGGAAAGCAAAGTTTTGGACTCTTGGTGGCTGATTTATAGGGGTCGTCAGAGTGGCATGGTGTGTGACAAAGGAAGGAGATGTGGCCTGTGGGGCCGGCCACAGCCCACAAGCTTCCAATGGCAGTTGAGTTGTGGGGGACTAGCTAGCTCTGGTTATTTTGGAGTATTCCGTGTCATTTTTACTGCAATTTTTTCTTCACGTTTACGGTTTACCTTGGGGTAAGAACTGAGAAGCAAAATGGTGAGGCAAGGGAGGAAGAATATATGCTGACTACTGTTGAGTGGCCGTGGAAAAAAGCATACAACTATGCTGTACCATTTTCCCTTTATTTAGAAATTGTTTTCGTACCATTGACAAAAAGGTGCTCTCTGCCTGCCCCCATGGTTCGTGTCATTTCAGGCTCAAAATTTTCGTTGGCATGCGCTACATTTTTTTGGGTGTATCAAATTAATCGTGTTTCCTCCGTAGTACGAGAAAACGTTCTAAGGGCTTCTGCATCGTGAGATGCACATGGTTTGAACAATCATAATGTTTTTTTCTCCAAGTTTATACTCCCTCCATCTCATATTAAGTGATTCAAAATTGTCTAAATATGAAACTATCTATGTACCAAAATACGTCTAGATACATATAATATTTCGACGGAGGGAGTACATAAACCCCAATACTAAGGTAGGTTGATTTTCTAGGCATGTTGCTCAACGGTGATCGATTGGTGAGGGGACATTTGTGGCTCTCGAGCCTCGTCTGGGTGTATTTTTTAGAGTAAAAACAAAGGGATACGATTTTACTAAAAGACATGATTGCTAGTCAATTTATTATTTCTCAAATTTTACTAAAAATTGCATTGGCCCTTCTTCATGTCCAGCGAAGGCGAGCCCGAGTTCATGACAACGCGTTTTTTGTTGCATCAGAAGACGACAGAGGTGTGCTGATTCAGAGGCTGCAAACGATGATTGACACGAGACGGAGACGACGATGCGGCGGGTGGAAGTGAGACTCGCTTTGAGCCGAATCTTGCTTGCACCGATAAAACGAGGCATAGCTAGAGGTGAGATCACGAGATATAGGGTGGGAAGTCTCACCGGATTTTGGGGTGATCTAGAGGAGACACCTCATCTGCGGCGGAGGCTGTCGCAACATGAAGGTGGTGGAAGTGAGATATTTAGGGTTGGGGATAGGGTTAGGATGACACAAATTAAAAAAACAGGCGAATGGTTAAAACGGATAGTCTGCAACATATGCCATGTGGTAAAAGAACCTCTTTTGTTACAGAGCTCATAAAAAAATGGCAGGATGTTCCTGTAATTCTTTAGTAAAAATAAATTAGTCATGTTCATAAAAAGAAAAAGAAAAATAGGCACCTTATACAAAGAGGCTTTAATAGCTGCAGAGAGAATAATAAAACGCAACCAGCTGGCGAAGCACACACTGGTAACCTGCAACGGGTGGGAAACCCTCTTGCTGCCTCTATTGCTAAACTGTTGCCGCCTTAATTCTGAAGGGCATAAGTTCCGTTGTCGCAGAGGACCATAATAACTGAACTAAACTCTACAAATACGGTCTCTAAAACTGTGTTCAGAGATCCGTCAAGATTTTTCTCCGAGATCAAAACAGATTCCAGATGAAATGATGAGCGCGCGCCAGTTAGATCGATTGATGATCGATGCAGAAAGTCCGGCCTGATCGCATTGCAAGCTCTTTTCATTAACTGCTGCATGCCCGGCCGCTGCGGAGAGACAGGACGTACTCCACGATAGGAGATCTTCAGATCAGCCTTGCATTTGCGTACACACATCGACGGATCGAGTGAATTAAGGAAGGAGAATCCTTTTGCAGCAGGCCGATCGAGAACGGGAACCATATGTAATTAAGCTTGCAGCCCGTACGTGCGTGCGTACCGGCTGATCGGAAACTTAGCAGTCGCGTATTAATATTCCTACTGCCTGCTAAACTTAGTGTAGTAATCCTGATAGTGGTTTTTTTTTTGAAAGAGAAATCCTGACAGTGGTATATGCGCGTGCAATGGGGTCAGGTCTTTGATTAATTTTGTACCGGACAATTTCCAGTACTACTGGAGTACTGGAAGATGCGAGCGATCAGTGGAGCGCGTGGGATCTGGGTGCAGTTAACACTGAAAGCGTCCTCATGTCTTATTGTTTATACGGTTTTGCTGTAGCGAAATGGACTGTTTAGTTAGAGATAAATCGACGTGTTCACCGTTAGATCTTAATCCAACAACAAGTGTGCGGGAGGTGACATTCAAATTTCAATTTAACGGCTCTAGTTTGTTGACTTAGATTTAAGCTTTTTTTTTTTAAAAAACAATCGACCGAAAAATACCCACATCCTTATAGTACTTTTAAGATGGATTAGCTATTTTGTTAGATAGTACATATAAGAGCGTTAATTAGCTCTCCCACGTACACGTCTTAGCTAGGCACCTAAGAAAAGGAGAGCACAAGCGTAAACATATATAGGAAGGATGTTTCAGACTTTCAATTCAGTACTGAATTGATAAGGACTGATTGACCATTCCTGTATATAGAAATGTCGCAATGGCCCTTGCAACTAATAAGCCTTTTTTCCAAAGCAATTAATCCTGAAACAAACAGGAATATTAAGATACTGAACTGAAACGGGTAGGAATCCACTCCGCGGAAAAGAAGTTGCGTACGTATAATGGTTTTGTATTCAGAAAGATAAAGGAGAGAAACAGTATTATGTCATCATTATGGATTTAATTAATGATCTCACCGGAATTAAGTTTGAAAACACATGACAGCAATTTCATATTCACAACTTTGTCCATGTCACGTTCCAACAAAAAGAAACGATTGGTATCATGGGCATACAGTAAAAGTGGATTCCCTCGTCAACTAATTAAATGAGGAAACTTCACCTTTAATCCAATGGCCAGGGTGCCTCCTTTAATTTCGCTTAGTTATAACGATCCGACCTTGGGAGACACTTGGAAGAGATAAACGTACTATTTCGTCCCAAGTGTTTGTCTCGATCAGGAATGAACAATTAACCTTATCGCTTTTTTCGAAGTTAATCTTATTAAAGATCACCTCATCAAGCTTATTACGTTCTGTCCCAGGACTTCCAGCACTAAATACACAATCGTGCATGCACCAGGAGGGGGAACACACAAATTGCACCCATCATCATTTTCTTTCGGAAATTTTGTCACCAACCCTATTTAATAGTCTCCACACAATCTTCAAACCATCAATAATCATGTACGTACAATCCAGCTTAATTAATTCCAGCATGCATGGTGCACCCGGAACTCCATCGTTTTGTTGGCACGCGCGCGTATGCTAGCTAGTTTCAACCTATCCATCATGTATGCATGCTGCACATCAGCACATGCATATACATACGGGTGTACTGTACATGCATGCATGCATGGGATTTCATATATACCACTACTTTTTGGAGACAGTAAATTCACGGAAAACTAATCCAAAATTAGTTCTTCCTCCAATTCATAATAAATGTGTCAAATTTAGTACTCCCTCCGGCCGAAATTACTTGTAGAAATATTACATGTATCTGGACGCTTTTTAAACATAGATACATCTATATTTGGACAAATTTGAGACAAGTAATATGTATCGGAGGGAGTACAAAGTTATATAAGTCTGAAACACTTATTATAGGTCGGAGGGAGTATGTACCACTTCCGTACTCTCTCCGATCCTAAATTCTTGTCAGGCCATGTTTGACATTTATATTTGGACAAATTTGAAACAAGTAATTCATATGTCAGAACTGATTTGGGCCTCCGGCCGGCCGGACACAGATCGATCCGGCAGAGGAGCGCAATCATGTACCACTACGTACGACTGCGAGAAGGATGGATGCCTGGATGTACGTATTTATTTACCGCGCGCAGGACGTACTAACGTAATGATCTCATATTGATGATGGACGGATCCGGGCTAAGCTAAGCTATCCAGGGATCTTTTCTCAGAGCGATCGGATTGACACACGCTCATGACTGTAGCTAGCTAGCTAGGCGATCGTCAACGGCTCAACGCGGATCCCCGGCCGGCCTGTCGTCATTTAAAACCTTGCGATTCTCGATCGATCCCCTGCAGCATGCACTGTTGCACGCATGTGCATGCGAACTGCTGGCCAATCGATCAATCGATCGATCCAGTGATTCCTGTTCCTTCATTAACGCGTCGCAAAATGTGTTGCTCTCTGCTAAGCGAGATCGAGATTGAGAGAGAGTACGTACTGCCTCGCGATAGATACAGACCGAATTGCTTTAATTTGATTTTCTCTCGTACATTGCTCTGCATGCATCCAGCATCCATGAATGGTCGATGGATGCATGTGACCGTGCGCTTGCCTACACGTCAGTACGTACGTGTGGCGAAGGTCTGCACTATTTGGCGCTCTGCTGCGTGCAGTATATACGGTCGATCTACTGCATGATGTATGTACGCGCAAGATGGCCTGCGCGCGTACCCTACTTTTCCTACTTATGATTACTGTTACTTTTTACCTGAAATTAATGAGAAATACAGGGGCGTCTCGATCTAATTATATCCCTGGCTACCAATGAATATGCGCTGACGCGGATAGTTAACGCGCTCCAGATCGAGCCCCAATGCAAATTATGATCATGCATGGACACCGCAGACAGTGGATGTGGGCCGCTTTGCACGCGCGTCAGAGAGTGAATGCGCGTATACAGTATAAGTACATTGTATGTATAGTGCAACTATACATGTATGTGCATGCATATATGGCCCTCTGTACTTTTGGAAATATATCGAAACGGACGGATCGATCATGTCGTCTACAGGGTATATATGTCGTAGAGTGTTGATGCATGCTACGCCGGCCCGGCCCGGAGTGACGATCGAATTGAACGGCCTAGATTAATTGCTCGTGCAACATAGTCGAGCGACCTAACTAGATAGCTGGAGCCGTTTTTAGTCAGGGTCTTGGTTTTCAGCAGAAAAAGAAATGGTATGATCCTCTCGATCGATCTTACTAGCTGCTGGTACGGTGTGGCACGCGCATGGGTACATGACGTAGCAGTGGATGCTTTAGATATGACGTACTAAGAAGTGGTGAATCTGAACCGTTGGTATAACACTGGACTGAGATCCAACGTCTCCAGTCATTGACCGTACGTGATCCATCTGCTACCTACTCCTTGGACAGGCCGGGCCCTTTTAATTTATACAAATAAAATAAGCATGTACACGTGATGCATGCATGATGCATCGATCTATGCTGTGCGTTAGTACGCGCATTTGAGACATGGGGCCGGCCGGAACATATATTTGCATGCGTCAGGGGCTGTGGCGATGGACGCGATCGATCACTCTCACCAGAATTACATGGGATGGATGTGGTGAAATGACATGGCCCGACCATTCAAACAATCGAACCAAGTTCCACGGTTGGTTAGAACTGAGAAGCTTATGCCACTACTAGCAAGCATGCTGCAGGGGTGAGCATATATGCATTCATGAGCGTGCGGCCAGGGGTAGGGCCCAGGGACCAGTATGCATGCATGCATGCAATAGTCTGGACGAGGACGACTGGCCGGCCGGGTGTGCGGGCCGAGGGTCCCCGAGACTTGGGGAGTTGGGGTTGGGGTGCTATATATCGACGGGACAAGGAAAGGTAAACGCGCGCTGCCTAATTTTATTTCTACAGTGAAAGGTAAATGCATGCACCTGTTTTACACCGGTTGATCAAAACTCACTGTTGGACTACTGGAATGCTACACGTAACCATTGATCATCGGTGCGAGCGCGCGTGGCCGCGTGGGTATAGTGATAATATATAGGTTTGTCTCACTCGCTGTTAAGTCGTCGTAACCACGTACGGCCTCATCCTCTGGTCTTGTTCCGATCCTTCCCGTGCCTCTCATGCACAGGCAGGCACAGCCGCGCGCACAGGCATATGGTATCGTGTTGATAGATGAATCTTGCGAAATTAGAGCATCTTCAATAGATTTCATTAAACTGGACTTTTAGGGATTTTGGAAAAAAATATGTCCTCAACAAGCAAATTTCTAAAAAATCGGTTCTCCATATTTCTTTCTACTGTACGTCACACAAACATAGAGAGGTCCCATGGGATTCTGCCAATGACTCAGAGGATTTTTTTTTTTTCCCCTGTGCAGCCACGCTTGTCTCCAGCGTGCCTCCACCATGTCCACACGCACGCCACCTGCTAATCCCGCCACTCCAAATACATCAAGCGGGAGAGCTCCTCGAAATACCGAACTTCCTCAATCCCTTCCCAGCTCGTATGTTAGCTCAGATAACTGGGTTCCTTCTACTCCTTAAGTCGTTGGCCGAGCTCTTCTGGCGGCGTCACGATCGATAACCCAGGCGACAATGGGCCGACAAAACCAGGGCGACAATGGGTGCGGGATCCATGAGAGGCAGCCAGGGAGGTCAGAGACCAGGCAAGAGGCAACCACGGGAGTGGCAGGCATCGGCATTCCACTGGTTGCGGCCAGTCGGCTGAAACAAGATTGAGATGAGAAGTAGTAAGAGACGAAACAAGAAATTTCTAAAAAAAAAAAGATTGAGAACCACATAGAAAATCTGCTGGAGAGATTTTTGTTTTACAACTTCTAGAGAATGCTGAGAGTTTTAACGAGAACCAATTTAGACAATCTGCTGAATAATTCCTAAAAAAAAACTGTTGAACATGCTCTAAACCCGCCACGCCTTAACTTTGCATGCAAGTGTGGTATCCAGCCAGCCATCGATCCATCGGCATGCATCAATGCACGCATCCCGGGCACACGCACGTACACGCACGCCCGCTACGTACGATCGGGATGCAGCCGAGAGAAACGGAACAGAATAGCTGTAAGTTTACGTACGCTGCGGGCCGGCGGACGCGCGCGACATTAACTTGGGGACGTACGTACGCGTACGTGTATATGGCGGAGCAAAAATGACGCCGGCCCCAGATATGGAGCAACGCCGGCATGCAGCACCAGCACGTAGCTAGGGAGGGCATGCATTCATGGCGGCGCGCGTCAGTGCAAATTATGCAATGCACGCTCGCTGGGACCACGCGATCTCTGCGCCCAATCTTCGCATGCACTCCCACGCAATTAAACTTGGGAGATCTAGGGCCACCACCGGTATCAACACCACACCCGCGCGCCTCACCTACACACCAACATACTAGCGCAGGAGCTTTTTCCGGGAGACGAACACCGAATATTATGATGCTACAGTAGTATTTTTCCTATTTTCAGTTTTTAACGTGGCTAGCTAGGCAGAGCTAGACCCGGATCGATCACGAGATTTTCCGTTTACATCCTGCCCAGTTTTCCGTTTAGATCGTTCTCAGCTACTGTAAATGATCCAAATTTTCCGTTTAGATCGTTCAATTGGTTCGCTCGGCTCTGCTCTGCTCGATCCGGCAGGCCGGGGTCCTGAATTTTCTCCCGTGCTGGACCCGGCCGGGCATTCAACATGTATCGCGCAGTAACTTGCTCGTCCCGGGAGCGAATCCTGCCAAGTCGATATGCGTGTTGCTACCTTGGGCGGCATCCTTGCAGTGCACGCGGGCGTACGTATCCCCTGCGCGTACGCGACTTCATGTGTGTCGACTGTCGACGTACTTACTGTCCTCCCTCTCATAACGACGGCAATCATGTATTGCGCAGTGCATGTGCTGCAAAAATCAGCCTGCGCGCAGCAGGGGGGCGGCCCGGGGCCCGGACGGGACGGGGGACGACGTGACGTGACTGCCCACGGAAGCAGACCGCGCGGCTTGGGCCGGAGCGTACGTGGCTGGCTGATTGATTGATTCGTAACGTTAACGCACCTTCTGAGTTCTGACGATCGATCTGTCCATCGATCGGCTACTTTCAAGGGCTACAAGCACGCGCAGAGGAAAGCTCGCGTCAGAGCTCGTGTGGTGACTTCATTCCGATCGAGCTGTTTTAAAATGCATCAGTTTTGAAACCAGCTACCTGCTTGCTGAGGAGCATATATAAGATCGACGGGCGATCCACTCGTTACCGTCGCCGATGCCTCAACGGTGTGTGGCTGGCTTCCGAACCATACTGCCTTACAAATAATTCTTTCCATTTTTTCATCTGCACAATATTGGCGCCTGTTATGATTAATCAAAGGTTTGCAAATTCGAATCGTGGGCTCTGTATATAGCAGCCAGCTAGGAACCGCCCATGTGTACGTCGACTCGACCCTGTCCCTACCTGGGCTAAGATTCGTGTGCCCTGATTTGATCCCGATAGTTATCACAGTACTAGTTCTCGGCTTGAAGCATCTTAAATGCCCTAGGTCGTAGGCTCTCTCTCTCGCGCGCGCGCTCTTAAAAACATCGTGGCCGGCCTCCTGCTGCATACGTAAGAATCAGGCCATGGAATCGCTAGGCATCTAATCCGCTACAGTAGTAGCTAGATTGTTCCAGGACTCTTGCCTGCCTCGCGAACGGTCACACCACGCCGAGATATATATATGTATCTCGATTTCCGTATGTCAGATGGCGATCTGTAGCCATTTGGGGAGAAGCATATTAGCACAGAGCAGGAAATGCTACCGGCTGTTTTAATTAAGCGTGTGCGTGCAGTGTACAGTTGTTGTACTACCGGTGAATCTTGCGAGGATATGTTGTTCAGAGATGCATGGAGATCGTATCGATCGATCTCGCGCGTCTCTTCAGTTGTGTATACTGCTGCTTCTGTGTGCTGCAGTGTCCGACTAGGGTTTTTTCCTTCATAAAATACCTTTAGGCCCTGATTGGAAGACCGTTTTTTGATCCAAAACCGGTGTAAAACACGGAGCATTTTTTTCCCGATGGAAGTCCAGCATCATGATTGGTTGGCCGTTTAGGTATTCTTTTACCCCCGTTTTAAGCCCATTACAATCAGAAAACATTACGGACCTCCAGAGGCCCGGATAAACTCACGCGCGGAATCGCCGGCTGAAGGAACGAGAAAAATCTAGACGGGATTGAGCAGAGGCGAGTTCAGGTGGCAATGGTGGCATCGCGTGGATCCAACTGAGGCGGCGCGACAGCGTCTCCAGCAGCAGCGGTGGCATCGAGCAGAGGCGGCTGCGACCAGCGGATCCAGCAGGGCGGCACGATGGAGGCGGCGGCGACCAGCAGATGCAGCAGCGCGGAGCGGTGGTGGCGGGATCCAGCGGAGGCGGCACGGCGGCGGCGGAATCCAGCGGAGGCGGCGTGGCGGCGTCGGAATCCAACGGAGGCGACGGCGAGATCCCTGCTTCTTTTATCCAATTTCTTGGTGGTGAACTGTTTCGGTTTTTTTTGATGAATTCAAAAGGAAATTGTTTATGTGTCAGTTTTGTTGATTTGATCCAATTTTTCAGCCGTGCTTTGTTCTAAGATTTTCTGTGAAATCAAAAGAAAACAGGTTGATTTGATCCAATTTTTTGGTAGTAAACATCTTATCCCAAACACCGTGAATACATGAGTATATTGATTCACCAGTAATCTTTGTACACGTTAAAATACACTTGTGAATGTCTACGGTTGGAGAATTTTACATAGTTCCCAAGCGGGAGTGATTACAAGTTTCACCTTTCATTTGGACTGTTAATTTAAAAATTAACGGTCATGATAAAAAAAAATCAAGTTTTCACTGAAATGCGTTGCCTTTATCATATCGCCCGTCTAGTACTCTTTTTTTTTGCGAGTAACACATAGGACAAATAGATTGGGAATTTGTAAGTAATGTAAAATCATAATTACAAGAGAAAGCAAAACATAGGAGATTACAGATGTGTATAACCCAAAGGTATAATAGTAACTACAGTACATTTTTCTTCCCTCGCATGGGAAAAAAAATGCTACCGGTGGCTAAGTTTATAAGGTGAATTCATTTCAATTCAAGGTCTACTTGTGTACGCAAATGTTGTACTCTCTTCATGTCATATTAAGTGTCAAAATATTACATATATTTAGACGTTTTTTAGTATATATACATTTATATTTGATAAATTTGAATACTTAGCATGAGTAGCATGCAAAACTACCACAAGTAAGGTGAGACCTGAGTGTTGTAGCAGTGTCGACTGCGCACCAGTCGTCTAAGTCGTCACTGTTGCATTCTCCTGCCGCCATCATCAACTTTCTGTCACACGTGTCTACTTAGAGTTTTTTTTTTTTGCTTTTTAACGGAAATAAATTACATTAGGGGCTAGAAAAGAAAGTGATGCCAATTTAACAGGCCGACGTGACAAGTCCATGAACAAAATCATGACAAGCCGGCACACATATAGCTTCACAGAGGGTGAAATTAACATTTGGTAATCGGTTTTTATAGTTTGGGGATGGACTGCATATGGTAAAAGATAGAAGAACATTCCTTTTTGATAAGTTGTGGAGATGAAAAATATACTCCAAGTCACTTATTTTAGGATGGACGGAGTACATTTTCTATCTCATTAAATGAACACAAGAATTAAATACGGAGCACCACCTTTAAATTGCAACCACAAATGCATCGATCGTCTCTCATGAGCTAGAATCGAGAACGTGTAAATTATCTGCAAAGAACACAAAGAAAATTCAGGAGGTCAGGTCATATCAACATACTGGCAGCTCATCTGGGTCCAACAAATATGAGGTCAATGATCACATAACGAATTATTTGTGTATCGTACTGGAGAAGGTACTGACGAGGCTCAAGATCAATAATCTTTGCTCATTTTAGCTCTCCTCAGTATGTTGATAACCCGGAGCTTCGCTGGAGCTTCGCAGGGGAGGAGCTCGCCTGACTGCCTGAGTCGCCACAGGCCGCCGCCTAGGTCGAGACAGAAGCAGGGGGCAGAGGGAAAGAGGGCTCTTTCTGGGCTGGGCCATGTCCTTTACATATCAGGTAGGGTATCATCCACGACGTATCACAAGCATGAAGGGTCCGCTAAAAAAGCAAAAAACATGAGGGGTGATACAACATTGAAACTTTTGCCCTAAAATAAACATTGAAACTTCCCTGAATAGCTCTTGCAAGTTGCTCATCGTCATCAAAATTCAGATCTTTTTCTAAAAGGGGAAAAAAAGAAACCAAAAGTATTACACACTACTTGCACGGATTCAAATCCCCAGAAAAGAAATGCATTAATTCATTGAAAATGTTGTGTGTGTAATGGCATCCAGGGCTCGATGTTACACAATGTTAAAGAGAGCCAGGGTAGCTTGATAAAGATCCAGACAACATAACATGTTACGTAGTAGTTCTTACTTCAAGGAACCTCTTACTGGGTACGGAGTAGATAACAGAGGGTCCAATAGTCATGATGATCAATTTAGCAGGGGGCAACCAGAACAACAAAACGACGAGATGGAATGCGCCTGCAGGAGGGCAGTATCTCCCTGCTATGCATTTTTGTGACGAAGCAATTTGCACTCTTTAAACAGCTTCAGCTTCGCCACAGCAAATTTAGTTACAATTCATGTACACCATCTTTATACCAGTCCGGATGTCACATATGCTCACGTGGACGCCTGTACAGGACAGTCTCCTCCTCGAGCTCAGACCCGACACCACTAACCAGTACCCAGACCTCGGAGATCTTCTCGACGGCACCATCAAAGAGGTCAATGATGGTGAATGCACGCGAAGTGGGTGCCATGGATCCCAGTCCTTGGAGCCCATCTCGTTCCCTGGTGGAGATTGCGGCAGCGTGCTTCATTCTAGGCACGATTGCTCCGTTCAGATATATGGTCTTGTTGGCTCCGAAGGCGATCATCTTCCTGAGGCCGCCCCCATAAGCTAGGCTCTTGTGCATGTGGCCGAACACGACCAGCGGAATTGAAACCCCTGTTTGTCTTTGCAGGTCGGATATCGCTTGTTCCAGATCTGCATAGGTTCTTGTTTCAGTTGTCATATGAATTTTCATTAAAAAAAAAGATACCATGTAAATTCTCTTTAAATAAAGATGCCATATGAAGGAACTGCTTGGATAGTCTCAAAAAACAAGAAAAAACAACTGATTGAGACAGAGGTAACTAGAGGGGAAGTATTGTCGTGAATATCAAACCTGGATCACCATGGTCACCACCACCAGCTACCCAATCCCGTCCACAGATATCAGCCATTCTTGAACCTAGACCTGTGCATGTAGCCATAATTGAAGGTAGGCATGTTAGGGCATAAAACATCCCAGTTACAAGCTACATAAGATATGGGTGCAACTTGGTTATTTGAATGATTGGAGACCTGTCGGTCCATTATGTGCAAGCAGTATGACAGAATGCTCCTCCGGTGCACCTGAGGCAGCGTCGTATATCTTCCTTGCACTTCCTGCCATATTGTCGACACCATACCTACATAGTTCCATGACCAAAATCAACTAGGCAGCCAATTACTCTACATATCAGGTCCAGAGCATTCATCTTCCTAGCAGTAGTTTGAGATTACGGCATATAACATGTTATTACTAGATCTTATAAGCACCAATAATATGTAGTGCTCGTGAACAAGGATGAAGTCATGTTAATTTTGCACTTACAATTAAGCTGCCTAGCACAAGTAGTAAAGTACACGATAAGAAACGAGCCTGGTGATACAACTCGGAGTCTCCCTAATCTAGAACGTAGACATCCTTTGTATGTGATAAGAACCTTTAAGCTTGAAATCCTGATGTTTACTAGCAAATACAGTAATACTTTTGGTGCATTGTTGGACAAGGATGAGGTCACATTAATTCTGCACTTACATTTTTACTGCCTAGCAAAAGTAGTCAATTATGTGATAAGAAACTGATACAACTTGGAATCTCCCTAATCTAGAATGTAGGATATCAACCTTTAAGCTTGGCATCCTGGTGTTTATACGTTTATCTACTAGAAAATACAGCAAAACTTGTTTCAGATGAATAATTCAGTGACACTTGACATGAAAAACAAATAAAATATGATATCTGACACTGTTCATTGTACTACCAAGCCCTGACTGAACAAATTCACATAACAGCTTTAAGTTCACAATTAAAAAAGGGCAGAAGAGAAGGACAATATTGTTTGTAAAAATAAATTCATGACAAATATATATCTAACAGAACAGGCGAGAAACATATGTATCTATTGGTTAGTACATCTCTTACCAACCGTTTTGACAGAAGCTTTGGTCTAAATAACCTATCACCCCCACAAGAAAATGGTCGCCCGCCAACAACACTCAGCTTTATTGTTGGAAAATCCAGACAGTTGTATCCAACGTGCTGCTCACCAAGGCTGATATTTACAAGAAAAGGCAAAAACAGAAAGAAGTATTATTAGCCACATGTTCACTGAAGCGAAAGAGAAGTTCTATTCACCAAAGCAAAATCATAGTCTGCCGAAGACTGCCAATACCCCAGAATCATCCCGTGCTTCTATAACTTGGACTAGTTAGGCGTGCGATGTTTTTGCCATTTTTTCGCTAGCCTAAGTTTAGTTTTGGTTTCCTTTCTTCTTCTTTTTCCTTTTGGGTTTCAGCTGTAAGTATCGCATTGTCTAGATGCTTTCTTCTACTACAAAATTACATGCATTTGGGGCATGTTCAAGAAAAAAAAAAACTTGGGCACTGCCGACTAGTCAATTTGAATATGCCTGGGAACTAGCTCTCCTTTTTTTCTCTTCCTAACCGCATGTTACTCGGACCACTCCCTCTTGAGTCTATGTATTTTTCAACTTTGTTCTTTGCATCTGAATAAAAAGAGGAACAAATAATGAAATGCCCAGCCAGTAAAGCTAGGAATCTTATGGTGGTTACAGTGTCATGGTACAATTGAAGAGCATAGCAGCAATTGTGCAAACCTGCGCGACTAATTTGCTGGCAGTTTCTCCAACAAAATCTCCTAAAATGCAACTCATAGCATACTAAAGGATCATACCTTTCAAGCTGAAGCTGGACACGATCTACCTTCCTGAGTACCAACCAGGAAACAGAGCAAACCATGATTTCAGAAAAGCTTAGTGCAGTTATTTTATACTTTCTCCTTACTAGATGAAAATATGACTCTTACTTCTCTGAAAATTGATGTGTGCGCCAGCAATCATGATTACCAAGAATTGCTGCCTTTGGAAATTGAAGATCTGAAATGCTTTTGACAAGTTGGACGTTCTCATTGCCATAGTCACCTGCCATACATAGAGGAGAACAAAAGGGAGATGAAAAGCAATAATTACATAGCATGCACTTCATTAACGAATAAAATTGGGCAAATCATGTAATACAGAAATAGCAGAAAAAGGGGCATACCTGTAAAAAGTACCAGATCAGGCTGCATTTCAAATCGAACAAGTTAGAGCTTCTGGATAACAAAATAAGCATATAGAAATTATTTGTAGCATGAATATTTTCTGTCAACTTCCAAAATCACTGCTGGGACATACATGTGTAACATGATTAAGTATAGGTGGCAAGCATATGGAGGCCAGCTCATTAGTAAAACATACTCCTCCGATCCATAAAAAGTGACGTTGATTTAGTACAAAGTTATACTAAATCAGCAACATTTACTATGGATCGGAGGGAGTACAATGTAATTGCTAGGGAGAAGCTACAACAATGAAATGCAGATATAATAATGAGATATCCAGATACAATAGACTGGAATCATACATGATATAAATGTGCAATACCTGAAGAACATGTAGGGCTTTTGTATCTTCATCAAGGTTCCAATCATTGTGCTGCAAGGATCAGTGCATGACACCCAATTAAAGCATTGTTCTCATTACATGAGTTTCTAGGCGTATATGATATAAATTATAACACATCTATTTTGTTTACTTTGATGGTTTAATAAAGCCAAACTTGATAAAATGAAAGTCAAGGATCCCTTCCCCTTCTCACTGTTCGTTTCATTTGTAAATGCAAACCGGGGGGTAACCTCTGCGAGAGAAAAAGGGCAATCAGCTCCTTTGAGCAATATTTTTAAGGTTACTTGGGTGATTAAGGTTGAAAATTGTCCCAACTAAAATGCCTAATACATGTATCGTCCCCTTGTAATTTTCACTCCAAGCTCCACGCATCTGCCACCGCCCATGTTTGATAAGCAGCATAACAAGTATCTGAAAGACCCACCCTAGTGTTTGGTTGAAGCCAGGGAATGCATTCCCCCCCAATATATTCTCGCTAGCTCTGTCCTTTCTCCATGAACGACAGAATGAAACCTCAAAGGAAAATGGAGAAATATTTTCTCACCAATAAACCAACTCTTGGTCCAGATGAGTTTGAGAATTTCATCTTCAATACAGCAACGGTAAGACATCTAACTCGCCATCCAACATTAACGAACACCACTGAACCTTCTTGTAAGTTGTACTCCCTCCGATCCATCATAAGTGTCTTGGTTTTAGTACAAAGTTAGTACTCCCTCCGATCCATATTAGTTGTCTAAATATTACATGTATCTAGAGTTCTAGAGGTCTTTTAAGCATAGATACATCCATATTTGGACAATTAATATGGATCAGAGGGAGTACAATTTTGTACTAAGACCAAGACACTTATTATGATCGGAGGGAGTAACATCCAAATCGGAGCCTAACTGAAATAACTAGGTTAGCGAGCAGAGACTTCAGTGCCCAATCCCATCTTCATCTGGTTCCGACTCCCCTCAATGAAGAATCAAAACGCTAAACAGCAAGTATTCATGCCCAGCCTCCACGCCCCGAAGCACATCGCCCACAATGAAGGGAGGGCCAAACGGTTTAGAACTAGTTAGAGAAGAGTACCACATCGCCGACGACCGCGACGCGGACGCGGCCAGCGCCGGCGCCGGCAGAGGTGGAGGCCATGGACCTGGGCCCGGGCTTGGACGGTGGCAAAGCGGGGGAGGAGGGGAGAGGAGGAGCGTTAGCGGAGGCGCGCGCGGCTGCTGCTGCTCCGCCCGCCGCCGACCACGAAGAAAGGGAACAAGACCGCACGAACATTTCGTTGTTTCGGCCTTCCGGGTTAGAAGCGTTCTTCGTTGCGGCCAGCTGCCTGACGCCCACGGTTGATGCACGCGCGCGCGAGCCACGGCCCACGGAACGCGCGGCCACGCGGGACGGGTGGCTGTGGTTTGGTTCGCAAGATGCCATCGGCGTGACTACGCGCCGTCACGAGTAATTTTGTGCGCAGTTCACTGCTAAAAGTCAGAGTAATCGTTCCAATTCATAATAAATGTTGTTGATTTAGTACAACTTTTTTATACGGAATAGTAGAATAAATTTATAGTACCGGTGTTTTCGAAAAAGAAGAGAAACATGTATCTAATAATACCGATGAACTTTAACTGGATTTATTGTAACTTACTCTCCATTCACTACGGGAGAAAGCGGCCCGGCAAAGGCACCTTTGCCTCCCGCAAAGCTTTTGCCGGCGGCTTTTTTCCGGAGCCGCCGGCAAAGCCCGTCGGCACGGAGATCCACTGGCAAAGAACTCTTTGTTGGCGGCTTTCTCACAGGTCCGTCGGCGAAGCCTTTGCCGGCGGCCGAAACGACGGCCTCCGGCAAAGAAAAGGAGATCACGGCATGCGGTGCCATTAACGGCTGGGCCCACATGTCGGGCCTTTGCCGGCGGCCAGGGAAAAAGCTGCCGGCAAAGGGCAGGCACGTGGCACGCCGCGAGCAGACCGCGCGTGCCACGGCTGGGCCCACATGTCGGGCCTTTCCCGGCGGCAGGGAAAACGCCGCCGGAAAAGGGTGGGCACGTGGCACGCCGAGCTGGCCGCTCGTGCCACGGTGTGGCCCACATGTCGGACCTTTGCCGGCGGCCAGGGAAAAAGCCGCCGGCAAAGGGCGGGCACGTGGCACGATCTGGTGCGTGCCCGCGCTCAGCCTTTGCCCGCGGCTAGGACTGTGGCCGCCGGCAAAGGGTTTTTTTTTGTTTTTTTTTATCGCAGCAATTTGAAAATTTTCATAGCACATATACACAGATATATATTCATCCACGTCACAGCAATACATCCACACAAAATCATAGACGCATCCACATAAGCATTCACATCACAAGCATATAAACATCACATATCTCACAACAAAAGTATTACAAGTGTTCATCACATGGTAGCAACATATTACAAGGTAGTGTTCATACACAACAAGATGGTGACTCGGGCACCTTCAACATCCACCACCCATTGCACCAGTAGAAACCTATAAAATGGAGTTGGAATAAGCATAATTAGATATAAATAAAGTCAATGAAGTGACAATTGTAGTATTTGAAGCGAAATTTAGCCATTTGGCTCAAAAAAGTTGCAATGGAATCATTTTTTAGCAAATATGGCTCATTTGGCTCAAAAAATGACCCCTAAATGCTCTAAAATGGCACGATGGCACCATTTTGGAGCGAATATGGCTCATTTGGCTCCAAGATGGTAACTTGGTCGCATAAATGTGCCAAATGGCACATAAATGCCACCAAGGCACCACTTTGGCTACAAAACGAGCCATTTCGCTCCATTATGCCACCATGTCTCCATTTTGGATCCCAAAAAATGACACCAAGGCACCATGTTGGAGCCAATATGGCTCATTTGGAGCCACAATAGTGCCCTGGTGGCATTTTGGAGCCAAATGAGCCATATTTACCAACAAGTCAACATTTTGGAGCCAACATGGTTCATTTGGAGCCAAATGGCCCAAAAATGGCACCAAGTCACCATGTTCGAGCCAATATGGCTCATTTGGCTCCAAAATGCCTTCATTTGGGCCATTATGGAGCTCCAAAAATGCCACCAAGGCACCATTTTGGAGCCAAGTGAGCCCTCTTGCCTCTAAAATGGGATCTATGTCACTATGTGATGCTAGGTTACGCAGTCTACGTGTGGAGACAAGAAAGTCAGTTTTGAAAACAACGGATCTCGAGATGAGACAAGTTTCTGGCAACTTACCCGAGTCAGTGCCTAGGAGCAGGTGACTGGCCAAGAGGGTTGCCTCCAGCACGGCTTGCGTGTGAAGAAGGGTCGTTCGAGCCACGGCCGGCACTACAAGAGAAATAGCCCGTAGAGACACTATTTTTGGTTTGTAGAGACACTATAATTGTCTCTACATAACTTTAGACACACTTTGTACAATGCCACAAAACTGCCACTACGGACAGTGTCGCTACGTGTGATGAGACACTAATAAAACGTCTCCATTGTTTTAGACATTGCATAGAGACAGTATACCGTCTCTACGTTCAATAAGACATTTCGTAAAGACATTGCATTGTGTCTTTATAATTTTTAGACATTTCGTAAAGACATTGCATTGTGTCTTTATAATTTTTAGACATTTCATAGAGACACTATATTATCTCTACATTCAATGCGACATTTTGTAAAGACATTAAATTTTGTCTCTATAGTCATGTGCTAGAAAATATACATTGAAAAAACATGTTGAAACCAATCCTCGAACTCAAGACCTTAAGGAAAACTACACACTCACCTAACCATCTCAACCTGATACCAATTCTTGTCTATACTTCTAATGAAATTATTATGAGTAGTCTGCTACATGTTTCAAACTTTCTAAGAATGTCTCTACACAACATAAAATGTGTTTCAAATAGTGTCTCTAACCATACCGTAAGGTCATTTCATCAAGTATCTCAAAACCATGTCTCTACATGAGTTTTGTGACAATCTACTAAATGCCTCAAAAAATGTCTCTACACCATAATGTATCAACTAGTGTCTTTATTTTTAAGACATTGTCCATAGCGCCTCATAGACTGCCTCTACATGAAACTCTGTCTCAAAATTGTCTCTAGGTAGAGACAAAGAGTACATTGCCTCAATGAAAATGTCTCTACAAGACATTTGTGTTGTAGTGCGGATTGATGTTGTTGCACAGATGATTAGGCATTGACCCCAACCCTCAACGAAAGCAAGAAAAGTCATGAATGGAGATTGAAATGTTTGGAGTGAACTCACCGGAGTCTGTGGAGAAGGCTGTGGAGCATGCTCAATCTGGAGATTGACAAACACCAAGTCAAACGGTGGTGGTGCTGTAGGCGGCTCTTGAGAGGTGGCGGCGAGGTATGGCTGCATATTGAAAAGACAAAGAGTTGCAGTTACGGAACTAATACCACGCTTTCTTGGCTATTATGTGCGGTAAACATACCCTAAAGTGGTCGTACTGAGCCCTTAGTGCGGCCTTCATCTGAGCCATCTGAGCCTGGACCTGAGCCGCCACCTGAGCCTGGTGGATCTGAGCATCCTGAGCCTGCCTCTGAGCCTCCATCTGAGCCTGCACCTGAGCCGCCACCATACTCTCCACCTCCTGCAATGCCATTACAAGTTCATTGTCATCACAATGAAATGCGAAAAGACACGAGATGGTGAATGAAGAACAACTAACCTGCTGTGAGAACTGCCGTGCACCTGGACGACTGCGTATACTAGCACTCGAGCTCGTGGAAGTAACCTTCCGGTGAGGTAGGCTAGGAATGGTGCTCGGATCAATGGTTCCGTTCCTGAAGACCAGCCTACCATGCTTCATGCCTCCTCCTGCCCTCACGACCACTTCTACATCCAGGTCGTGCTGGCTAGGATCAGCCCCGGGGCCGTGCAACTCCTCAAACACCTCCGCGTAGCCTGTGACCTTGGCATGGTCAGCCGGGGTGGCGTAGGCTTTGGGCGGGGCGTTCGCACTGTACTCCGACACGGTGTTCGCCTTTCCCCTGAGGGCGCAGTCAACGGCCGTGAAACTGGTGAGGCGTTCTTTATCCGGATGAGCCTTCGCCTGAAACAACAAGGAACAACAAGATAGTTAGGGGTGAGGCTCGTACATGAAGATCTTTTTGGGAGAAAAACACATACATAGTTCTTGATGTAGCCCCGCAGGTTCACGCTCCCTTGATGGTGCATTCCGCTTGGGTTCGCCAACCTCCTCTCCCTAAGGAGCCCGTGAGTCTCCACGTACTCCGGGCTGCACCACGAGTCCACCAGCGCCTTCCAGGCATTTAAGTGCGAGATGCACCAGTGCGGAGGAACCTAAATGAACAAGTACAAGCCCAAACACGAAGAAGTTAAGCGTTAGCCCTTATTAAGCAAGGAAATGCACTTTATTTTACTTTACCTGCATGTACTGTTCATGCTCGAGATGCGTCACGATACATCGTGCCTTCTCCAATCTCTGTTTCTTCACTTCGGCATAGTACTTCCTCACGGCATAGACACGCGCGTGATAGAACATCTCGGACAATGCCTTCTTCACACTTGCCTCGAAGTGCCGTTCAATTGTTGCATCATCATAGCCTTCCGCCAGCTTGAAGAATCGCTGCAATTAGACAAAACAGATCCATTCATGAGTTATATATTTTGCATTACAAATGTTTTTGATTAATGTATGCATTGTGCGAAGGCGACTTACCCCAAATTCGCCCTTCACCCGCTTGGGTTTGTTCGCATACACCACATTTTCTCTATCTTGAAAGTTCGGTTGGGCCACGTAGTGTGCCCATGTACGGGCTACCTCTGGCTCCTCCTTTCCTTTAACAAGAACCATGCCAGGGAAGTGGTCCTTGAGGAGGACCCCAAGCACAGCCTTGGGTTGCATCGTAAAACACCTGGGTGCAACAAGCACCCAGCCCCTGCACGAGGATAAGACAAGTCAATTGCAGTTAATAAATGAAACAACAATTTGATGTAAACTGAATTCTAGGATCAAGAAAGGTACATCTTGGCTGTTGGACGAATGACCGGCTTCTCAGCTTCACAAGAGGGCCGCTTGGTGGGGAGACGAGTAGGACCACGCTGGTACACTTTGTCTGTACCAGAGCTAGAGGCAGCCCCCGCCGAGGCTCCCGCGGAGGTACCAACAGAGTGATCCTGCAGCTCGTCCTCAGCAAAGTCCCCCGCCTCCATCTCCATCTCCCTCACCTCCTCCTAAATCTCCTCCTCCCTGTCATCCTCAGGATCGTACAGTGGATCGAGTGGCGGCAGCGAGGGAGAGGGCTCCCTCCCGGCTTTGCCCTTTGCTTTACGTGCAAGGGTTTTCTTCAGGGGTTTGGCCTTTTAGGCGGAGGGTATAGCTCTTCGACACGCCTCTGAGAGGTACTACGCCCGCCCACCATGGTTCAATCACCTGCCATGAGGAAAAGTGAACAAGTTAGTACGGATTATACAAGTAGATGTAAATAAATGAAACAACATTGATGTAAACAAATGAAACAACTCTTAATGTACAATACAAGTAAAGTTGAGATTCAACGAACTAACTAACTAAGTAGGACGGATTATACAAGTAGATGTAAACAAATGAAACAACATCTTGATGTAAATAAAAGAAACACCAACTAAATGTAAATAAATGAAACAACAACTTGATGTAAACAAATGAAACAACTTGATGTACAATACAGTAAAGTTGGGATTCAATGAACTAACTAACTAAGTAGAATGGATTACAACTTGATGTAAACAAATGAAACAACTAAGTATGGGCATGTGGATTGTATTCTTCGTCATCGGGATTCAAATTAAATATTTATCCTTCTTTTAATTTCTAAATTACTCTCCATTTTATAATACGGTTCAAGCTTTTAAATCCACCAAGGTTGCTACTCCTGCTGCTACAACAGGAACCGAACATGTCACAACAGGAACCGAACATGTCACACCCCCAAACCGAGTATGGTCTTCAACTTTGGATGTTAGGCACTAAGTTGGGAATGGAAGAAGCTCCCTAGCGAAACAATCATCAATGTTATATTTTCTAAATATAAGATGTCATAACTTTGTTCTAATTCAAACTCCTTAAAGTTTGACTAGTACGGAGTACTATAGAAAAATCTAACAGCATCTATAACTCGGAATTAGTTTTATTAAACCCGTCATGAGATGTATCTTTATAGTTTAATGTTGTAGATATTAGTATATTTCTATGAATTTGGTTAAACTTCTCTAAACTTAAGAACAAAGGTAAAGTACAAAAGAAAAGACCAAGGGCACTAATTTGCAATTAATGATAGCAAGACGTTGAATTTAACTTTAATTACATTATGCTTATGCTTCATTTTTAAACAAGAAAAAATAAATGATGCAATTAGTTTGAGACAAGGAGTGCATTTTTTTCGATGAGACAAGACGTATTGCTTGAACCATACACAAGATGTCTCAATTTTATCAAAATTTTGATGTACCTAGACATAACTTAGTGTATAGATGCATTCAAATTTAATTAAAGTTGAGATATCCTTTGTTGGACGGAGAAAGTACCAAATTCTGCGTGAATTTGAACTTTAGCTACGTGTCTCGAAGACCGGAATGATGGAGCATCACACCAAAACATGACTTAAAAATCAATTCTCTTTATGAAAGGCGGAAGTATCGGATCCCCTTTCGATGCCTCTACGCGTCCCTATCCTATCCGTTGGTTTGCTTTTATCATTGCCGTTCGTTAGTTCGATCTACAGTGTCTGCTCCTGAGTCCTGACCGAGCCCTCCCCCACCCCAGCCAAGGACGAGCTCTCCTCTCCCTCTCCTTCATCCCCACCTCACCCGCATTTCTCTCTCCCCCAATTCTCTCTGCCATGGGATCCCATAATGGCGAACTCGCCCGGCCACACCCAGTCGGAGCCATGGACGAGCTCCCCCGGCCACACCCCACCGGATCCGGGCACCCAGTGCTGTGACCCTGCCGGAGACATGGACGAGATCCCCGGGCCGCAGCCTGCCGGATCCGGGCTCCCCCGAGAGCGACCCCGCCGGATCGCCCTCGACCGAAGCAGATCATGGCACGCCTCGCCCTCCGCTCCATCTCTCTGGTACTCACTCTCTCTTCTTTTCGGTCTCTCTCTCGCTCGGTTTCCCTCACCCTCTCTCTTGCTGCATATTGCCCCCGCCGCCATGGAGACGACGGTGTACCCATTGGCCATTGGAGCACAAGCGCCGTATCCTTGGTCTCTATGCGCCGAATTTGCCCCAGCTCCCAGTTGTCGCACCAGTGGCACCCGGGGCACCACCGCTGCATGACGCGTGGGCCACCTCGCTTGTTCCCCGGAAAGATCGTACCCCGGGCAGCACCGCACAAGCTGCCCGGCAAGTCACCAGCTTGGCAGGGCTAGCCGGGCTGCGGGGACTGCCTTGGAGGGCAGCAAGAGAAATCCCATCTGGGCGCTTCCCCGGAAGGTTACTTGCCGGGACGGGCGTTCCCGGGCGCAGGCGCCCGTAACAGGAGCGAGACTGAGTGGGCAGGACAACGACGCCACGTGGCCGCTCGGCGGGCTCCCTGTGCGCAGGGTTCGTCAGGACATGGAGTGAAGCACACTCAAGCATTAAATGCACCGACAGAAAGGGGATTTCCCGTCCAGTCAGCCTACAGTGACTTGCCCGGTGTAAATCCTAGTCACGTAGGACCCTAGTTGCAGGGCTACCCATCCTGCATGCGAGCTAGCGCGGCAGGGCCGAGCTGCCCTGGCTCCCTGTTCGCCATTTGTCACCCATGCACCGTGGCACCTGTGGCATCCCCTTCGGTATAAAAGGAGGACCCCCGCCAACGGTCAAAGGGTTCGGTTCGGGTTGGATGGACTCTCAGTTCACTACTAAGCCTAGCCAAGAGTAGCAAGTAGAACTTAGCTAAGAACAGAGAGAGAGCAGCCGGGGACTCCCCCCGGCAACTTGTAAACCCTTTGCTCATCGGTTAATAACAAACTCAGAAGCAGGACGTAGGGTTTTACACCTCAGGGTGGCCCGAACCTGGGTAAAAACGATCTTGTGCTCACCGTGTCCCAACGCTTGACATTGGTCCCGACGGCGATCGCCGGAGCAATCCTCGTCGCCCACTGCCGAACCTAAAAGGGGGTGCTCGTGCATCCCCGGTGTCTGAGCCCCGTGCTACGACATCTGGCGCGCCAGGTAGGGGGGGGGGCGTGAAGAGAGCTCGTCGGTGACCGCCGGCGCCGCCGCCTGCAGCAGCATCGGCCTCGTCTACCCCAACAACAAAGCCAGTCGCCATGCCTCCCAAGCGGGTTGGTGACTCTCAGATCGACCCGCATGATGCCCCAACGGCGCACACGCGGTCGCACGACGCGCAGTCTGCGTCGCGGGCTCAGGAGAACCCTGAGCCATCTCGGGCGCAACAGTAGCAGCTGCCACCCCCACCTCCATGGACCAGCGGCAGCTGCGCCATAAACACACCGCGTCGCGAGTGACGTCGTCGGGGTCGCACCCTACTCACCCGGGTGCGCCAACGGACAGGGCGGAGGGCAGCCGGTCGAAGAATCGACTGCCCCCAGCCCAAACCCCGGCATAAGCCATCATTGCCGCAGCAAGGTATGCCGGCACACGAGGCGTGGAGTGCAGAGTTGGACGCGCTCCTCGCACTCGCCGCCCAGCAGCCGCAGGGCGAGGGCGCCCCGGCTGGCTCAGGCCTCGGGCAGAACCCGGGGTGCGGCGACGCACTCCCCGCCTCGGGGTTGGGAGAAAACCCTCCCCCGCAGGGAGGGTAAGGAGGCGGGGATCCTAAGGGGTCCTCGGATTCGTCACCAACTGTCACACGGGGTGACGCGCGCGGCGTCCTGAACGCCCGCGAACAGGAGGATCTCCGCCAGCGCCTAGAGCACCGGCGCCGACGCGAGGCAGAGCGCCAACGCCCGGAGGAGCAGGAGGATGCTCCCATGGGCGCCGAGGACGGTTGCACCGCGTTCACCCGCGAGCTGCGCCGGGTAACATGGCCCCGCAAGTGCCGAGCGCCGGCGCTTGGGACGTACGACGGGACCGTGAACCTAAAGGATTTTCTCCTGACCTACACGTTGGGGATGCACGCCATCGGCGCCGATGACAAGGTCAGGGCTAACTGGTTCCCGATGGTCCTCAAGGGATCAGTGAGAACGTGGCTGCTCAACCTGCCCACCGGGTCCATAGCCACTTGGGCGGACCTGCGCGAGCAGTTCGTGAGCGCGTTCCAGGGCGGCTACAAGCGCCCGAGAACCATGGCGGAGCTGCACACCGTGGTGCAGAAGCTAGGAGAGACGCTGTGGAACTTCGTCAACCGTTTCTCCAGCCTCTCCTACTCCATCCCGGAGGTGGAAACTGCCGCCATCGTCAACACCTTCGCCATCAACATCCGCGGCCCCAAGATGCGGGAGAAGTTGAGCACGCATCGGATCCGGATGACGCAGGAGCTCTACGCCCTAGCGCACAAGTGCGCCATGGCCGAGGAGGGGCGCTTAGCGCCCGAACTCGCAGCTAAGGTTGCCGCAAGCCTCGCTGAGGGCTCGCAGAAGAAGAGCTCCCACAAGCGCAACGGGAAGCAAATCCTCGCCGCGGAGTCGGGGGCCGCCTCGAGGCCGGCGAAGAAGGCCTCGCTCGCTGGCGGGTTTGGCGGTAAGCCGGGCGACGCATCCTGCTGCCCCATCCACGCCAACGCTACCCACGACGCGCAGGATTGCCACATCCTGCAGGGTATCAAGCAGAGGCGCGAGCAGCGCCACGAAGAGCGCCGAGCGACCGGCGCCTGCTTCAACTGCGGCGACATCGGGCATCTCTCCTGGGATTGCCCCCAATGACCCCAGAGCGGGGCCGAAGCCTGCCGGTGGGGACGCCGGCAGAGAGGGAGCCCAGGGGGCACGCAGCCAGGCCCGTGCCGGCAGGGAGCGCCCTCCCCGGGGACAAGACAAGGCTTGCGCTGAGGAGCAGCGCGAGTCCGACTGCAGCGGAGGCGACGATCACGGCTTCCAAGAGCCCCGCGGAGTCGCCTGCATCCATGGGGGAGCTGAAGGTGCCGCGGTGAAGTGCCTCACCCGGAAGGTGTGTGCGTGTTGCCGGACGCGGAGGCGCAGCAGCCGCTGAAGTGATCGCACGTGCCGATCACCTTCAACACCGACGATCTCCCAGCCCGGCAGCTGGGCTCAGGGGTTTTACCCTTCGTGGTCTCACCGATCGTCAACAATGTGACGGTGACCAAGGTGCTGGTGGACAACGGAGCGGGGTTGAACCACCTGTCCGCCAGGTTAGTGGAGAAACTTCAGCTGCCGCTGGAGCAGTTGAAGCCCACTGACCCGTTCCGGGGAGTGAACCCCGGGACTGTGCGTCCCTTGGGGCGCATCACGCTGCCGGTTACCTTCAGATCCCGGGAAGCGTTCAGGACCGAGCACCTAGTGTTCGATGTGGTGCACACCCCGTTGCCCTACAACGGGATCCTTCGTCGGACGGCGCTGATCAAGTTCATGGCAGCGACTCATTGCGCCTACGGCGTGATGAAGATGCCGTCCACGTATGGAGTCCTCTCCATCAGGTGCGATCTCAAGGACGCAGCCTGGTGTTGTTGGCGAGGTCGTCAAGGCCGCCGCCGCCGCCGATTCCGGTGACGAGGACGTCGCTGGAAGCGAAGGCTCGATGCCGGGCGATCGCCCCGTAGCGAAGAAGGCCCGCGCTACCCCGCAAGAGCTTGTCGGAGGAGGCGCAGGCTCGAGCTTGTGCCCCGGCAAGGGCCAGAAGTTTAAGGAGGGGGCCGCCAAGGTGAAGAAGCTGCCCCTCCAAGCCGGCAACGAGGAGCACACCGTCACCGTCGGTGCGAACCTCAATGCCGAATAGGAAAGCGCCCTCATCAGTTTCCTCCGGGAGAACGCCGACGTATTCGCTTGGGAACCGTCGGACCTCCCCGGAGTCCCTAGGGAGGTGATCGAGCATCGACTCGCGGTGCGTCCGTACGCCCTCCCCGTCAAGCAGAAGATCCGCCGGCAAGCACAGGAGCGCAAAGATTTCATCAAGTAAGAAGTGGACAAGCTTAAAGCTGCGGGGGCTATCAGGGAAGTACTGTAGTAGTACCCAAGGGGGAGGATAAACTTCGCATGTGTGTAGATTCTACTGATCTTAACCGTGCATGTCCCAAAGATCCTTTCCTTGTACCTTGTATTTATCAAATAGTAGATTCCACTGCCGGTTGTGATTTGCTGTGTTTTTTGGATGCTTTTTCCGGCTACCATCAAATTAAGATGGCAGTTGAAGACGAAGAAAAACCGGCGTTCATCACCCCGGTTGGCTGCTACTACTACACGTGCATGCCTTTCGGGTTGAAGAACGTGGGCTCAACATTCCAGCGTGCATTACGCGAGTGTTTGGGATCCCAACTAGGCCGAAACATTGAGGCCTACATGGACGATATCATCATCAAATCGAAGCACGGGGACTCACTGATTGATGACCTGTGGGAAACGTTTGATAACCTCCGTAGGATTAAGTTCAAGTTGAACTCTGAGAAATGCACCTTTGGTGTAAACTCAGGGCAGCTTTTGGGCTTCTTGGTTTCGCACAAGGGATTCAAGCCAACCCAAAAAAGATAGAAGCTATTGAGAAAATGGAGGCTCTCTGTAGGGTGAAGGACGTGCAGTGCCTCAACGGCTGCGTAGCCGCGCTGGGACGCTTCATCTCGAGGTTGGGCGAACGCGTTTTGCCTTTCTTCACGGTAATGAAGAAGAAGGGCCCAATTTACTGGACCCTCGAGGCTGAGGCGGCGTTCCAGGATCTCAAGCGGTACCTGAAGTCGCCGCTGATCCTCATCACCCCCAAGCCGGGCGAGCCGCGGCTACTCTACCTAGCGGCGACTGACCAAGTGGTCAGCTCGGTCCTAGTTGCCGAGAGGGAAGAAGACCCCCCGGGGGCTGAGGTTGCGGGGCAGGGGGCTAAGCTAGCCCCGACAACCGCCTCGGACCCGAGGACCGCGATTGAACCAGCGGCGACAACACCGTGCAAACGGCTCGTGCAGCACCCGGTGTACTTCGTCAGCACGGTGTTCCGCGATGCCCGCACACGGTACCCGCAAGTGCAGAACCTCTTGCTGGGGATTCTGCTTGCATCACGCAAGCTGCGCCACTACTTCCAGGTGCACCCCGTCACGGTGGTGTCGGGATTCTGCCTCAAGCGGGCCCTCACCAACCGTTAATCCACCGGAAGGGTGGCCGTATGGAGGATGGAGTTGTCGGAGTTCGACCTGCACTTAACCAACACCAAGAGCATCAAGAGTGCAGCTCTGGCTGATTTCGTTGCGGAGTGGACTTCGACGGGCGTAGAAGAAGAAGAGCCGGAGACCAGCCTGCCCGGCAAGCTGGACGAAGGCCACTGGATCCTGTACTTCGACGGCGCATTCAGCCTGCGGGGAGCTGGCACCGGAGTCGTCATCGAGTCATCCACAGGAGACCAGCTGAAGTTCGCCATCCAGCTCGACTTCCCCAACTCCACCAACAACACGGCTGAGTATGAAGGGTTGCGGGCGGCGATCGCCCTCGATATCAAGCGCCTGGTTGTTCACGGGGATTCCCAACTCATGATCAACCAGGTTAACAAGGACTACGACTGCCCGCTGATGGCAGCGTACGTGGATGAGGTCCACAAGCTGGAGCGCAAGTTCAAGGGTCTGCGGTTCGAGCACGTCAAGCTGTCCAAGTTGGCAGCAGAGCGCCGGAAGGTTCCAGCGGGGGTGTTCTGGCACAGGCAGACTGCGCCTTCGGTTGCCCCCAAGCCGGCTGCCTGGGAAGCCCCCCCGGCAACCCAAGTGTCGTCGCTTGGTGCTCCGACACCGGGGGCGTGCGGCCACGTCCCCCTTTTAGGTTCGGTAGGGGCGTCTGGGGTGGAGTCCAGATGATCGCCGGCACGGCCGATGAGGCCCCACGGGGCTGGCGTGGCAAAGTGCTAGGGGTACGCGCTGGTCCAAGAACAGACACACGCACGTTTTTTACCCAGGTTCGGGCCACCCGGAGGTGTAAAATCCTACGTCCTGCCTATCTGAGCTGATATTGATTACGGATCAAATGTTTACAGGTTGCCGGGCAAGCTCCCGGGCTTTCTCTCAGTGGCTAGGCGCTCCTCACCACTCTCTGCTGGCTGCCTACTGGAGCCAGTAAGCATCCATCGAGCGAGCTTCGTCCGAACCATCTAACTGACCAACTGACTAACCTCTCCAACTGTCTGACCCGTCAACCCTCTAAAAAAAACCCCCTTGACCGTTGGCATGGGTCCTCCTTTTATACACAAGGGGATGCCACACGTGCCACGGTGCATGGGCTACAAGTGTCCAACGGGGAGGCACGGAACTCTCCCTGGTGAGCTGGTGGCATGCATGGGTGCCACCTCCGCTGCTAGGGGCCTAGGGCCCTAGGGTAGGATTGGACAACCACTGTTCCTTGGATCGGACGGGTAACTACCCGTCGGTCGGCTCGTTTACTGAGCCGCGCGCCTTACCCCTTGCCTTGGTGGGACCGCGCGTCACGCGCCCGTCACGCGCCCGTGTCGCGCTGTCCAGTGGGCCCCACGACCCGAGGCAGGGGCACGCGTCCGGGAACCCCCAGTCCCCGCAAGTCGGCCCAGGAAGCACCCGGGACCAGCGCACCCGGGAACCTCCTCCCGGGAAGCAGCTTCCCGGGAGGTGCCTAAGCTGGAATATTCCCAGAAGCCCCGCTAGCCCCTTTCGGGCTGGTAGCTTGCCGGGGAGCTTGTCGGCGCTCCCCGGGATGAGACCTTCCCGGGAACCCGGGGGAGGGGCCCACGCGTCGCGCAGCGGTGGTACCCCGGGTGCCACTGGTGCGACAGTAGCCCCCGGGCGTGGGCCGGCATCACCTGTTCCTGGAAGGGTCTCTTCCTAGTCGGTTGCCGGGCTACGCCCTTAACCGACGCGTGGGCCCCCGATCAGTTGCGGGCCTGCGTCCTTTCGCTGCCCCGTGTACGGCGCTGCCAAAAGCGGAGTAGTGGGCGCGAGATTTCCGCCCTAACTCCCCCCCCTTAAATAGGGTAGTTAAGGCCACTCCGCGCATTACTCCCAGTGACTAGGAGTTATCCTCGCGCACCCGTAGGGTACGGAACCGGCCGTTACCAAACGACCGGGCGTCATAAAGCTTCCACTGTTGGCAACGGGGAGCAACACTTTGCCCTTTCGCCTCCATCCTCTTCCGCATCTCGCATCCCCGCGCTCTTGCCAGCTTCCGCCCTCGCTCCCCATGGCGCCCCCCACCACCAGGAAAGGGAAGGAGGTCCAGTCTTCGAAGAAGCCCGCGACCAGCAAGACCGAGGCGGCACTCAAAGCGGCCGCCGCCAAGGACCAGAAGAGGCGGGAGATGCGCGCAAAAGTAGCCTTCTTCCGCCCCGGCTACAACGGCGAGGCGCTGGGGAAGCTCCGGCACGCCGTCGCCTCCAACTTCAACGAGCACGGGGAGACGCGGATCTTCCCGGCGGGCGTCGAACACCAGGATAACGACTTCCGGGTGTTCGCACGCTTCCTCCTCTGCGGCATGGTGCCGCCCTTCTCTCTGTTTCTCCACGCGCTGATGGAGTCTTATCAGTTGCGGGTGGCGCAGCTCCACCCCACCTCGCTCTTCCTCCTCGCCACCTTCCAGTTCCTCTGCGAGGCGTTCGTGGGGGTGATGCCATCGGTGGGGCTCTTCCGCCATTACTTTTACCCGTGCATCGACAACGCAAAGGCGATGTCGTCGGGGGTGGTTTTCCGCGCCCGCGACCAGATGAAGTCGGAGTTCATCATTCGGTCGGGGAAGAAGATCAAAAAAGAGTGGCGGGGCGACTGGTGCTGGGTCCGAGTGGAGGACCCCCAGGAGTTCATCCAACCGCCGACGGGGCAGCCGGTGCCCCAGATCAGCTGGCAGGACAGGTACCACCGCGACGCCGACCTCCTCCCCATCGTGGAGAAGATCAAGGCGTTGCGGCTAGCGGGGCTCACAGATGTCGACGTGGCACACACCTTCGTCCATCGGCGCATAGCCCCGCTGCAGCTGCGTTCCCGGCCCGCGTGGATGTACACGGGCTCCGGGGACAGGACACGCCTCCAGGCGGACGGCATGGACTTGGAGTCCCTCAAGATGTGGGTGAAGGGGATCTCCGGCGAGGTCTTCCAGTCGATAGAGTTCCCGCCGGGGGTCTCCGCTCTCCATGCCGGCGTCAAGGCGCTCAGCGACATCGTCGGCACCTTCCCGCCCTGCAACGAGTGGGGGCTGATGGACGACACCCCCACCCGCGTCCCGCACGCTCCCCCGCAAGCACCCCGCGGGAAGTAGGTGCTCGAGGAGAGCAAGGGCGGGTCTGAGCCCAGCGGGCCCTCCCTCCGGTCGCTGGACGACGAGGCGGGCCAGGTGGCTGCGTCCCCGGAAGTTGTCGCCGTGGAGGACGACGACGAGGAAAGCAGCGATAGCGCGCCCCTGATCCTGAGAAGGTCGAGGGCGTTCGCGGCGGCCGCAGCCACTTCCTCAATAGCGACGTCCGCCTCGGCAGCGGCCCCCAACCTGGCGGCGGCCGCCGCTCCTAGGGCGCCCGTAGGTACCACGACGGCATCGGTGGCCACAGGGGCCACGAGTGCCTCGGCGGCGGCCCCTGCCTTGGCGGCGGCCGCCAGCTCCGCGACGGGAACTGGTCCCGGGGTGCCTGCCGGTACCCCGGCAACTCCAGCACCTGCAGGGTTCTCCGGTGCTCCGGCGACGGCCTTCGCTCCGGTAGCGGGGGCCTCCAAGAGCTTGGTGCCCGGCGTCGCGGCGGCATCGCCATCGACGCCCGGAGCTCTCCGGGTTACGACGACGTCGCGGGCACCCACGGCGCCGCCCGCTCAGGGGGTCTTCCGGGGCTTCGCGCTCCGGCGCAACCCTCCGAAGTCCTCCTCGCCGGCGGGCGCTAACAAGAGGGCGAGGAGCGATTCCCCGCCCGGCTCGGCAAGCAAGAGGACGCGCACTGACACTGGCGGTGCCATCGATCGCGCTGCCTCGGGGGCCAGCGTCGGCGCTGGCGCGTCCCTTGGCGACCAGCCCAAGCGGATCCTGGACATCCGAGCGTCTTCGAGCGGGGGCACCCGTTCCTGGACGCCGTCCGGGACCAGCAGTTCGCCTTCGTCACCTCCTACAACGAGGTGAGGGAGCGCCGCACCGCCGCCAAGAATCAACTCGGCGAGGTGTGGGAGGCCGTCGAGAGAGAGCGGCGCGAACTCTCCCGGCTGCGTGAGGAGGCGCGGCTGGCCCGGCAAGCCTTGGAGGCTGCTCGGGAGCCGGTAGTCCCGGAGACCGAGCTCCGTCGGCAACTGGAGGTCCAGCGCACGGAGCTCCAAGGCAGGCTCGACGCAATGGCGGCAACCCTGGAAGCTTCCCGGAAGGAGCATGCCGAGGTGCTCGCGACGGCCCAGGCGCGGCTGAACGAGAAGAGCGAGCTGATCGCCAACTACCGCGGCGAAATCGAAGGCCTCCGCGTCCTGCTGGAGGTGCAGGTCAAGGCCGCCGAGGGCGTGGCGAGAGCAGCGACTCAGCACGAGGCCGAGCTCAACTCGGTCAAAGGCAAAGCGGCCGGGCTTGAGGACGAGTTGGCCGCCGTCCGGGAAGAGCTCGCCAAGGCCGGCGAGGCCAACGCGACCCAGGCCTTAGAGCTTGCGAAGCTGGAGGGCCGCGTCAGCAAGGCCAAGAAGGCCGCGCAAGACGTTCGACTCCATCATAGCACGCTGATCGGGCAGCGGCAGCTCGAGACGGAGAAGCTGGCGAAGATCGCCGAGTCGTTGCGTGACCTGCTGCCCAAGTTCGAGCTGCAGGCGGCGGAGGTGGACGGCACGGACGTCACGACGCTGATCCCCTTCTTCTCCGACTTGTTGGGGAAGCTCGGGGCGCTCGACGTCTGATCGCCAAGTACGGCGCCAATGAAGTCGCCAATTGCGCCCGGGAGGTTGCCGAGACAATCCTCCCGCGGATTCACCTCCGGGACCCGGAATTTCCTTCGAGTCCCTGCTGGACGCTTGGTCCGACAGCGAGAACGAGCCCACGCACACCCAAGCAGTGCGCGAGTTTGTCGACGAGGTCGTCGAGCGGATGCAGATGAAGCCGGAGCCTGAACCCCCCGTCGACCCCCCGGCCGAAGACGGCGATAGCTAGCTGCCGCAGCCCCCAGCTATACTCGTTGCTTCCCCTGTACCTCCTTCTTGTTTGCTTTTCCTGCAAGTATGGCGCTTAGCGCCGTTTGGACAATGACCTTTTTATTAGTCCATGTAACCACTTGACACCTAGTCAATCAAGCTTGTTAGTTTGCTCGATTTTTGTCTTTTATTCCTAAGGCCACCTCGCGGGGTGGTTCCCTTAGCCTGTGCGTGTCTTGCCTTGTGTTGCGGGGGGACTCGCGCACGCCTCACCCTTGACCAGACCAGGGACCCGGGACGGACCCGCAGTGCCGACCTGGGGCCAAGCGGTAGCGGGGAGTCACTCCGCTTGCGGGGTAACCACTCCAAGCCGTGTCCTCCCGGAGCGGACTTGGGAGCTACACGGGGAGAGCACTCCCCCCGCAAGCGTCCCTTCTAACACTCCGGCTACGCACGGGATCCGAGGCCGCACCCAGCGGGGCAGTGCTCAGTTTCGTTCAGCTCTTAGCGAATTCAGCGTTCATGTTCAGATACTTAGCTTTTCCGTTTGGTCCAATGTTCCGTGATGCTCTGCGGTAGAGTGCAGACGGGGCGCTACCTCGGCAGGAAACCATCCGGGGTACCTGTTCAGGGGAAACGATCTCGGAGGGATGCGGCCGGAACGCGGGGGCAGGATCGCCGCCGGCGGCAACCGCCGCCGCCGATGCTACCACCACGCTCACGCGGCAATCCTCGCCCTCAGGGGCGGACACTGGCCTTCAGGGACAAACCCTGGCTTAGGAGGACTCCGCTCCGGGAGCAGCCGCGAGACGGCTATAACGTCCTTGGCGCCGGCTTTGCCACACCTCGAACGGCGGGTACGGGTGACGAGGAAGTTATAGCCTTCCAGCGACAGCCCCGGCAACTGGGGAGACCTGGGTTTTCTCTAGGGGACTCGTCTCAAGGGATGCGACGACCCTTGTTACCCGGGAGCTAAACTGCTCAAGGGCCGCGGCAAGGATGCGGTGATGGGCCGGAACGAGTGACGAGCGCCGGCACCGGTGCCATCACAACGTCTTTGCAACGACCCGCACCCGAAAAAGGCTCTCTCAAAGGGAATGCGGCCGGATCTCTGTGATAGTGCACCCGCCGGCACAAGGCACGGATGGCACGCACTACCATAGAGTCTCCGCGGCCGACCCTGCTCCTTGCGGAGGTGTCCTACGGAGGGGGGTGACAAGGGCACTGTGGCAATGCACCCCGTCGGCGCCGGACGCTGACGGGATGCACCCCCACAGTGCCTTTGCGGCGACCCTCGCCCCGGAACCGCCCCTTTGAGAAAGCGCAGCAGGGGCACAACGGCAGTGCACCTGTCGGCGCGGGACGCCGATGGCACGCACTACCACCGCGCCTCTGCGGCGCCCCTCGGGTTGGGCACCTGCTTTCACGGCCCCGAACCCGGCTTCGCTCTGAGCAATTCCATGGTTGGGGCGTGCCTTTTATAGACGTGGGAGGGAGGCTTGCCACCGCGCACGACGGATCCGCGCGGTACCGTGGCGCCTTTTTCTCGAACGCGGCGCAGTTTCCGCCGCCATGCTTACCGGGTAACCGTGGCACACGTGGCGGCCAGCCGTCAACTCAGAAGCCTCGGAGTGCGGTGAACCCCTTGTGTTGCGGTCCTCCCTCGCCACAAGGCACCGGTGTATGGTGCGACCCGTGGGCAGCTCACGGGCACCACAGTGTACAAGATTCCTCCCTTTCCTGCAGGTTAGACTCTTACCAGATCCGAGGTGCTGAATTTTTTTTGAAACTTACGAAAACAAGTAACACAGGTAAATCAGATAAATCACTCCTGCTTCCCAGCCCCCGGCACAAAGGGGTCAATGCCAAACTTGGATGTGAGCATTTCCTTCCCCAGGCGGAGCGACTCCGCGGTGCAGGCTGCGGGAGGCCGAGCAACTGCACGCCTAGGGATGCACATTGCGGGAAGCCCGCCAACGGCATGTCCAGTGATGCACGTTGCGGGAAGCCCGCCAACGGCATGTCCAGTGCCGGAAGGATCCGGCAACGGGTTTTCGTTTCGGGGCCATGGCAGCCCCTTGCTCACAACCAAGTAGGGAAAGACACCTTTGTGCACTTAAAGCAGGAGGCAAGAGAGGGAAAAGACACGAATGAACAAGGCAAAAACAAAGCTCAGGGGTGAAACACTTATCTTTATTCACAATTAACTAGCGGTTTACACACGGGGGCTGCCCGGTTACACTAGTTCGAGAGGTATGCATCGGAGGCATCACCTGAGGTTCGGGCTCCGCCGCTTCACGGGTTGAACTTGCGCAAGTGTTCAATATTCCAGCTATTGTGCACCGGCAAGCCGTCTTCGGTTTCCAGGCGGACAGCCCCCGGCCTGGTCACCTGCACTACCCGGAAGGGGCTCTCCCATTTCGGAGTCAACTTGTTCCCGGCCTTCGTTCCTTGTATCCGGCGCAGGACAAGGTCTCCGTTCTCGAGCCCCCGGGGACGGACTCGTCTGTCATGATAACGACGGAGTCCCTGCTGGTAGCGCGCGGCTCGTACGGCAGCCCGGCATCGAAGCTCTTCGATGAAGTTTAGATCGTCGACCCTTTGCTCGTGTTGGCTGGTGTCGCCGTACGCGCGTACTCGGGGAGATCCGTACTTGAGCTCGAGGGGCAGCACCGCTTCTGCCCCGTAGACAAGGGCGAAAGGAGTTTCGCCCGTTGCCCGACTAGGTGTGGTCCGGATGGACCACAGCACGGGCTCGAGTTCTTCGACCCAGTGCTTCCCGTGGCCTTTGAGCTTGTCAAAGGTTCTCGTCTTGAGCCCCCGCAAAACCTCTGCGTTGGCTCGCTCCGCCTGCCCGTTGCTCCTCGGGTGAGCGACGGACGCGAAGCGCAGCTTAGTGCCCGTGTCTTCGCAGTAGGCGTGAAACGCCGTGCTCGTGAATTGCGTGCCGTTGTCGGTGATGATACTGCTAGGAACACCAAACCGGCACACAATGCCCTTAAAGAACTTGATGGCCGCCTGGGTGGTCACCTTGCGCACTGGTTCCACCTCCACCCATTTGGAGAACTTGTCGACGGCCACAAACAAGTATTTGTAACCGCCAACCGCCCTTGGTAGCTTGCCGACGATGTCCAGTCCCCAGACCGCGAACGGCCATGAGGACGGGATGACATGCAGGGTCTGGGCTGGTTGGTTGCTCTTCTTTGAGTGGAACTGGCACGCTTCGCACGTCCTCACCAGCCGCTCTGCGTCGGCCAGTAGAAGCCATGTCGGAAAACTTTGCCGGCCAAAGCCCGGGAGGCCACATGGTGTGAACATGTGCCTCGATGTATGTCTTCCAACAGCGCACACCCTTCTTCCTGCGACACGCAGAGGAGTTTGACACCATTCGCACGCCTGCGGTAGACGCTGCCGTCTATCACAGTGTACATCTTGGCTTGCCGCGCTACGCGCTCCGCGGCGACGTCATCCTCCGGGAGAGCCTCTCCTTTCAAATAGCGGGCGATCTCTTCTGCCCAGGGAGGAATTTCTCTGCTAACGCATGCTGCCATATCAGCGGCATGGACCCCTGCTACTGCAGGGGTTCCCTCCGTTGCCGGAGGGGCGTCCCCGGCAGCCGGCTGGGGGGTGACTGAAGGAGCCAGTTGCTTATGACAGAACACCCCCGCCGGAGGCTTCCGGCGCTCTGCTGCCATCTTGGCCAGCTCGTCAGCAGCGAAGTTGTCCTTTCGCTTGACGTGTTCGAAGCGCAAACCCTTGAACTTCCGTTCCAGCTTGCGGAACTCTTCTACGTACAGCGCCATTTGAGGGCAATCATAGTCCTTGTTCACCTGGTTGATCACAAGTTGGGAATCACCGCGAACAACCAGGTGCTTAATGTCGAGGGCGATCGCTGCCCGCAGCCCGGCAAGCAGGCTTTCGTACTCCGCCGTGTTGTTGGTGGAGTTAGCGAAGTCGAGTTGGACGGCGAACCGAAACTGGTCCCCTGTGGGTGATTCGATGACGACCCCAGCCCACGCTCCCTGGAGACTGAACGCACCGTCGAAGTACAGTACCCAGTGGTCCTCGTCCAGCTTGCCGGGAAGGCCGGTCTCTGACTCACTTTCTTCTACGTCCGTGGATGTCCACTCCGTGATGAAGTCCGCCAGGGCCGTGCTCTTGATGCTTTTGGAGTTGGCGAAGTGGAGGTCAAACTCCGACAGCTCCATCCTCCATTCGGCCACCCTCCTGGTGGCTTCACGGTTGGTGAGGGTCCTCTCGAGGCAGAACCTGGACACCACCGTGACGCGGTGCGCCTGGAAGTAGTGGCGCAACTTGCGGGATGCAAGGAGAATCTCTAGAAGGAGCTTCTGTACTTGCGGGTATCTTGTCCGCGCGTCGTGCAACACCGTACTGATGAAGTACACCGGTCGCTGCACCAACCGCTTCCGAGGCGCCGGGGTTGCCGGCTCTGGGGTGGTCCCTGGGTTTGAGGTGGTTGCCGGAGGCTGCTCAGCCCCCTGCCCCGCAGCCCCAATCCCCGGGACATCTTCCTCCCTCTCAGCAACCAGCACCGAGCTGACCACCTGGTCAGTCGCCACTAAGTAGAGTAGCAACGGCTCGCCGAACTTGGGGGCGACGAGGATGGGCGGTGACCTCAGGTATCGCTTGAGTTCTTGGAACGCCGCCTCGGCCTCGGCAGTCTAGTCGGCTGGACCCTTCTTCTTCATTACCCGGAAGAAAGGCAGGGCACGCTCGCCCAGCCTGGAGATGAAGCGTCCAAGCGCGGCAACGCAGCCGTTGAGTCGCTGGACATCTTACACCTTGCGGGGGGTCTCCATCTTCTCGATGGCTTCTATTTTGGTCGGGTTGGCCTGTATCCCCCGGTGTGAAACCAAGAAACCCAGAAGCTGCCCGGAGTTGACACCGAAGGTGCACTTATCAGGGTTCAGCCTGAGCTTGATCTTGCGGAGGTTGTCAAATGTCTCCCGCAGGTCATCAATCAGCGAGTCCCTACGCTTCGATTTGATGACGATGTCATCCATGTAGGCCTCCACGTTGCGGCCTAGCTGGGGCCCTAAACATTCTCGCAGTGCGCGCTGGAATGTGGAGCCCGCGTTCTTCAACCCGAAAGGCATGCATGTATAGCAGTAGCAGCCAACCGGGGTGATAAACGTTGTCTTTTCCTCATCCTCGACCGCCATCTTGATTTGATGGTAGCCGGAGAAAGCATCCAGAAAACTCAGCAGGTCACAACCAGCGGTAGAATCAACTATCTGGTCGATACGGGGTACAGGGAAGGGATCCTTGGGGCATGCACGATTAAGATCGGTAAAATCTACGCACATGCGAAGCTTATTCCCCGCTTTGGGCACTACTACAGGGTTAGCCAGCCAAGTGGGGTACAAAACTTCCCTGATCGCCCCCGCAGCCCTGAGCTTGCCCACCTCTTGCTTGATGAAATCTTTCCGCTCTTGTGCCTGCCGCCGAATCTTCTGCTTGACGGGGTGCGCGTCCGGGCGCACCGCGAGCCGATGCTCAATCACCTCCCTGGGAACTCCGGGAAGGTCCGACGGTTCCCAGGCGAACACGTCGGCGTTTTCCCGGAGGAAGGTGACGAGGGCGCTTTCCTATTCGGCGGTCAGGTTCGCACCGACAGTAACGGTGCGCTCCTTGTCGCCGGCTTGGAGGGGCAGCTTCTTCACTTTGGTGGCCTCCTCCCGGAGCCCTTGCCCCTTGCCGGGACGCGAGCCCGAGCCTGCGCCTTGCGGGGTGGCGCGGGCCTTCTTCGTTGCCGGGGCGTCACCCGGCAAGGCGTCGTCCTCGAGAACACCTTCGTCGCCGGCGTCAGCTGCAGCAGCGGCCCGGACGACCTCGCCAACGCACCAAGCAGCGTCTTTGAGATCGCACCTGATGGAGAGGCGCAATGCGTAGCCGCCATAAACTTAATCAGCGCCAGCCGACCAAGGATCCCGTTGTAGGACAACGGGGTATGCGCCACGTCGAACACTATGTGCTCGGTCCTGAATGTTTCCCGGGACCCGAAGGTGACCGGCAGCGTGATGCGTCCCAGCGGGCGCACGATCCCGGGGTTCACCCCCCGGAACGGTTCGGTTGGCTTCAACTGCTCCATCGGCAGCTGGAGCTTTTCCACCAGCCTGGCGGACAGGAGGTTAAGCCCCGCTCCGTTGTCCACCAGCACCTTGGTCACCGTCATATTGCTAATGATCGGCGAGACGACGAAGGGTATTACCCCGGAACCCAATTGTCGCATCGGGTGGTCGTCGGCGCTGAAGGTGATCGGCACGTGCGACCACCTCAGCGGCTGTTGCGGCTCCGCATCCGGCAACAGCGCGCACACGTCGCGGGTGAGGCGCTTCACCGCGGCGTGGGATGGGAGAGCGTAAGCTCCCCCAAGGATGCAGGCGACGCCATGAGGCTCCTGGAAGCCCGACTCGTCGCCGCCGGAATAGTCGGACTCGCGCCGCTCCTCGGCGCGCGCCCTGTCACGCCCCCGAGGAGGGCGTTCCCGCACAGCGTGGGGCTGGCTGCGCCCTCCTTGGTGTTCAACCCTGCCGGCACCACCGCCGGCTGGCCTCGGACCCGCTCTGGGGTCGTTCGGGCAATCTCGGGAGAGATGCCCGATGTCGCCACAATTGAAGCAGGCGCCGGTGGCGCGGCGCTGCTCCCTCCGCTGCTTGATCCCTTGCGGCATGCAGCAACTCTGCGCATCGTGGGTGGAGTTGTTGTGGATAGGGCAGCGGGCCGCGTCGCCCTGCTTCCCGCCAGACTCTCCCCCCGGTGAGGCCTTCTTCGTGGGCCTCGCAGCAGGAGCCCCGAGTCCGCAACGAGGACTTGCTTCCCGCTGCGCTTACGGGAACCCTTCTTCTGCGAGCCCTCGCCAGGGCTCGCGGCAGCCTGGGCTGCCAGCTCGGGCGCTAGGCGCCCCTCCTCGGCCATGGCGCACTTGTGTGCCAAGGCGTACAAGTCCTGCGTCGTCCGGATCCGATGCGTGCTCAGCTTCTCACGCATCTTGGGATCGCGGACGTTGATGGCGAAGGTGTTGATGATGGCGGCCGCCTCCGCCTCCGGGATAGAATAGGAGAGATTGGAGAAGCGGTTGACGAAGGCCCGCAACGTCTCTCCCGGTTTTTGCACGATGGTGTGCAGCTCCGCCATGGTTCCCGGGCGCTTATAGCCGCCCTGGAACGCGCTCACGAACTGCTCGCGCAGGTCTCCCCAGGTGGCGACGGATCCGGCGGGCAGGTTAAGCAACCAGGTTCGCGCTGATCCCTTCAGGACCATCGGGAACCAGTTCGCCCTGACCTTGTCGTCGGCGCCGATGGCATGCATGCCCAGCGTATAGGTTAGGAGAAAATCTTTGGGGTTAGCGGTCCCGTCGTACGTACCGAGCGCAGGCGCTCGGAACTTACGGGGCCCCACCACCCGCCGCAACTCGCGCGCGAACGCGGTGCCGCCATCTTCTGGGCCCAGGGGAGCGTCTTCTTGTCCCAGTGGGTGCCGGCGCTCCACCTCGCGCCTGCGCCGGCGCTCCAAGCGCGGCGCAGATCCTCCTGTTGTCGGGCATTCAAGATGCCATGCGCATCGCCCCCCGGGACGGTGGGCGACGAATTCGAGGACCCCTCCGGGCCCCCGTCTACCAGGCCCCGCTGAGGAGGGGGAGGGTTCTCCCCCTGTCACGAGGCGGGCGGCGCGCCTTCGCGCTCTGAGTTCGGCCCGTGGCCGGAGCCTACCGGGGCGCCCTCGCCTTGCGGCTGTTGGGCGGCCAGGGCGAGAAGCGCTTCCAACTCCTTGCCCCACGTCTCGTGTGCCGGCGTGCCCTGCTGCGGCTCGTACCGCACCATGACGCGCGCGGCGACGATGGCTTCAGCCGAGGTTCGCATGGGGGGCAATCGATTTCCTGAACGGCTGCTTCCCGCCCTGGCCCCGGACGCCTCCGGATGCGCAGGGTGCGAACCTCCAGGGGTCGCCCGTGACGCAGCGTGCTCCGGGTGCCGCTGCCGCGGGGCATCCTCGGGTCGCGACTCCACCTGTTGGCTGGCCCGGGCGATGCCATGCATGCTCGCCCGACTGCCCCCGGCACTGGGGGCAGCCGGTCCCCTCGGCCGATTGTCGGTCGACGGTCGGGGAGGCGGTGGAGGCAGCTGCGTTTGCTGCACCCTCGAGGCTCAGGATTCTCTTGAGCTCCCGACTCGCGTCGCACGTCGTGCGACCGCGTGTGCGCCGCTGGGGCCTCACGCGGGTCTATGCGTGAATCACCAGCTCGCTTGGGGGGCATGGTGACAAGGCTCGTCGACGAAGAAGAGTGAGGCCGATGCCGATGGGAACTTCCGCTGCCGGCGATCTCCGGCGCTGTCCACTCCCGCGCCCCCTACCTGGCGTGCCCGATGTCGTCGCTTGGTGCTCCGACACCGGGGGCGTGCGGCCACGTCCCCCTTTTAGGTTCGGTAGGGGCGTTTGGGGTGGAGACCAGATGATCGCTGGCACGGCCGATGAGGCCCCACGGGGCCGGCGAGGCAAAGTGCTAGGGGTACGCGCTGGTCCAAGAACAGACGCACGCACGTTTTTTACCCAGGTTCGGGCCACCCGGAGGTATAAAACCCTACGTCCTGCCTATCTGAGCTGATATTGATTACGGATCAAATGTTTACAGGTTGCCGGGCAAGCTCCCGGGCTTTCTCTCAGTGGCTAGGCGCTCCTCACCACTCTCTGCTGGCTGCCTACTGGAGCCAGTAAGCATCCATCGAGCGAGCTTCGTCCGAACCAACTAACTGACCAACTGACTAACCTCTCCAACTGTCTGACCCGTCAACCCTCTAAAAAAAAACCCTTGACCGTTGGCATGGGTCCTCCTTTTATACACAAGGGGATGTCACACGTACCACGGTGCATGGGCTACAAGTGTCCAACGGGGAGGCACGCAACTCTCCCTGGTGAGCTGGTGGCATGCATGGGTGCCACCTCCGCTGCTAGGGGCCTAGGACCCTAGGGTAGGATTGGACAACCACTGTTCCTTGGATCGGACGGGTAACTACCCGTCGGTCGGCTCGTTTACTGAGCCGCGCGCCTTACCCCTTGCCTTGGAGGGACCGCGCGTTCCGCGCCCGTCACGCGCCCGTGTGGCACTGTCCAGTGGGCCCCACGACCCGAGGTGGGGGCACGCGTCCGGGAACCCCCAGTCCCCGCAAGTCGGCCCGGGAAGCACCCGGGACCAGCGCACCCGGGAACCTCCTCCCGGGAAGCAGCTTCCCGGGAGGTGCCTAAGCGGGAATATTCTCAGAAGCCCCGCTAGCCCCTTTCGGGCTGGTAGCTTGCCGGGGAGCTCGTCGGCGCTTCCCGGGATGAGACCTTCCCGGGAACCGGGGGAGGGGCCCACGCGTCGCGCAGCGGTGGTACCCCGGGTGCCACTGGTGCGACACAAAGGAAACCCCACAACAACGGAGGTCCATGCCGCTGATGTAGCGGCATGCATGAGCAGGGAAACCCCGCCTTGGGCGGTGGATGTCGCCTGCTACCTGAAGGGCGAAGCCCTCCCGAAAGATGATGTTGCTGCGGAACGCATAGCCCGGCAAACCAAGATGTACGCCCTGGTGGACGGGGACCTCTGCCGGAGGCGTGCAAATGGAGTGAAGCTCCTTTGCGTGCCCCAAGACGAAGGGCGCGCACTCCTGGAAGAGATACACCAAGGTACATGTTCCCACCATGTGGCCTCCCGGGCTCTGGCGGGCCCGGGTGCGCGGCTTCTTGCTCGGTGCAGCGGGTGGCGAGTCGGCTCTCCCCCTCTTGCCGGCTCTCGTCAGGGTGCCGTCTTTCGGAGTGTTGAGCCTGAACTCGAAGCCCCGGAAGAGTCCCCGCTTGGGCGGGGCCGTGGGCGCCCGTGGGGTTGCCGCGCCTCCGGTTGCCGCAGGAGCCACCACGGCGCCGGCGGACACTGGAGAGGCGGCCGCTGCCGCGGGCGCTCTTGACCTCCGCACGATCAAGGGCGCGTCGTCGTCCTCCTCCTCCTCCTCCGCCGCGGTAAGGGCCGCTTGGGTCTCGGCAACCCGACCCGCCTCGTCACCGGAGGACTCGAGGTCGGGTCAGCTGAGCTCCGACTCTCCTCCACTGTCCTCGGCCACCTGCTTCCCTCGGGTTGCGGGTGGAGGGGGATGCGGGGCCCGAGCGGGGGGAGTCGGACATCAGCCCCCACTCGTCGTAGGGTGGGTAGCCGCTGACAATCTTGTGCAACCCCGAGACGCCGGCATGGAGGGAGGGAGCCTCCGGCGGCAGCTCTGTGAAGGGCGCGTCTTCGTCGGTGATCCTCTTCACCCACGCCCGGATTGCTTCCGGGGCCACGCCCCCGTGCTGGAAGCGGGTCGTGTCCCCGGGCCCCGTATACATCCACGCGGGGCGGGAGCGCAGCTGCAGCGGCGCGATACGCCGGCTGATGTAAGTGCGCGCCACGTCGAGGTCGGTGAGCCCTGCTAGCCGCAGAGCCTTGATTCTCTCGACGATGGGGAGGAGTTCGGCGTCACGGCTGTAGCGGTTCCGCCAGGTGTCGTTGGGCACCGACAGCTCGGTGGGCGTGTGGATGAACTCCTCGGGTTCCTCCACACGAACCCAGCACCAGTCCGCACGCCAATCCTTCTCGATCTTTTTCTCTGACCGGACGATGAACTCCGATTTCATCCGGTCGCGGGCACGGAAGACAACCCCCGACGATATCGCCCCCACCTGCTCGATGCGCGGGTAGAAGTAGTGCCGGAATAATGCCACCGACGGCATCACTCCGACGAACCCCTCGCAGAGAAACTGGAAGACGACGAGGAGGAAGAGGGAGGTGGGGTGGAGTTGCGCCACCCGAAGCTGATACGCCTCCATGAGCACATGGAGGAACAGGGAGAACGGAGGCACCAACCCGGTGAGGATGAAGCGCGCGAACACCCGGAAGTCGTTCTCCTGGTGCTCAGCGCCGACGGGGAAGATGAGAGTCTCCCCGTACTCATTGAACCGCGAAGCGATGGCGTGTTGGACCTTGTCCAGCCCCTCGCCGTTGTAACCGGGCCGGAAGAAGGCGTGCGTGGCCCTCAGCGCCCGCCTCTTCTGGTCCTTCTCCGAGGCGGGCTTCTTGGGAGCCGTCTTCCTGTTGCTGGCCGCGGGCTTCTTGGAGCCTTTCCCTTTCTTGGGAGCAGTGGGCGCCATGGGGAACGCGGGCGGAAGCTAGCAGGATTCAGGGGCGCAATGGGGCGTGAGGATGGAGAAGAAAGGCTGGGGGGCTAAGTGTTTTCTCCTCAGCACAGCGGTGGGGTCTTATAGCTCCCCGGCCTAAGCAACGGTCGCATCTGCACCCTACGGGTGCGCTGGGGATAACTACACTTCAAGAGGATAGCGCAGGACGTGGCCTTAACCACCCGTGTTTAAGGGGGAGGTTAGGGCGGAAATCTCGCGCCCACTACTCTGTCCATCGGCAGAATCCTTGAAGCAGCGCATAGACGAGGACCCGAAGCGGCTCGGGACCCAAGCGTCGGTTAAGGGCGTAGCCTGACAACCGACCAGGAAAGAGTCCACCCGGAAACAGGCGTTGCCGGCCCACGCCCGGGGGCTACTGTCGCACTAGTGGCACTCGGGGCACCACCGCTGCATGACGCGTGGGCCACCTCGCTTGCTCTCCGGAAGGATCGCACCTCGGGCAGCACCGCACAAGCTGCCCGGCAAGTCACCAGCTTGGCAGGGCTAGCCGGGCTACAGGGGTTGCCTTGGAGGGCAGCAAGAGAAATCCTGCCTAGGCGCTTCCCGGGAAGGTTACTTGCCGGGACGGACGTTCCCGGGCGCAGGCGCCCGTAACAGGAGCAGGACCGAGTGGGCAGGACAGCGACGCCACGTGCCCGCTCGGCGGGCTCCCCGTGTGCAGGGTTCGTCAGGACAAGGAGTGAAGCACACTCAAGCATTAATCGCACCGACAGAAAGGGGATTCCCCGTCCAGTCAGCTTACAGTGACTGGCCCGGTGTAAATCCTAGTCACGTAGGACCCTAGTTGCAGGGCTACCCATCCTGCGTGCGAGCCAGCACGACAGGGCCGAGCTGCCCTGGCTCCCTGTTCGCCATTTGTCACCCATGCACCGTGGCACCTGTGGCATCCCCTTCGGTATAAAAGGAGGACCCCCGTCAACGGTCAAAGGGTTCGGTTTGGGTTGGATGTACTCTCAGTTCACTACTAAGCCTAGCCAAGAGTAGCAAGTAGCACTTAACTAAGAAGAGAGAGAGAGCACCCAGGGACTCCCCCCAGCAACTTGTAAACCCTTTGCTCATCAGTTAATAACAAACTCAGAAGCAGGACGTAGGGTTTTACACCTCAGAGTGGCCTGAACCTGGGTAAAAACGATCTTGTGCTCACCGTGTCCCAATGCTTGACATTGGTCCCGCTGGCGATCGCCGGAGCAATCCTCGTCGCCCACTGCCAAACTTAAAAGGGGGTGCTCGCTCATCCCCGGTGTCTGAGCCCCGTGCTACGACACCAGTGCTCCGCCATCTGCAATTTCAAAGCATTCTCTATAATTTTGTGAGTATCTCTGTAATTCTTTTGATTTCTCAGTTAAAGTTTCGATGGCTATGTATATAGATATACTCATATATCACTGCATCAGGACTCCGACCTTATACTGTTGTGCAATGGATGGAAAAGATAACAATGTGTACAAGGCAATATATTTGACTTTGGTCCATGTGTTCATCTTTTGGGGAATAGATTCATGTAGTTTTTGCGCTGTCCCAATTTAGGTTAGAGGGAGAGATCGGGGAAAAACTAGACATCTGGATTACATTCATATACAAGGAGAACCGGCACCTCTAGATTTTTCTCCAACATAGCTTCAGAGAGGGTTTGCAAGGTCAGTAATGGTTCAATCCTTGCATCCTTTCATTTTTTTTCAAGCTCGCACCATTTTTTGCCTATAGATTTGGAGCTAACCATATAGCAATATCGTCCGGTTGCAATTCCAGGCTTTGCAATGCCAGGGTGCCAGTCAGGCAAATCTGTTTGCCCTTCCTATTCCATTATGTTCTGCTTTCTTTTTTCTCCTTCAATGCTTCCTCTCCCCGCTATTAGTTCGAAAGACTTCCATTGTAAAATTGTTGCATATTCTTTAATGGTAGTTTTGGTGTAGTTTTATTGCTTCTAATTAGACGTCATCGGAAAATGTCCCCACTATTAATTAGCCTTTTTTAACAAATCATGTTGCTTTAAAGTCAATTGTGTTGTCTTCTCGATATCCTGCAATGTTAAAGAATTTTGTTACTTCAAACCTGATTGTTTCATCTTCTTGAAAATAGCCCCAGGTTAACAAATTGTTTTGTTTCTAGCTCAATTTTTTTTTGAAGCTATTGCAGTCCATGTAGCTCTTAATTACTTTGTGATTGTTAAGGACTTGGTGTTAACAAGACATCTCAACATAATCCGTTCTTTCATAGGTCCAATTATACTTCCTGTCTTTTATTTTGTTAGCTTGAACTTAATATTGGTAGTCAAAAGTGCACACACATGCACATGCCATCATTTTCAGCTAGAGATATGTAACCTGCAGGCACACCTTTGATTATTTATGGTACAGAGATTCAGGTATATGTTATTTTCATACTGTAAAATGATTAAGATGTATCATTAGATGATCTTCCCCTGCTGGCATCTTTTATCCCATGGTATAGTTCTTTCTGCTTATGTGATCCTCATATTTAAAGTTAATTTCGTTGCTTCTCTTTTGTTGCAACGGCCAGCACTCTTATGTTTGGTAAACTACAATCTGGATGGTTGCTTAGATGCCTGCCATAGTTGCCTCCCTCTTCCCTATGTTCTACCCTGTTGATAACCTCATTGGCATCCAATAACCTGAAGATGATGTCTCGATAGATGTCTCGCGATGTATAACTGTTGTGTCTTCAGTTGGTTTACTATGACATTTTAACTATCTTCAATAAGATCAATGTGACATTTCCCTTGGCCTTTTTGGTTGCGTGGTTGCTCAGGTGGTTATTTACATTGTTATGTTATTGTTATTATTATTATTATTGTGAATTTTATTTCTCAATGATATTTACTACGCTAATTGTGGCACTATTTGCAGACTAAGGTCAAATCAAAGACGTGGTTGGTCATATGCAAAATTGTTTGTCAATGGAACCTCAAATATCACATGTGATGAGCCATGGTTGTTTTCAATGCTCTCGTTGTAGTCGTGTGATATTGTAATGTTATATTTATCACTTACTCACCTACATTTGAATAGGATGAGAAGTTTTTTACTTTGTAATTGATATAGATCTAAATTTTAATAAAATGATTGTGAATACACATAAAAGATGAAAGGAGTAAAGAAAAAGGTTTCAAGACACACACCTGAAAGCATATCAAATTTTACGGCTTGGCAAAGCCTAGGCGAACATGTTAACGGCGCAGCGAAGCGCCCTATTCATCTAGTCTCGTTTGATGGTTGCTTAAGATTGCTTAAATTCATAGTAGTACTAGGAGAAACGGAAATGGCAGCCGAAAGCCATGTAAGCAAATTCCACGCGTCAATGGACCCGTTCAACTGCATGGCCCACATGGCAGCTCCGTTTCTCCTGGATTTCCCGCAAGAGGACAAAAAAACTGAAGACCTTCCTTTTTATCCGCCTGGCATCCCCAGAAGTCATTTTCCAACACGCACCCCCACTAACCCACACACAGAAACACTTCCTCTCACTGACACTGGACCCATGATAAGCAGCAGTGAACCAACGGTACAGTTCGCAATTCTTCCTTCACGCGAAGTTGTACCCTGACTCCACTGCTGAACGCGGTGGGACACGATTGTCATAGTAAAATGCTCTGGCGTGTAAGTGAGATGTCAGGTGGTAAAAGGTACTCACGGATCCGATGGCCAGCCACGACGGTCGGCCCACCGCCAGAGAGAGAAACGCCTCCCGGGACGGTGGAGCCCAGCATTTCCACCGCCTTTGCGCCCCCGATTGCGGCCGCGTGTCCCGTTCCCTTGAGGAAGAGAGGTTGCGCCGTCGGATCCGGGTATAAATAACCACGCGCACCCGAGCCGTGCCTATTTCGGCCCTCGCCTCCCCTAGCACCTCCCCCGTTTGGTTCCATTCCACACCGGGACGGCGAGACGCGTGAAGCGGAGGCGGAAGGAAGCGGAGCGCGCTCGCGGCCTCTGGCCCTAGGGTTCGTGCCTCTCTCTGTCTCTCTATTCCGGCTGAACCAATCGACCCTAGCGCTTGACCCTGGTCCGAATGCAGGAGGAAGCCCGCGAGATCGCGAGGCGGTGGAGGCGGAGATGACGACGCCGGCGCGCGGTGGCGGGGACGAGCCATCGTCGACGGCGTCGGCCTCAGCGATGAACGACCCCATCACGCCCACGTCGGCGATGAACCGGCGGGGGTCGAGGGGCGCCGCGATGGCCACCTTCTCCATGGAGGTCTTCGACAACGAGGTGGTGCCCTCCACGCTGAATAGCATCGCCCCGATCCTGCGCGTCGCCGCCGAGATCGAGTCCGAGCGCCCCCGCGTCGCGTACCTCTGTACGTTCCGCTACGAAACCATGGCCTTCTCTGTTTTGGGCAATTTTGGGCGCTTCTTTTGGTACCGTTTGGCGCATTTGGTGTCTCGAACGAAATAAGCAACTCGTTATGATTTATTTGGCGTTTGGTGGAAATCGCACAGCCTGTGCAGCGTGCATTTGGGAGGTTTTATGTTTAGAAGCTCCAGAATTGTTTTGCTGGGATTTCTCGGGCGCGCCGGCCGTCAGTTAGCTTTTTTGGGGTTGCTTAATTGCTTTGGTACTTACGAGTTTAAGGGGGACATGTCGGAGATTTCTCCGCGTATGTTCTGGTTTTTCCGCGTTAGGTTTTTCGGATTTGGTATGTTTTTCCTTTTCTGGGAAGCTGGTTTTGGAAGTAGCGTGTCCCTTGTATGGATGAGATGTTCCGTGTTCCTATCAGATGAGATCACTCTTGTGTTTTGAGAGCGCCAGATTCGATTTAGTGGATGGCGTTTCCAACATTTCCGTCAATTGTTTTGCTTATGATCAATTTTGCGTTGGGACATGCTCCGTACTAGTTTGGTTTGATTCATTTTAGGATACGATAGCCTGGCGCGATCAGTTTGCTTGCAATAATATGTACTCGTATCTCGTTCCCGTATAGCTCTAGTGGGTTTTTCGGTTTCTGTATGTGATTTCTCCGGTGTGTTTTAGTTGTGCCGCGCTAGGTATTTTCTCTGGTGTATTTTCTCCTTTCACGGGAGCTGATTTTCGTAGCACAAATGGGTTCTTCGGTTTCTAGCCCCCTTTACGTTCTCACGCTGCTGCTGTGTTTCTGTGTGAGCTTAGGTCGCTTCTATGCCTTCGAGAAGGCGCACAGGCTGGATCAGAACTCTGTCGGCCGTGGCGTCCGGCAGTTCAAAACGGCCCTGCTCCAACGCTTGGAGAAGGTGAGACACATCTCTCTCTGTTAGTTTCCCCTCCATAAATTTTGCATGACCTAGCTGGCCTGGCGTGCACGATAGTTTCTTTTGTTAGTTTGATACATTTTCAATTTGTGCATGTTCTGCCCTGAAAGAAATTGTGCATGTCCCCTTGCTGTTTTTTTACTTGCCCGTGCCTTTGTTTGGCTTGCATGGTTATGTAAGTTTGTGAATTATTGCTCTCTTATTTTTCAGTGCTGGTAGCATATGTAAGTATCTTGAATGTTTTACATGAAGAGACTGTGGTCATTGGATTGCAGCTCAATAGAACTTTGCTTGATATTTCTTATTTGCTCAATGATACTGATAACTACAGATAGTCAATTTGGATAGAGATCTCATTTGGATAATACAATTTTTTTCTTGGTATTAGCTTAATTTAGACCATGTTAGAGATGTGTTGAGTCAATAAAGTGGGCGAGCTGAATTTGTTAATCCCATTGGATAGATATAGAATATTGTTGTAGCAATAAAATGGTGTGCTTCTTTCTAATTATTTGGCTGTCAATTCACGACTAAACCGTATGTGTCCACTGCATGTGTGCCATGTTCCTCATGATTCGTCTCAGTTGATCAATTTCTCTGTGGTTGCATTTCAGTTTACACAAATTTGATGTGATCAGTTTCCTTGGTCGCATTACAGATTATACAAATTTGATGTGATCAGTTTCCTTTGGTCGCATTTACAGTTTAGACAAATTTGATATGATCAGGTTTCCTGTCGATAATGCATTTTTTTTCTTTATATTAGCCTAATTTAACACCTTAGAGATGTGATGGGTCAATCAAGCACAGGTGAGCTGAATTTATTTATTCTAACTGATAGATAAAGAACATTGTTTTTCCCGTAATAATAGTGTACTTGGTTCTGATTTGTTTGCTCTCAATTCACAAATAGAACATATGTGTGTACCACTAATATATGTACATTTGGCATGCTCCTTGAGGTCATGCCCGTACCACAAGTGATGAGTTCATGGTTTCTCTAAAATTCTCAATTCATCTGTTTCTTGTGACCGTGTTTACTGTTTGCATAAATATTGTTTGATAAAGTGAGGTAGTTACAACTTACAAGATAGTGCGTCGCCATAGCTCTCATGTCCAAAGCCTAGCAACTAACCTCCTCTCCAGCCACTAGTCTCTCCTGGCCTCGGAGGCAAAGGCTGACCGTGCATCTTATACCCTCCGATCCATGATAAATGCCGGAGATATAGTACAAAGTCAGTATCCCGACACTTATTATATATGGACCGAAGAGAGTATTTAATTTAGATCATACTTACAAGTTCTTTGGTTTTGTGACCACAAATGTGGGTAGAAGCAATCACTTGCTAATCTGATTTTGGCAATAGTGAGTACTGAGTACGACCAAACATGCTGGCTGTGACTCTTTTAATCAGTTTTTGCATAATTCAGTCCAAAGATATTGCCTTATTCTTTCCCCTTTCGCTCTTGCGCGATCCAATAGGACAATAGCCTCAGTCTCGCGAAGCGATTGAAGAAGAGTGACGCTCGCGAAATTGAGAGTTTCTACCAACAATACTATGAAAACTATGTCCGCGCCCTCGACAAAGGGGAACAAGCCGACAGGTAATTCCCAATCCCTAAACCCACAATCTCCACTGTTGTCTCAATCCCTCGCCGTGACAAACCAAGTCCCATGGCAATGTCGTCTGTAGGGCTCAACTTGGGAAGGCCTACCAGACGGCCGGAGTTCTCTTCGAGGTGCTCTGCGCCGTCAACAAGACCGAAAAGGTCGAAGAGGTTAACCCGGAGGTTCGTGCTCACCCTCCAGTCTTTCCGCTAATTATCCTTGTTCTTTCTCAATTTAAATCTAGGTTCCCTCTAATGCAACGAGTTTCTCCAAATTTCTGCCGCGCAGATTATTCGCCTGCACAAGGATGTGCAAGAGAAAAAAGATATCTACGCGCCGTTCAATATCTTACCTCTTGATGCCGCCAGTGCATCCCAGTCCGTCATGCAGTTGGAGGAGGTATGCACGATTCAGAACAACATAACCAGTTTCCTAAAAACGAGCATACAATGGAAGGAGCTGACGTGGTCATCAATTGCCTTAACAGATCAAAGCATCAGTCACAGCCCTGCGGAACACACGGGGATTGACCTGGCCTTCAGCATTCGAGCCAGAAAGACAGAAGGGGGGTGATCTTGATTTGCTGGACTGGTTGAGAGCAATGTTTGGTTTTCAGGTCCGCTTGCTACTCTGGACGATTCAGTTTCAGTTTACACGTTACTAAGCTAACACCATTTTTTCTTCTTGTGTGCAGAGGGACAGTGTTAGAAATCAACGGGAGCATTTGATTCTCCTCCTTGCTAATGTGCACGTTAGACTTGAGCCGAAGCCCGAACCACTTAGCAAGGTATGCCCCTCTATCAATACTTAATTTACTTGACTAAATAGATATCCAACGTGATAATTTAAGATCATTGGGTATTCCATCTATAAGAACCTTTGATCGGAACAAGATATTAGTTTTTTTTAATGATTTTCATAAATAAGGTTATTTGATTAGTATACCATGTATTTTGCCATGCCATTGATAGCTTAACAATGTTATTTGATTAGAGGATCTTCAAGAGCCTCATGTCTCTCCAATGTTAAAGAGGATCTTCGAACTTAAAGTGTTAACTCCGGGTCGGGGCCAACGCTTGTCTGGCTTGTTTCTGTCTTCTTTGTTCCTTAAGGGCCTTTCCCTTGTATCTTTCTCCTTTCCTTGGTGTACGAATCCGTTAGCTTTATCAATGAAATATCTCTGTTGCCATGGGAGTGACTGTTTCTTGGTTGATATACATAGCTGTCTAATGGTAAACTTCTCATCCCTTTGTACTACACAAATATCAATAATCAGATTGGATAGTTCTCAGCATCGACTTACCAATAGTTATTTCTCAGTTGCCTGAGAAATAGCGAAATGATTATCTATTCTTTATTTGTTAAGCATTGAGATTGACCTCCGTTCTTTTAGGAACTTGCTTAATTGATAGTGTTGTTGCTTTCCTTCCTACTTTTTGTTCATCATTCCTTTGTAACTGACTGCAGCTCTTCTTTCACCCCTGAAACAGCTTGACGATCGAGCCGTTGACCTGGTGATGAATAAGCTCTTTAACAATTATAAGAAGTGGTGCAAGTTCTTGTCACGAAAACATAGTTTGAGGTATATAATTTATATCTTATTTTCATGTTAGCTGCATTATGCTGATGGTTTTGCAACTGCAGAAATCCTCCAGGTGCACAACTACAGGAAATTCAGCAACGAAAGATTTTGTACCTAGGCCTTTATCTTCTCATCTGGGGTGAATCAGCAAATATCCGTTTTATGCCAGAGTGTCTGTGCTACATTTTTCACAATGTAACCTGCACATTCTCATTTCATATCAAGTAGCAAAACTTGTTGCAAGAATATATATGAACTGTATCTTTTATGTGTCCAGATGGCATATGAGTTGCATGGATTGCTTGCTGGAAATGTTAGTATTGTGACTGGAGAAAATATCAGGCCATCTTATGGTGGGGATGAGGAGGCTTTCTTGAAGAAAGTGGTTACACCTATCTACCGTGTCATCAGAAAGGTACTTTGATGAATCAGCATTATCAGAAATGCCAAATTAGTTTTCTGTGCATCTAATCGTGGTGGTTTGCAGGAGGCAGGTAAAAGCCAACACGGAAAAACACCACATTCAGCATGGTGCAATTATGATGATCTTAACGAGTACTTCTGGTCTGTTTACAGCCTTATTTTCTGATCACATACTGACAGCCTTTTTACGTTTTCTCATAATCCTACTCTGTTTCACTCAGGACATCTGATTGTTTCTCACTGGGATGGCCAATGCGGGATGATGGTGAATTTTTTAAATCTGTGCATGATTCAAGACCTGTAACAGTGGTACAATTTGATGCCCATCTGCCAACATCTCTTGCCAAATAAATTTATTAGGAATAGAATGTGGACTAAGAATTATTTTATAGGCTGGAAGCTCATCACAAAAGGGTTCTAGTAAAAGCACAGGCAAGACAAACTTTGTAGAAACAAGAACTTTTTGGCACATCTTCCGTAGTTTCGACCGGATGTGGACATTCTACCTATTGGCTTTACAGGTCACATGCTGAAATTTTATATGCACTTCTTCTTGGACTATTGTTTGATACTCTGCATGTGGATCTTATAACTATTGAATTAAACAGGCAATGCTGATTTTTGCTTGGAGTGATTATTCAGTGTCTCAAATCCTTCAGAAGGACCTCTTATATTCTCTATCAAGCATATTTTTGACAGCAGCATTTCTACAGTTCCTCCAAAGTATGGTTCCCATTCCAAACACTCCCTCCGTCCAACAAAAGATGTCTCAAGTTTGTCAAAATTTGAATGTATCTAGACATGACTTAGTGTATAGATGCATTCAAATTTAGTCAAAATCAAGACATCTTTTGTTAGACGGAGGAAGTACTTGCTTTTGGTACATGGAATTTCTCCGAGTAGTAATTATTAATTTTATTTTTCATTTTGAGAACATGTAGATTTTAATGTGGCATGTGATGAAAGTTTACATAATATTTTCTGCTAATGGATCATCATTGGACTACTTTGTTTATTGCACGGCCGTATTTAACCCATTTTAAAGTGATAGATACTTCGTATTTTTGGCAGAAAACTTGTACTACGTTTTGCTTTTGTTCAACGGCATTACTTTAGGACTATGTTAAGCTAGGCTACATAGTATTTACACAGCAGGAAGCAACTGGCAAAGCCAGTCATGTAGATTTTGCAACTTTATCAGCTCTTCCCATATGTATCAGAAGTGTTACTATATATGTAGCAGTCATGTTCTTGGAATGCTTGTCCAGTCTGGGCTCTTGCTATTTTTTGATGGTTTGACTGCAATAGCAAATTCTCTGTGCAAAATGAAACTGATATTTTATAAATTTTGTTCTGGCAGGTATTTTAGATTTCAGTCTGAACTTCCCTGGTCATCATAGATGCAAGTTCATTGATGCCATGAGAAATATTCTGAAGATAATAGTTAGTGCGGTGTGGGCTGTGATTCTTCCATTTTTCTACATCAGCACTGCAGCTAAAGTCAATTTACCGCTTAGAGATCTTCAAAAGTGGTTTGGCTATGTAAAAGGAGTGCCACCCCTATATATCCTGGCTGTGGCAGTGTACCTGATACCAAATATCATTAGTGCAGCACTGTTCCTGTTTCCAATGTTTCGAAGGTGGATAGAGAACTCGGATTGGCATATTGTTAGACTGCTACTGTGGTGGTCTCAGGTATCCAGCTCAATCTATTTCTTTATTTATTTTCTATCCTAGAACTTTATGCGGCCAATGTTTATTGTAAATGTTAATTTCGAAATTTTGGGTGTATGGTATTTTTACTTAAAGTAATGTGTGATAAGATGGAATTGAATTTTGTGGAAATAAAATTGATCATAGCGTCTCATGTCTTCTTTAATTCATAGATTTTGTTCTTTTAATAATTTCCTATAAGGATTCTTTAATTGATCAAGAATCTAGTTGATGAATCTGTAAGGTTTAATCTTTGAATGTTGGCTAACAAATCCGCTAGTATCGTATTGTTAGTTTGCAGTTTGCTTTACATGCTAATCACTTGTCAGTTGTATTGATTGATTTTTGTAGTATCCTAGTGGAGTGGGAAATAGCTGATAAAATATTGAACTGGAAACTGTGGGCAAGAAAAACAAACCAATGACTTCTGAAGTTCTGATGCCAGGGCAGGCATTATCTTGTCTTTTTTTCACCAGTTTCAGAAAACACAGTGTGGGTAGTTGGATTTTTCTTGCAGCGATAGGGTTTTCAATTAACAACAATTGTTCAACTGAACAATATCTTGCATCCGGTAGAGCTACTGTATTGCTAATCAAGGAGATTTTCTCTCTCGAACATGCACCCAAGTGCATGTCATTTTGTATTAGAAGAAAGCACCCAGATTAACAAGCCTTACAGCTGAAATCAAAACAACAGGATGGAACAAAACAAACCTACGCTAGCAAAAAGGTCAATGGCAAAAGAAAGAAACACTGCACACCTAAGGAGGCTGTATGCATATGTGCTATTTGAGTAAATGAAAATGATACTGCAAGTGAACCTCTGAACAAAACTTACAAAAGGGGGGCAAGGAACCAAACCTAATAAAGGCAATAGAAGTATTTTGTCTACCTGCATGCGCCAAGCAATGCGTGCAAGTATAATGACTGGTGAATTTTCTTCGATAAAAGACATTTAACATTTATTTATTTTTCTGTATTTCTTGCTTGCTCCAAGGTTTGCTATACTACACTACTGCATGTACATTTCTTATCATTTTCTCTTCTTGCTCTACACACTAATTGCGCAAATAATTGCAGAAACGAATTTATGTTGGACGTGGAATGCATGAAAGCCAAATTGCACTTTTCAAGTAAGTTACTCTATTCTGTTTCCATTTCTTCCATCAAGCTTTATTCTGTGGAAAACTCATTCTCTTTATTCAACTGAAAGGTATACATTATTTTGGATTTTGCTGCTATGCTGCAAACTTTCCTTCAGTTACTTTGTCCAGGTAAGTTCTACATTCAGATATTTTTTGCAAACATGCTATGACGAGATTGGCCTGATGCCCAGTTTGTTTTACAGATAAAACCTCTGATAAAGCCAACCAAGGATATAATGAGTGTTCATAATATTCATTATGAGTGGCATGAATTCTTTCCAAATGGTAATTTTAATGCTTTTTAGGGCAATCTTCATTGAGGAAACCTTTTTTTATTTATATTATATGTTGCCTTTTCAGCGTCATATAATATTGGTGCTATCCTATCGCTCTGGTCTCCTGTTCTGTTGGTATGTGCCTATCCAGCTTACATATCAGCTGGAAAGAAGCTTCATTCTTATCATCTGTTTTGAAATAATGTCTAGATCTTGAAAGCCTTCCATTTTTGTAGGTCTATTTAATGGATACACAGATATGGTATGCCATGTTCTCTACAATATCTGGTGGTATGTCTGGAGCACTTGGACGACTTGGTGAGGTAATAATAAATCTAGAACTATTCTTTGTAATTTGTTGTGTTGTTGTGTTGCTTTAGAGTTTAGAACATAATGAACATAAGATACTCTATGTTCATTATGATTGATGGATAGGCAAGGGGCATTTTCGAGAGATCCGTTTTGGCTCCCAAATGCACCTGCACCAGGATGAACAGTAAGTTCGAAAAGAAATATTAAAATATGCAACAAAAGTTACACGCCCAGAGGCTAGAGTCTTTAACGTGCCTGTATGCCGCTTCAAAAAATAACGTACCTGTATATTTTTCATATCAAACGGAGTATTTTATTGGTAAAATTTTGGTATTTAGTTTAAACTTTACTTACATATCAAAATTCTACCAAGAATACCATTATTCCGAACTGCTCCTGAGGAGTTAACTGAATGTGTGGAGTTCTCAATTAATTGCATAAACTAAATAGCTCCAACTCTTTGTTTTTCTCGAACCCGCACCTAGGTGTGTCATTTTCATTAGAAGAAGCACCGAGATGGCGAAAGTACAAAGGCCAAGGGCCAGTAACAAGAACAAAGAAAAAAAGCAACACAAAAGGAAAGGAAGAAAATAAGTAGAAAGCCCCAAAAGGTGGTGCAAACGCACCCCAGGTAGGCCGAAGGAAAATAAGAGCGACTGGGTTTTAGGGCTTTAGAAATATAGTATCGAGCTATATAGAACAGGGTTGTATTCAGAATGTTTTGTGTGAGAAATCCTACATAAATATCGTAATAAGGGGAAATTACTTTTGCAGCCTGAGAATTGATGATAAACATACAAGCACTAGTTATTATTTCACAAAGCAAGTGGGGCATTCATTTTCTATCAGGATCCTTTGGGTGTCACAATCCAGTCTTGTTTCAGCTATGTTCATTTACTCAAGGACTTTGTTGCTGTAGGTTACCGGAACCTGTTTTCTTATACTGGTGAAATGAATCAAACATACTTATTATTGATGGCTTGGGGCATACTTTATTTGATATTCTCCTTTGTATTTGTTACCATTTTGCACTAATTAGTTCCTTTATATTTCTGATTGCCCTCTTCCAATGCATAATACTTATGCAAGAGTTAAGAAGCTGAATTTTAGACCGATCTAGTTTCTAATCAAGTTGTGACACTCTATGCACCAGATAAGGACGTTAGGAATGCTGAGATCACGCTTCCATTCTTTGCCTGGAGCCTTCAACACATTTTTAGTGCCATCAGATAAAGGCAGAAACAGGCGCTTTTCACTCTCAAAGCGCTTTGCTGAGGTTTCAAGTGACTGTAACAACAATTGTTGTCATGATTTCACTTATAATCTCCTTAAAAGTCTTAATATAATGAAGAATTGAACGTACAGGTTTCTCCCAACAAGAGAACTGAAGCTGCCAAGTTTGCTCAGTTATGGAACGAAGTAATCTGCAGTTTCCGGGAAGAAGATTTTATAAGTGACAAGTGAGGCCCTTAAATCATGCTTCAGAAGAAATATTACCATTGCAATGCACCTAACATACTTTTTGTTATGCAGGGAGATGGACCTATTGGTGGTTCCATATTCGTCAGACCCAAGCCTAAAATTGATGCAGTGGCCATTATTTTTGCTTGCAAGCAAGGTTTGACAGAACAAAGAAAAAAAAATCTCTGGTCAACCTTGTTCATCCCTTTTTTCTTGTTTGACTCTGATTGAAATTTATTTTGATGGAAATTCTGCAGATACCTATAGCCTTAGACATGGCAGCACAATTTAGACCAAGAGACAGTGATTTATGGAAGCGTATATGTGCAGATGAGTATATGAAATGCGCTGTACTTGAATGCTATGAGTCATTCAAACTCGTTCTTAATTTAGTAGTGGTTGGAGAAAATGAAAAAAGGTATATTCAAATACTTCCACTCCCTTGCACTATATCATGTATCTCTACATGATAAAGGTATTAATGTTGGCATGTAGCTATTACATATAAAGTTTAATAGGCTATAAATACTTGCATACTGATAGACAGTGCTTACTCTTTTTCTTCAAAAATTCATTCCTTATTGCCACTCAAGGGATCTGTGTTCTTTCATGCTAGTTGGTTTCTTTTGACTACATTAATATTTATACATATTTATCTTTGGATGCATGTCGTGCATGTTCTCTGGTATGTTTATCTCCTACCAATATGTTTGTTCATTAATTTCAACAGGATTATTGGCATTATAATCAAAGAGATTGAAGCTAACATTGCAAAGAATACATTCCTTGCCAATTTTCGGATGAGTGCACTGCCAGTTCTCTGCAAGAAATTTGTGGAGCTTGTATCCACCTTGGTAAGGCAATGTTATTACTTCTACTCAATTCCATTACTATTTGTGGATCGCGTTGCTTGTTTTCTTAAGATAAGTAACATTGCCAAGCATTCTTTTAACATTATGTTGGTCACATCTGCAGAAAGAAAGAGACTCCTTGAAATTTGATAATGTAGTATTGTTGCTCCAAGACATGCTGGAAGTGATCACAAGAGATATGATGGTCAATGAGATCAAGTAATACCTTTTCCACTCATGGCAATTATATGTGTGCTTCGTCATTGCAACTGGTGACTTTTTTTTTTTACCCTTGTATCACTTACAGAGAGCTAGCTGAATTTGGACATGGGAACAAGGACTTAGTTCCACGAAGACAACTTTTTGCAGGCACTGGCACAAAGCCTGCAATTGTTTTCCCTCCACCAATTTCAGCCCAATGGGAGGAACAAGTAATATTATAAAATTCTTAATTGCTTTTCATTACCAAGAAGGTGCACTAACTTAATACTATTCTGCAGATTAAGCGCCTGTACCTTCTTTTAACTGTGAAAGAATCAGCAATGGATGTGCCTACAAACCTTGAAGCCCGTCGTAGAATATCATTTTTCACCAATTCACTATTCATGGAAATGCCACGTGCACCCAGAGTACGCAAAATGCTCTCTTTCAGGTTGGTCTCGTATATAAACTTGTCAACAGATTGCAATTTTGCTGTATTTTTCTAAAATGTACTGCAGTCTTCTCAGCTAAACACATGTCAATGAGATAGCATTGTGCATCTGACGGCTACTAACAGATGTTTCTTTTACTGTGCTTCTCAAATATATATTTTACATCTGCTTGTCAAGTAAAATTTTGGGTTGTCTTAAAGAATGAAAATCAGGAATGTGGACTAATTTATCATCAATATTTTGGGCACTGAATTGCTAACGTTTGCTTGCTAGAAAAGGGGGAAATGACCATTAAGACTGGTGAAATTTATCATTGTTTTTGGTACTTTCACTGAATAGTTCCTGCTGGATGCATTTATGTTTAGTGTTGCCAATTGTTGTTGTGTTCGCTGTCCATTTTGTTATTTTGAGTGCTGTTGATCCTCACCATAATCAATAAAAACTCCCTAGTGTTATTCATTGTATGGAGTATTGTTTAGGCATATAAACAGAAGTATGGGTGACCTGGTGCCATAGAGATGTTGGGTAATTGGGTTGCTTTGGAATTTTCTATGAGTCTCGCTGTCTCAGCAAGCTTTGCATCTTCCTGTTTTTTGAAGTTAAACTGTAAGAGTTGCGCAATTGCAGTCCTGGCTCTGGTGGGCACACCTGGCTGGCTGACCACCCAAGCTATGCTTGGTTCTTTTGCATCTCCCTGTTGACAATTTTGTTCCGAATCGGGTCAGACACTCCAGAGTCCAGACTCCAGAGCCTTGACTCTTGGCTGGGTAACCTGATGGTGCTGTGATCTTAGTAGCATCAGGTTACTCACTCATCTTAAGTTTTGTTGAGTTGTCTTGAAAAATTACTACATCCGTTCCTTCTAAGAAGTCCTAGCTTTGTCCTAATTTAAACTTCTTCAAGTTTGACCAAGTTTATAAAAAAATCTACTGAGATCTATAATATCAAATGAGTATACTATGAAAACATATATAATGACAGATTTAATAAAACTAATTTGGAGTTCTAGATGTTGGTAGATTTTTCTATAAACTTGGTGGTGAATTTCCTCAACGAAATTAAATGGAAAAAATACATATATTCTTCAAAAAACAATAAGTGGTGAACTTCCCACATGGAGCCATGGAGGCGTGTACAATAAATTTTTCTGTACCACCCATGTTGAAGCGCATGTTGTAATACAGCACCAGAAAGGGATTATACGAATCACCACAACAAGTATCTGATAAACCTGTTATGTTTAAATTTATTCTGTGATTATAAGAGTTTCAGCAAAAAGATTGAAATCTAGTCTCTAGATGATTATGTATGACCCTTTCTCCTTCGCAGTGTAATGACACCATACTACAGCGAGGAAACTGTATATTCAAGGAGCGATCTTGATCTGGAGAATGAGGATGGTGTATCAATTATATTCTACCTACAGAAGATCTTTCCAGGTTACATTTTCTTTTATGTGCTTTGATGCTTACAGTTCTGTATGAATTTGGTTGCCAGGTTCCCGTCTTATATTCTTCACAATTCTCGTTATAGATGAATGGAATAATTTCATGGAAAGAATTAATTGCAAAAGAGAGAGTGAGGTTTGGGGAAATGAAGAAAATGTTCTACAACTTCGTCATTGGGCCTCTCTTAGGGGGCAGACACTTTGTCGAACAGGTACGTTGACCATATCCATCGGCCTTATCAAATAAGGATCATTTGGTTGATTCTCATTTAGTGAACGTGCAAATAAGCTTTCACGTATTTTCATTTGAGTAGAGAAGCAATTCCTTGAGAAACATTTTGTTGATTCCATGCTACATATTTTTCTTGCTGTGAATAGTTAGAGGCATGATGTATTATAGGAAAGCTTTGAAGCTTCAAGCATTCCTTGATATGGCTTCTGAATCCGGTAAGCTTCTTAAACTTAAAAATTGAGCATCCCTGTTTTAGTAACTTTAATAAGTACTAGTTGCTTATTTCATACCCGGTTTTGCTTGCAGAGATATTGGAAGGATATAAAGCAGTTGCAGATCCTGCCGAGGAAGAGAAGAAAAGTCAAAGATCTTTGTCCTCTCAGCTTGAAGCTATAGCAGACATGAAATTTACATATGTTGCAACGTGCCAAATTTATGGAAATCAAAAACAATCTGGTGATCGACATGCAACCGATATTTTGAACTTGATGGTCAAGTAAGTGATTTCGATGATAATTTTGAAAAATAATTTACAATCGTTTGTCCAGTTACTAGTGTCTTGTCTTATTTTTTATGTTTGGATATTGCATGTCTCAGTGATGTTTATGTATTAGTAATAATTAAGTGACAATGACATGTTCCTTGAGGGAAAATTGCTGTACTTGCTTGTTGCCTTCAAATTTTACTTGCGTGCAAATTAATTTGAATTTGAATTTGAAACTACAGTTATCCTGGTCTCCGTGTGGCATATATTGATGAAGTTGAAGAGAGGGATGGTGACAAGGTGCAGAAGGTCTTCTATTCTGTATTAGTAAAAGCTCTTGACAATCATGATCAGGTAGCCATTTCTTGAAACAAAATTTCATGTTCTACCATCTCAACCTTCATGCTGTTTTTATTCCGATTTAAACCTCAATACTCGATAGTGATTATGCACTGCTATATCCTGTGAAGGAAATATACCGCATAAAATTGCCAGGACCAGCGAAAATAGGTGAAGGGAAACCTGAAAACCAAAATCATGCTATCATTTTTACCCGAGGCGAAGCTTTGCAAACCATTGATATGAACCAGGTGACTTGAATGGTTATGCTAGCTCTCAGTACATATGTTTCATTATATATGTTGTACTCATCAATGATTTTTAGGACAATTATTTGGAGGAAGCTTTGAAAATGCGAAATTTGCTGGAAGAATTCAATGAAAGCCATGGTGTCCGTCCGCCGACAATCCTTGGAGTGCGTGAACACATATTCACCGGAAGGTATGTTTGTGAGCTTCCAGCAGTTGTTACTTAATTGTATTTTTCGAAAATGCAAATCAGTGCCTAACATCTGATATTGCTGGATTGTAGTGTCTCATCTCTGGCATGGTTTATGTCAAACCAGGAAACAAGTTTTGTGACAATAGGGCAGAGGGTCCTAGCTAATCCACTGAAGTAAGTCTGAATCACTTTGATATGTCCTATGTGGATTAAGCATGATCCTATTTACCATACAGAACATCTAGTGTTATTTATATGTTGCAATATGGTGTTGGCAGTGCTGAGCATCTGTTGCAAATCTCCTGAAAGAAAACCGCTAGATCTTTTATCGATTGTTTTTCGACCCTTCAAATGCACATGAAGAGATTAGAAATAAATGATTACATAGAGATTAAAAGAACCGAGTGCTGTTATCTGACACTTTGTTGGCATCAAAGCTTTTCATGCTAGAAATTGTCGTCAGTTTGAAGTGTGTTGTGGTTTAAATGCTGTATATCTGACATACTTTGTTTTCTGGACAGGGTGCGTTTTCACTATGGACATCCTGATGTATTTGATAGGATTTTTCACATTACGAGAGGTGGTATTAGCAAGGCTTCCTGTGGTATAAATTTAAGCGAAGACATTTTTGCTGGTATGTGATTCTCCATTTATTTGGTCTGTTACCCATTTGTGCTCTTGAACACAATAGACTTGAATTTCATTTTCAGGTTTCAACTCTACACTAAGACGTGGAAATGTTACCCATCATGAGTACATTCAAGTGGGGAAAGGACGAGACGTTGGGCTTAATCAAATTTCCCTCTTTGAGGCCAAAGTGGCGTGTGGTAATGGAGAGCAAGTACTCAGCAGAGATATATACCGTTTGGGTCATCGCTTTGACTTCTTCCGGATGCTCTCGTGTTACTTCACTACTGTCGGTTTTTATGTCAGCTCAATGGTAACTTACATTCACCTAGTTAGAGTGAACACGGAAGTACAGAACATATGTGTGCATTACATTTGTCTTGATTTGCCATAATGCATGTTTTCTGAAGTTATTGTCTTCTTGCTGTGCAGATGGTTGTCATAATAGTTTACGTTTTCTTGTATGGAAGACTCTATTTAGCGTTAAGCGGACTTGAGTTTGCAATTATGAAGCAAGCACGGATGAGAGGTAACCGTGCTCTTCAGGCAGCTATGGGGTCCCAATCTATTGTGCAGCTAGGTCTTTTGATGGCCTTGCCTATGTTTATGGAGATTGGACTAGAAAGGGGTTTTAGAAGCGCCCTGGGGGATTTCATCATCATGCAGCTTCAGCTTTGTTCAGTTTTCTTCACATTTTCACTCGGGACAAAATCACATTATTTTGGTCGCACAATCCTCCATGGTGGTGCAAAATATAGAGCGACTGGTAGAGGCTTTGTTGTTCGTCATGTGAAGTTTGCTGAGAATTACAGAATGTACAGCAGAAGCCATTTTGTGAAAGGGCTTGAGCTCTTGTTACTACTAGTAGTTTATCAGATCTATGGTGATGTGGCTACGGATTCGATTGCCTATATTCTTCTGACATCATCAATGTGGTTCTTGGTAATCACTTGGCTATTTGCTCCATTCCTCTTCAACCCATCAGGATTTGAGTGGCAGAAAGTAGTGGATGACTGGGACGACTGGAACAAGTGGATTAGCAGTCGTGGTGGGATTGGTGTGCCTGCTAATAAAGCTTGGGAGTCCTGGTGGGAAGAGGAGCAGGAACATTTGCTCTCAACAGGCCTAGTCGGGCGCATATGTGAAATCATATTGTCTTTCCGATTCTTCATGTTTCAGTATGGTATCATGTACCATCTGAATATCTCTAATGGAAACAAAAGCATATCAGTAAGTCTTCTGTTTTATTTGAGCTCTTTTTTTTAGGACTCCACAATCCATTTTTGTAACTTACAAGCACTGCTGCTAATATGATTCCTATTCAGGTTTACGGTCTGTCTTGGCTAGTAATTGTAGCAGTAGTGTTGGTCCTCAAGGTAAATTTTCATTTGGTTGCTAGTGATGAAACCAGCAAGTGTATATTGTTATTTGGCATATGCATGTAGTTTCTGTCCTTGTGACGCTGCTGATCAGATGCCATTTCTTTAGGTGGTATCTATGGGAAGAAAGAAATTTAGTGCAGATTTCCAGCTTATGTTCCGGCTCCTTAAACTGTTCTTGTTCATTGGATCTGTTGGAACTCTGGCCATTCTTTTCACCCTTTTACATCTTACAGTTGGTGACATATTCGCCAGCTTCCTTGCCTTTGCACCCACAGGATGGGCCATTCTGCAGGTACATCATTAACTACCACCAACATTGTTACTTTTGTTTTATTTTATTATCATCAGCTAGGGCTTGGGAGTAGTATCAATTCAAAAGGAGAAAATAAAGGATTTTTTCTCAAGTTAAAATGGAGACGAACCATTTTTTTTTGCCTCTGTTGGCCGATTTAGAAATTGCTTCTGCCTCTGCTGGCACGTATTTTCTTTGTTAACATTCTTAAGTGAGCATTCAACATCTTTCACTGGCTCTAATCAATCCAGCGTCATTTCATTAGATATCAATGGCAAGCAAGCCGGTTGTGAAGGCTTTTGGGCTGTGGGGATCAGTCAAGGCGCTCTCGAGGGGGTACGAGTACCTAATGGGGATCGTTATCTTTGTTCCTGTCGCGGTGCTTGCATGGTTCCCCTTCGTCTCGGAGTTCCAGACGAGATTGCTATTCAACCAGGCATTCTCCCGAGGCCTCCAAATCTCTCGCATCTTGGCTGGCGGGAAGAAGCAGAACTGAGGTGAGTCTAGGAGGTGGTGTTTCATCAGATTAAATACAGCGTAGGGCGAGGCAGAAATTAGCTCCAGTTCGTCGTACTGTACATGGGTGTTGGGTCGTTGCACATGTGTGTTATGGAGGGGCATCATACGGCTGCTGACATGCTGACGCTTTCACAAGTTTTCTTGCTTTTTGTACACACAGGGCCATTTTTCTTAGGCATTTTCCATGTATATCTCATGAATACACACTTACATCTGTTACCAGATCGTAAGTTTCTTGTATATATGCCCCCAACCAGTGCAACAGAACATTTCAGTCCATTTAGATACAAAGTTGAAATTGATTTATCTGCACAAAGTTCTTTGTTTGTACGGTGTACCAGTCAGTTGTTGCTTACTTTATGCTTGAGATGTCCGTATTTTTGGGTCAAAAAAAAAGATGTCCGTATTCAGATTCCGTGAGATCTATTTTTCTGGAATACCCGCACTGGTTTGTTCCGTTTCATACTCCATAAAAGGATAAAATGGGGGCAGGGACTAGATTTCGGTAGGTTGCGAATTATGCTGGTAGGTACAACCTAATTAGATGAAGGATGCCATCGAGTTAATATGCGAAGAAGGATTGCAAATTTGCAATCATACGAGGCGTGCCAGTAACTAACTAACTTTCAGACTACCCCTTCCTGACTTGTAACGATCGTTTTCTTCTGAGAAAAAAATAGTAGGAAATGATCTAACGGACAGTTTCATTAAGGTCCAGCGATCGTCCAAGCGCACGTCGGGGATCAAGTAGATTGATGACCACCATAACGAAATCCCACCCAAAGGGCACAATTACAGAAGTGTACTTCTAGTCTTGCAAATTTATAAATTTATGTGTCTAGTTTGTGTTTAGTTTGTTTTTTTATTTATATTTCAATCTCGCAATTTGTGTTGACTTCACCGTAAGCTGGCCGGATGGATGCAGATCTTAGTAGAAGACATCTAGATGAGGCGTTAGGTTCATGTTGATGAACCTTATCCCAAAGGTCGTTCATGGAACCAACTTTACGACAATGAAGGCGATATTTGGTGGCGACGGTTCGAGGACCTATGGAAAAGTGACGATTTGGGCAATATCACGGAGGATTGGGCGTATTGCCAAGAGAAAAAATAATTTTGGTTCCTTAATCAGAAATGAAGTTTAGAAATGATCTTTGAACTCAATTTTGTCATTTAGCCCCTCAATTAGCAGGTAGTTTTAGTCTCTCTTCTAGATTCAACACATATTGACTAGTTTTGACTTCATGTAGCGTGAATTTGCTCAGGACTTTGCACCAAAACATCGCTATCGTGGCGCTCAAGTGGCAAAGTCCTATGCAAAACCACGCCACATGGTTTGCATTCGGAAAGACCAAAACCTCTTTAGTTTCGCCAATTAAGAGACTAAATGTATGCGAATTCGAGTTCAATAACCATTTCTAAACTTCGCTACCAATTAAGAGACCAAAATTATTATTAAATAGAGATGTCCACTCCCATGCACTAAGTGAAGATCAATCCATTCAATCGACCTGACAGCATATCAGCCACAATGTTTAGCAAAACAGGGACACCGGATGCAACTCATTTAGCTTCTAGAAGTAGCATCTGGCATTCAAGTTTGTATGTAAATTAAAAGCATGTCAATCGAACCTTTTCCTTTGTTAGTTTTGATGATCTGATGATTTGGTCCGGATGATAATTTTAGTGATTTGAAGCAGTACTGGGGCTTGAAATCCTGGCTGGAGAGGGATCCGCTGACTTAAAATCAGTGACTTCACAGGCACTGACATCAAGTCACTGACTTTAAGTCAAGGGTGACTTTAAGTCAGGATTTACTTTCAAAGGCAAAACCCACGAATTAGTTTTCAAAAAAGAAAACCACGAATTTGGCGAGAGCTCTCCAAAGCCGCCCGAACTCGTCGTCCCCCTGCCCCAGGTTCCAAAACGCGATGCCACGACAAAGCAATGAGCCGCGGACAAGCTGGGTGAAAAAAACAAACATAAAACCACTACAGCGCCGAACGCCGCGCGGCCAAGCTACTAGGTGCGAGGGTTGTCTCTCTCGGCCGACGCCCGACGACGCCACCGACGCCCCGCGCCGCGCGGGCCGCGAGCGAAATGGCCTCCTCCGCGTCCTCCTCCTCTTCCTCCTACTCCTCGGCCGGCTCCATCTCCACTCCCCGTCCACCCAGACACCCGCACGGTGCCGCCGCCGCATCGTCATCGTCTTCTTCGACCTCCTCCTCCTCCCCCGTCTTCCTCAACGTCTACGACGTGACCCCGGCCAACGGCTACGCGCGCTGGCTGGGGCTGGGCGTGTACCACTCGGGCGTCCAGGTCCACGGGGTGGAGTACGCGTACGGGGCGCACGAGGGGAACGGCAGCGGCATCTTCGAGGTGCTCCCCCGGCGGTGCCCGGGCTACGCCTTCCGTGAGTCCGTGCTCGTCGGCACCACGGAGCTGACCCGCGCCCAGGTGCGCGCCGTCATGGCCGGCGAGCTCGCCGCCGAGTTCCCCGGCGACGCTTACAACCTCGTCTCCCGCAACTGCAACCACTTCTGCGACGCCGCCTGCCGTCGCCTCGTCGCCCAGGCCCGCATCCCGCGCTGGGTCAACCGGCTCGCCAAGATCGGGGTCGTCTTCACCTGCGTCATCCCCAGCGGCAACGGCAAGCAGCAGCAGGCGCGCCGCCGCAACAAGGGGGAGCCGAGCGCCCGCGCCAGGAGCCGATCCGCGCGCCAGGCCGCGGATGCCGCCGCGCCGCCGCGGGCCAGGACTTTCTTCCGCTCCCTCTCCGTCGGCGGCGGCACCAAGAACGTGACCCCGACGCCGACGCCGCCGCTGGACCCCGTCTTGACGTCAACGTCGTCGGTCTCCACGTAACGGCGATATTCATTAATTCCTCTTGCTTTTTACAGCTCACATCTCTTTTTTTTTCCTTTCCTTTTACAGTTTTATCATCTGTGCATATACTGGAAATTAAAACCTGTGCTTTTGCTAGTGCTGTACCAGTACTAATACCAGTGATTGCAGTTGATTAGGATGTTAATCTCCAGCGTTAATTCCTTCCCGGCACTAATTAACAGCGGCAGGGTTACTGTCAAGTGTCAACAACATGTACTCCAGTAGTTTCCGGCCGTTGGCTCGTTGCTACCTGCAACCTACACGTAGTACTCTACGTTGTAATTAACGACGTCCATGGTGTGTTTGTGACCGTGTGGCATAGATCCAATTCTTCTGGGCGAGCCATCCAATAGGAATATATTCTTGCCTCCTTTGGATTTAACTACCTTATCTAAAGTTTCCTTCGTATTGGATTTAACTAGATAAAGCAACACCACCATGCATCAAAGCATATGAGTGCCGTGCCAAAGTTGGGCAGCAAATATATCTACCTCTTTTGCTGAATGCACGGAATTCTCTCCGTGTCTGTGCACTGCACCAGTTGGCTGTTGCTTGGCATTTCCTTTTCCTTTTTTGAGCGAATGCTTGGCATTTCGAGGAACGATTAATTAATTAGTAGTCCCTGTGTGTCCTTGTATCAATTTGGATGTGGACTTTGGGCTTGTTTTGGAAAAGAGGTAAAGAATTTGCAGGAGAAGTCACAGAAATATGTAGACTCGGGTCTCCAGATAAGTATTTGGAAAATTCGTCTCCGGCGGCAAACGGTGTTGATGTCGGCGGCAGAGGGTCAAAGCATCGCCACCGCCGACGACCTCGGGCAAAGACTTGATCGCACATGTTCAAAAGACGACTTGGCGATGTTCCCGGTAAAAGAAAAGTCGTGGACTCGTGGTACAGTACTCTGGTTCAGTTCAAAAGACTACTGGCTATATGCTCCCAGTACAAAAAAGGCGCAGTACAACTCCGTTTACGTTTGACCCTCATCTTGACCCGTCCGGTCCACGCAGATGCATCGCCCATTAATTTCTGAGGCCACTTCTTCCGCGCTTCCTTCTGTGTGTCAGTTGAGTGGATCTCGGCTCGGTTTTCAGCGCTTGGTGGGTTATGATGCTCAAACATCATCAACAGTGCTTTCGGTGCCTGCTGGCTGCTGGCTTCTCTTCTAAATAAAGCGAGATCCACTTGCACTGTCTCTAATTCAGAAATAAAATTCTCCAGCTGCCATGCCATTTCCTACGAATGCTAGCAGTAGTATGTAGTATTTCCTCCGTCCAACAAAATATGTCTCAACTTTGATCAAATTTGAATGCATCTATATACTAAGTCATGTCTAGATACATTCAAATTTTAACAAAATTGAGACATTTTTTGTTGGACAGAGAAAATACTCGCTTCGTCCTAAATTAACTAACATGATTTTAATATATTTTTATATAAATTAACTAACATGATTTTAATATATTTTTATATAAAATCACGTCAATTCATTCGGGACGGAGCTCTTTGCAAATGGGTCCGACAAACTCTAGCTAGAGACAGTCTCTAAACTCGAAAGTTGCTTGGGTCCGGTGGTGGAAGCTCTCAACTCATCATCACACCCTCAAGGGCTAGCGTGCGTATGTATGGGCGTCGTACAACAGCGCCTTTTTGCGCTTGTCCCCTTGCCGGTCGCTGGAATCGATCGATCGTATCCATCATCATTATTGGCGGCGAGAGGCGAAAGGAAGGAAGGAAGGAAGGAGGTTTGGGTTTGGTGAAATCATTCATGGAACGTGCCCCCCATGGCATGCACAAGGGCCTTTTTGCCTGCCCGGTGGGGACGTTGCATTGTTGCATGCACGCACCGGCTCCGCCCTGCTCTCTTCGCTGGTGCACACCCAACTGAGTAATTCATTCCTCCGCGGGCGCAATAATTCAATTCGTGGCTGGGCCGGCCGCGGCTGGGCATCCCCTCCGGCCTCCGGAGGTCGCCAGTTGCGATCGACGTGTACCCCACTACTGTAGTTTTCTCAGCATCAGCAGGGTTCGTACATGGCTATAACTCAACAACACTAAATGGTCAAAGATATGAAAAATACAAGTTTTTTTAAGGGAAATAGTATGAAAAATACAAGCATAAAGGCATGATCGATATAAATCCTATATATTGACTTAACAGGCCTGAAAGTTCGAGCGGGCGCGGACGATGGGTCGATTGGCCGGCCCCCATCCCGCCTCTCCGACATGCTAAGGTTTTGTCCGCGCGGCGCCACCCAGCACGGGCCGCGCACAAACGTGTCGTGAAGCCTCGGGTGCATCAGGCCGGCGAGCAAGGCCCAACTCCGTTACGTATCTCAAGGATCAGCCATCTGCTGTCCAACCCTTAACAGGCCGTGCACGGAGGACATGGGGCTTCGGCAAAAAAAAAGAAAAAAGCTGATCGAGGGCCGTCCGACGACGGCTCGCCATGGTCAGTGACATTGACACAGCACTGACCAGCAGTAGTATAATGTCAGGATCGGAAAAGTGGCCGCGCGTTCACTCTGCGCGGTTGGTCGGGTCAAAACGATGCAAGGTCAGCAGAGCAGATATTATTCCTCCAGATTATGCGACCGTCACTCTCTCCACGGTCACACTCACAGTCATCCAGCTTTGCCCTAGCGGCTAGAGTAACCGTAATGGACACGCGCTAATTTAGCTTTGACTTGGACAGTTGGACGTGATTTGTCCCTTGGATTTGATCGTGGTGCCTTTGGTACTAGCTCCTGTACCAAAAGTGATGAGAAATATAATTGCAAACAGACCCGGAGGCCGGACTCGGGAGCGTACTCAACTCTCGAATTTTTTCAATCCATGGCCGAGGAAAAAATGTCACGAGCACACACGGAATTCAGAACCGCCAAATTATGTTCGTAAAATGTACTAATGCAAGTATGCAACGCGGCGCAAAGCACCGACGGCGTGAATGGCATCGGCGTCAGGCAATCGACAATGGCATTAACTCCTCTTCCTCTTCTTCCGAAGGTAGACCACGAGCGAGAACCCGCCGCCGCCGTCCTGCAACGCCGCCTCCTCCGCCGCGTCCCACCCGGCCACCGTCGCCGCGCTCACGGCCGACGACGACGCGGCGGACGCCGACGCCACCGACACCGTAGGCGACGAGTCCGACCCCGACCTGAACGGGCCCCCTCGCCTCCACCCCTTCCTCTCGCTGGCCTCGCTGCTGCACCAGCTCTCGCCGCCGCCGTCGGCAACAGCGCCATGGCTGTCCCTGAAGCTGAACGAGCCCTGCCGCTTCAGCGCGCCTGCGCCCGCCTCGTTTTCCTCCTCCGCGTCCTCGAACTCCACGGGATCGAAGCGGAGGACGAAGACGGCGGCGGCGGCGTCGTCCGGGGCGCCGAAGAGCCAGCCGTGGAGGTCCCACGTGACGCGCACGCGGTGCCCGCAGGATGTCGGGAGGCCGTCGAGACGCTCGCTGCCGCGGAACTTCCACCGGAGTCGGCGCACCTGGAGAGCCTTGGCGCCGTCCACGGCGACCCACATGGCGCCGCCGGACTCCTCCACGCCCACGGACACCTCGTGCTCCTCGCCCGCCACGGCCACGGAGGTCGCGTACTCGAACCCGCCCGCGCTCTCCCGGCGCGAGAGCAGGACGCCCGCCGACGCCGTGGGAGACGTCGAGGGGAGGTCGCCGGCGGTTAGGGCGAGCTCGCCGTCGACGGACACGTGGACGGAGTACCGCGACAGGGGCTCCGGCCGGCGCGGGGCCAGGCGGGCCCGCGAGAGGTCCCAGGAGAAGGCGACGGCGTGGCGGCGTTGGCCGCCGGCGCCGGCGCCGGGGAAGGAGAACCGCTTCGACCCGCGCCGCCGCCAGGGAAGCCACGGGAGGACCACGAAGCGCGCCGCGGGCGAGGCGGCGCCGGCGAGGGCGAGGTCGGCGGTGAGGACGAGGCCGAGCGTGGAGCGGGACCAGGTGAGGGTGATCGCGCCGAGGTGCGTGGAGTAGACGGAGGTGCACGACGAGGCCGTCCCCGGTGACGACGACGACGACGACGGGTCGCCGCTGGAGAAGCAGGAGGAGAGCGGCATCGTCGCGCTGCTGGACGCGGCAGCGGTGGTTGGATTTGTTGGGTTTTGTTTGGGTGACTCGGGTGGAGTGGAGCCGGGGAGTTGTTGCGCTACTGCGTACGTGGCGGCGACTTCATTGGAGGAGAGGGCGCCGGCGAAAGTTGACCCGATCCTTTTTCACATTTGTTTTTGGGCTGCTATGGCGATTTTTCGTTTTAGGAATTTCTTACTATTTTTTTTAGAAATTTCTTACTACTAGTCACTTACGATACTACTTCTAAAAATATCCATAACATAGACCTAGTCACGCAAAAACGTATTGTGCCCACTTCGTTTTGGGTAATCATATCCAGGTGGAGAAGAATTTCCTCCGGTGACTCCTAATTTCAAGTCTGTGTCCAGGGCTTTGTTTTTGTCGTTCTGGAGGGATGCTTGTGACGGGGAGCCATTCTGTGATAGGTTTCCCAGGGCATTCTCCTTTGCTTCGGATAAGGAAATCACGCTTTGTAACTTCGCGCTCTCGGATGATCGCTTTGATCTCTTTGTGCTTCCACTCTCGGAGATGGCCTTCCAAGAGCTCACCACCATCCTCAACAATTTCGCTAGCATCAACCTTCGGCATCAGGATTCAGATTTGTGGATTTGTCAATGGGGCACCGGGTCTTTCTCCACCTCTGCATACTATCGCTTATGCTTTCCACGTCACCTCTCCACTATGCGCGCCACTTGGATCTGGAAGAATAGATGTGTCCCCAAATTGAAAGGTTTTGCTTGGCTGCTCTCTTGGGACAGACTCAATACCAGGGATTTGATGGATCGGAGGAACTGCAACAGAAATGGGACACTCAGCTGACCTCTTTGTGACCTTAACCTCAGGAAAACAAGGGATCATTTGTTCTTTGATTGCGGCTTCAGCTTGGACTGTTGGGCAAGGCTTGGTGTGCGTTGGTCCCCGGGGGATACGTATGCCGAGGTGGCTGATCTGCTTGGCCTGGTCTGGACTCGTCTGCCTCATCAGATCTACCGAAAAGCCTTTATCTCGGCCTCCTGGGAGATTTGGAAGTGTAGAAATGATCGAATTTTCAACAATGTGATCCCTTCGGTGCATAGTTGGTTTCCAAAGTTCTATGTCTCCCTTAGGACCCAGAGCTGTAGATTTTCTGTTGGGGCCAAGGAGGAGCTAAGGGTTTGGCTGTCTCCCTTGCCTCCGTGCCTTGAGCAGGTTTTTCCTTTCCTTTCTCCCTTGTTTCCCCCTCCCCTTAACTCGCTTTGTGTTTCCCGTTTCCGTGCCTTGAGCAAGAATAAACAGGACCCTATCCTAAGAGTTCCTATTTACCTTAAACAGGAACTATTCCCCTGTTTAAACAGGAACTATTTACCTTAAACAGGAATAAACAGGGAGCCCACGCCGCCGCCACGCACCACCCCCCTCCTTCCCGCCGGCCGGGCTAGCCACCTTCTTCCCGCCAGCGCGGGCGAGCGAGCGACGACGGAGGCCGACGCAAGGGAGCCCGCGGCGGCCACCAGGCGCCGCTCACCTCCTTCCCGCTGGTGCGGGCGAGCGAGCGGCGGCGGAGGTGCGAGTTTGAGAATTTCACTAGTGAACTTCCCATCTCCACCGACGAGATCCGGCTAGCCACCTCCTTCTTCCCCCCGGCGCTTGCAAGGATGCTTCCTGCCATGGTACGCTGGAAGCTCACTCGTGCTTTTATGGTAGTTCACATACGCGAATTGAGAAGTTCACTAGTTTGTATGCTGCAAAACAGGGGCGTAATAGCCTTGTTAATCTAGATTGACAAAACTTTCCGGCAAAAATCTTGTTTCCCATATTTTAATTCTTGACAGAAGTTCACATGCACTTTTTATGGGAGTTCACATCTTGAAATTGGGAAGTTTACTAACTGGTAGGCTACAGAAAAACTGAGTGTAGTAGTCTTGTTAATCTAGATTGGCAAAAACTTCCTCACCAAAATAATTGTTTCCCATATTTTAATGCTTGACAGAAGTTCACATGCACTTTTATAAAGAGTTCACATGTTCAGACTGGGGAGTTCACTGGCTTGTGCGCTGCAAAACAAAAAGCCCTTGTTGATCTGGATTAGCAAAAAAAACTGCCTGACAAAAATACTCTTGTTTCCCATATTTCCCTGCTTAGCAGAAGTTCACATGCCCTTTGTGTGGGAGTTCACTTGTTCAGTTTTTGGGAGTTCACTCGCTGTCTAGAAGTTTACATGATGAAGTAGCCTGTCTAGAAGTTCACATGTCCTTTTATGGGTAGTTCACATGATGAAGTAGCCTGTCTAGAAGTTCACTAGCAGGTAAAATGCACAAAAAAAGGGATGTGTAATCTTGTTAATCCATTGGCAAAACTTCTTCTTTTGCGGATCCATGCCGCAGATGTGGTGGAGCGCAACAAAGTCGCTATCGAGGAGGACCCAATTACAATGTGGTCAGGACCTCCACCGACCCCACGCTATCCAATCATCTGTGCTGCCCCTATAACTGCTGTTAAACCTATGATGCGTATGCCGTGATGTCGAGTTCCTGACAGAAGTGAGAAGCAAATAGAGATCCCAGTGGGGCGCAGGCTGGGTGTAGAAGAAGTTCAGAGGGTGTGGCAGCATACAAGCACATTCAACAACAAAGATATGTTCACTGTCCCCCTGAGACAGTCCACATGCAGCCAGCCACGTCGCCCGTGCAACAAGAGGAAGTTGAGATGTTGTGTTGGTCTGGTCCCGCAAAGACACCAAGCTCACCTATTGCGTCTTAAGGGCAAATAACTATCGCAGAGCCAGTATACCGCATTCCAGAAAGATGGTCGAATGGCGTAGACAGCGACAGAACTGTCCATTTGCCAATTAAAAAGAGATACGGAACATTTATGCAGTCCGCCGCTGGGGAGGAGCAAGAGTCAAACACGCATCCTTCGCATAGGCCTCGAGTAGAAGAAAATGCAGGCAGAAATCAAGGTTCAAGTCATATGCCTCCTAGGGATCCGTTGCTGCACAAAGCAAATGTCACACCTCCCTGTCCCATCAATCTTCGGGAAGGTACTCCTACAGCCCAACAATGCTACACACACGTAAGTGATCTCAGTTGAGTAAAAAAATGGAAGTTCACTGTAAATTCCCTGAGAAAAAAAGAAAACAATTCTGTGTAAGTACGTTACTGACGCATGATTTTTTTTTTTGCTAAAAACCTGCAGGCACCAGAGCTCCTGGAAAATATGATACCAGTCATTGGGCAGCATTTCAGAACGTTTAATGAAGCATTTGAATTCTACAATGCATATGCCAAGCACACAGGCTTCGGTTTGAAGAGGAGCCAGCGCAACGCGTATCGTCGCTACATGAGGTGTACCAAGGAGGGTAAGTACACGACAAGTGTTCATGACGGCGAACGGCGGCGTGGCAGAGCAAGTAAAAAAATTGGGTGCAAGGCTCATATGGGCGTGAAGATGAATGCTGATGGTGGTTGCGTCATAAAAAGCATCCACTTTGAGCACAACCACCAGCTGACCCTCAGTCCGTCAATGCTAGTTTTCCTCCATTCACACAAAAGAGTCAACCCAACCTTGCAGGACTACATAAAAGACCTCCAATTGAGCAACGTCAAACATGTTAACATCATGAGTTTGCTTACCAGGCTGAGTGGTGGCCATGACAAGCTGGGTTGTCATAATAGAGATGTGTTGAACACGTACGTATGGTTCTACCCCCCCTTGCTGGCATGATTATTTAGTTGTTGAATTTGATAGTAGCAAATGACTGAAAAAAATTTGCACACATGTGTTGCAGGAAAGCGAAGAATGCACGCAAAGAGTCTGCAGATGATGTGCAAAAACTCTTCAAATTCTTTGATGACATGACAGCTGAAAATGAAAACTTCTACTACGATCTGCATGTCGACGAAGATAACAGACTAAATAACATTTTCTAGGCAAACGCAAGCTGCAGAGCTGCGTATGCTGATTTCGGCGACTGCATCACTTTCGACACTACATACAAGTCAAACAAGTTCCACTTACCCCTTGCGGTATTTGTCGGCGTCAGTAACCATTTGCTCTCATCGATATTTCGTGTTGTATTGATGGGTGATGAAAGTGTAGATTCATTCAAGTGGGTGTTCAGGACATTCTTGAAATGCATCCGAGGGAAGCACCAATCTGCATGCTGACAGGTTAGACAGAAAAACCCAAAAAAACATGACTTCCCTGTTTTTTGATCTACTTTTGAATAGTGCAAATGGAAGTTCTGTTTTATGAACCTGAAAGTTCAGATTTATCTACTTCTCTGTTCACTAGTTGTACGCTTCAAACAGGGGCGTAATAGCCTTGATAATCTAGTTTGACAAAACTTCCTGGCCAAAAATCTTGTTTCCCATATTTTCATGATTGACGGAAGTTCACATGCACTTTAATGGGAGTTCACATGTTCAATTTGGGGGAGTTCACTGACTGATAGGCTGCAAAAAACATTGTGCAGTAGCCTTGTTAATCGTTTTGGCTGCGAAAAAAAGAGAAGTTCACTTGTCCTTTTATGAGAGTTCACATGGTCAATTTGGGGAGTTCAGTAGCTAGCATGATGCAAAACAAAAAAGGTGTAGAAGTTCACATGTTCGGGTTGGGGGGTTCGCTAGCTGCTAGGCTGCAAAAAAAGGGTGTAGTATTCTTGTTAATCTGGAGGGTCAAAACCCTGTTAGCAGAAGTTCACATGCCTTTTGTGTGGGAGTTCACTTGTTCAGTTTTTGGGAGTTCACTCGCTGGTAGGCTGCAAAAAATGGGGGTGTAGTGGTCTTGTTAATCTGGGTTGTGAAAACTCCCTGGCCAATTTTCTTGCTTCCCATGTTTCCTGCTTGACAGAAGTTCACATGTCCTTTGTGTGGGAGTTCAATTATTCTCACGCGGTAGGAGTTACCTATTCCCTTGTCTAGAAGTTCACATGTCCTTTGCGGGGAGTTCACATGATGAAGGTTTGGGAGTTCACTAGCTGGTAGAATGCACAAAAAAGGGATGTACAATCTTGTTACTCTGCGGTATTGATTTAGTATAACAATGGAAAAATACTTCTCTGTTTGTGTGATCATGCAGACCAGTGTCCGTCGATGGCGAAAGCTATACCACAAATATTCCCGCGATCTCTTCATAAGCTGTGCAGGTGGCACATTATGAGAAAACACAAGGATTCACTGGGGAAACTGTACAAGTTGTTCCCTGACCTGAAGGATCAACTGGCAGCGGTGCCGACTCATCCGCTTATGCCGACGGAGTTGGAGGCTGCATGGCATGAACTGGTCAACAAGTACAATCTCCACGATGTCAACGTCATGGTTAACCTTTGGAATGACTCCACTTACTGGAAAGATGTTTTCTGTGCACGCATGACATCTACGCAGCGAAGCGAGAGCATGAACCACGTGCTGAAGAAGGGATTCATGAGAGAACAGCATGATCTCCACATTTTTGCGCAGCAAGTTAACAACTGCATACAGAGAAGGCTTGAGTCGGAAGCAGCCGAGGCAACAGCTTCTATGGTATGCAAAAGTAAAAATGGAAGTTCATTTAGCCAAAGCCCTGGAGTTCACATGCCTACCATGTGAAAAGTTAACTTCTGATCTTCTCATTTTTTTGTTAAACTAATTTGCAGGGAGTCATGAAGCCATTAACATGGTATGGCTTCGAGGCGCAAATTCTAGAGCATTACACTAGGGCCGTGTATGGTGTGTTCTGGGAACGGCAATTCCATAGCACCGGTTTTAGAATTAAAACGTCTCCGCAAAACACAACTGAATTCCTTGTGCACCACTACAACTAGAGAAGGGAATTTGCGTGGTCAAGGCACGAGTTCCGTGTGCTAGCGGATGAAGCAAAGGGCATATTTGAGTGCGAATGCAAGTTGTGGGAGCACACATGTATTGTTTTTTTTTGCCTTTTTTTGCGTAAGATCTGCAGAAAATATACAAATGTCGTGTGTGCATTTAAAGTTTAACAGGAAAACTTGTCACAACAAACCAAAAACTGTTGAATTTCAGGGTTGTTATGCCTGCATGTGATAGCTGTGTTTGAACATCTGTGGCTAGAAGAAATTCCACGGCGATACATACTGAAGAGGTACACAAAGAATGCAGTTGCCGACCCGGTTTTTAACCGCAGGGACTACAAAATGACGGCCAAGGACGGGACATCCCTAGAGTACAGGCGAACAATGCTGTTCAACGAGGCGATGAAGACAGTGAACGGAGGCATGTCATCGGACCACATGTTCAACGCAGGCATGCGAGTTTTCAAGGAAGTGAATTCCCTAATGGATGAAGAAGGGATTTGTTGTAGTAAAGTAAAACCCTTATATGGGTCGGGCCGTAAATCCTACGTGGTGACGACTAGGTCAAGATTTCTCAGCGCAAGTCAAGGCGCCAACGTGCCGTGGTCAATCCTACATGCAAGGGAAGACAAGTAAATTGAGCTTGAGTAGGGGACAAGAAAGGTGTGAGGAGGGGGGCCCTAGTCCATGATGGACCATGGACCAAGCCCCACTTTTCCCATATGGTGCACACAAAAGTTATGGACCAAAAAGCTACTTTTACCATTTTGTCCACACTTTTCTCTCTCCCCCAAGGGTAGCCATGGTCTTTTGTCATGGACCCCTAAGCTATAAATTACCCCCCATGGGGGCATGTACCATTCACTCTCACTTGAATAAACTCAAGGGGAGAGGGCTAGAGAGCCTCTTTGAGAGGAGTTCTAGTTTCGTGATCTCGGCAAACCTCGTTCGGCCCGAGCCCGAAAGAGAGGGAATCGGGTTAGAGTCCTAAGGGTATCTCGACCTCACTACTTGGGAAGCCTCGTTCGGCCCAAGTACAAGGCGGCCCCTTTCGACCTCTCGCTATGTGATTCGGGGAGCCTCGATCGACCCGAACGCTTTGGCTAACGACCCCCTCGAAGCCTCTCCTAACATAGGACTAAGTCACACCCGCAGGGTCGACCGAACCTATTCAAAAAATATCGACATGTCAACTTGTCCAAGTGTACGGCGACCTTCGCTATAAGGCCGGCGTATACGTCCTATTTTTATACTCGCAATCGTGCTATCGAGCTTTGGCACCCCTTACTCTAATTGTTGTCGAGAACAACAACAGTGGCGTCGACCGTGGGGAACCCTCGCCGCAATTGATGATTTAATGGCCCCGACGAAGCCTACTTCATCGGGTCCCGAACTTGCCGCGAAGTCTACATGGTTGCAAACGAAGAAAGCAAGTGCCTTGCGGGCTCCCGAGGAAGAAGGAATCCTCACCAATCCTGACGTCGCCACAAGCATGGTCGCGGCGACGGAAGTCGCGGTCGCCCCTTCGCTACCGGCCGTCCCGGAAGGAACCTAGGTGCTCGAAACCGTCGTAGGCGGTCCCTCGACACTCACCAACGTAACGGCAAGGATCGGCGAGCTGCCTACGGTTACCGCCCCCGCAGGGGATACGGAACTCGGCATGCCTCGCTCGATGGGCTTCGCGCCACCTTCCCTACAACCGGCAGTGACCTTGCCCTCGGAACCTACAAGAGGAAACAACGTGGCGTCGGGAGGATCCGCGCGGGAAAACCAAGGAGTCCCGGCCTACAACCCCTCCAACCCGGGATTACCTCCACTGGCGCTCGCCGCGATTGCCCAAGGAGCTCCTTGGTATCATCCTTATTGGGGGCTTCTGCCGCAAGGCGCTCTCCAAGTTGCACACACTCAACATCAACCTCGCGTTGCGAGTGCCCCCCAAGTGCCCCTTGCTCCCCCCGTTGGGATCGAGCAAGGCGGCAACCAGGTACCACCTCAAGCGGCACCTCGCGGGGAACGAGATCCCAACGTGCATGGGAAAGAGCAAGTGGCGGAATCCGGAGCCCGTGCCGGCGGCGAAAGGAATTCCCGTCGATGCTTCGACCCTCCAAGAAAACGCCGAGATCATTCTCCAAGCGACCCCTCTAGCGATGAAAGCGACGAGGGAGGACCTCGCCACCGAAGGAACCAAAAGAATCGGCCGACTTGCAACCCGCTCACACGGGAGATCAAAGACGCGCCTTTTCAGCCAAGTTTAAGCCACCAACAATACGGCCGTACGACGGGGAATCGAATCCTCTTCAATTCTTGGATGTCTACTCCACCGCCATACGGGCCGCCGGGGGAGGTCCCGTCGAGATGTGCAACCTCTTTCCGCTCGCGCTCACTGGAATGGCGCAAACTTGGTTTTATAACCTGCGGAAGAACTCCGTGCACTCGTGAGAACACCTTCAAGAGGTCTTCATCGCCAACTTTCAAGGAAACTTCAAAGAACCCGTGCAGGCTCACGAGCTATACGCCGTGAAACAAAAGCCAGAGAATCCTTCCAAAGTATCGCCAACCTGCTGTCGACCACCGTGATCGATGCATGCATGCAAGGCCTTCTCCAAGGAAAAGTGAATCGGGCCCTGAGTCGCATCCTCCAAGGACGACTGAGGAGCTCTATCGGATCTTGCAGGAATACGCCCGAGGCGAAGACGGGGACATTGCTAAGAAGGACGCGCCACGCGTCGCTCCCGAAGGAACTCCCTCGTCCAACAAACCCCCTGCGCCTGCTTCATCTTCCAAGAAGAAGAGGAGGTGGGGGAAAAAGACCCCCGGCGACCAAGCCCGGAAAATCTTCTCCATCGAAGGACAAGCATCATCCCAAAAGACTTGTCAACCCAAGAAGATGCCTCATCCACAACTCGGCAAGCCATAGCACCGGGGAAGTCCATTCAGCCGCTCGGACAAATTGAGCTCCTCACGACCTTTGGGGATGCCACAAATCATCGAACCGAGCTCGTGCGCTTCGACGTGGTGGACATGGAGGCCTCCTTTAATGCCACCCACGGGAGGATGACGCTAAACCGTCTCTGCGCTGTTGTCCACCACAACTTCTTGTGTATGAAGATCCCGGGCCCAAAAGGCGTGATAACGGTCCACGGCGAGCAATCTTCCGATAGGAAGACCCTCTACCGCCATGAGACTAAGTGCGCCGAAAAGGGTGAATCATCCAAGAGTATCAACATGCTTTCGAATGCAGGAGCATCTGAAACTGATCACTCGGAGCGCTACATCCCTAAGCCGCCTCCCCGAGGGAGAACTCAAGGAGGTACGCGTATCCCGAGAAGACGCCACGCGCACGGTGAAGATCGGAGCCGACCTCCCGAGTAAACTCGAGGAAGAACTCGTCGACCTACTTCGCAAGAATTCCGATCTCTTCGCTTGGTCACCTTCCGACATGGGAGGAGTCCCACGTGACGTCATGGAACATCGCCTCGCCGTAAGGCCCGACAAAGCTCCCGTAAAGCAAAAACTTCGGAAACTCTCCACCGAGCGATGCGAGGTCATCAAGCAAGAAATCGCCAAACTTTCCGACGCGCTAATCCGAGAAGTTTGGCACCCCAAATGGTTAGCCAATCCCGTCTTGGTGAAGAAAACCAACGGCAAGTGATGAATGTGTGTCGACTTTACCGACCTGAACAAGGCGTGCCCCAAGGACGACTACCCGCTCCCTCGGATCAACCAAGTGGTCGACTCCACGGCGGGATGCGAAAGGTTGAGTTTCTTGGGTGCCTATTCAGGATATCACCAAGTCCACATGGCCAAGGAAGACGAGGAAAAAATCAGCTTCATCACTCCCATCGGCACCTTCTGGTATCGCAGGATGCCTTTTGGTTTGAGGAACACCGGCGCAACTTTCCAACGCCTCGTCAGCCTCATCCTCAAGGAACAATTGGGGAGGAACGCCGAAGTATACGTTGATGACACCGTCATCAAAAGCCAAATTGCGGAGACCCATCCCAAGGACCTGCAGGAAACCTTCGACAATCTCCGCAAGTACGACGTGAAGCTCAATCCGAAAAAGTGCTCATTTGGAGTTTGAGGAGGGAAACTCTTAGGCTTCCTTGTCTCCCAACGGGGGATCGAGGCCAACCCGGAAAAAATTCGGGCCATCCTGGAGATGGAACCTCCTCGCTCCGTCAAAAATGTGCAACGCCTAGCGGGAAGAATGGCGGCCCTAGGACGATTCGTCGCCCGATCAGCCGAAAAAGGTCTCCCTTTCTTCAAAGCCTTGAGGAGCCTCGACAACTTCGAGTGGACCGACGAAGCTCAAAGGGCCTTCCAAGAGCTCAAGACTTATTTGTCGACCCCTCCACTTCTCAGGAGCCCAAAATAGGGGGAGGCTTTGCTCCTGTACCTTGCCGCAACCCCGGTCGCCGTAAGCGCAGCACTCGTGAAGAAAGAAGATGGGTCACAACGCTCGGTGTAATACGTGAGCGAAGCTTTGGGAGGAGCAAAGGGTCGATACACCCAGATCGAGAAGATCGCGTACGCCCTCCTCATGGCCTTTCGAAAGCTTCGTCATTACTTCATGGGCCACACCATCATGGTGCCAACTACCTTTTCCCACTCAAGGAAGTCTTCGGCAACAAGGAGGCCACCGGAAGAATCGCCAAATGGGTAACGGAATTGGCTCCTTTCTCGTTGGAACTCACGGCAAGAACGGCCATAAAATACCAAGTCCTGGCTGACTTCGTGGCCAAGTGGCACGCTCCACTAGCCCCGCCCGAAGAAATCACATCCAAGACCAAGCCCCCCGAACCACATTGGATAATGAGGTTTGACAGATCTAAGCGCCTCGACGGTGGGGGGGCTGGAGTCATACTCATCAGCCCCGAAGGCAAGATCTTAGAATACGCCGCCCACCTTGACTCCAATGCCACCAACTATATGGCAGAATATGAGGCGCTACTTCTCGGACTTCGATTAGCCAAGGCCAAGGGAGTCCGACACGTTCTCATCCAAGGAGACTCCCAACTGGTGATAAACCAAATGGACAAGTCATATCAAATGCCTTGATGAAAGGATGAAGAAATACACTGAAGAAGTTCACAAGATGGAGCGGTATTTCCTGGGCATGGAAGCGCGACGCATCCCACGAGGAGAAAATCACCTGGCCGACAGGTTAGCCCGAACGGCCGGTTCTAAAGAACCGCTCCCGCCCGGTGCATTCTTTGAAATAATTCGCGCCCTATCCATAAAGGAAGAAGCCGACGCCCTTGACGAGGCTTCAAAGACCAGCATGGTCATCGACACTCCACCATCTTGGATGACACCGATTATCCGCGCCTTGAAAGGCGAGGTGGACGAAGAAGCGGAAGGCCCATGCGCCAAAACTCTGCTAGCAAAAGCCAAGATGTACGTCCTCCTCGACGGCATCCTATACAATAAAGGAGCAGCCGCATTGCTTAAGTGCATAACTCCTGACCGAGTAGCCGAGCTTCTCCTGGAAATCCATTCAGGAATATGCGGACACCATCTTGCGCCAAGAGCCACCGTGGCAAAAGCCTTACGTCAAGGATTCTATTGGCCCACCATGGTGCAAGATGCCATCACCATATTGCGGAAATGCGAAGCTTGCCAAAAAATGGCTAAGTCAATCCATGCGCCCGTAACTTCCCTGAAGAACATTCAGATAACATGGTCATTTGCACGCTGGGCAATGGACCTTCTCGGGCCTTTCCCCGCATGCAACGGGGGCTGCAAGTACCACGTGGTGATGATTGATTACTTCTCCAAATGGATAGAGGCAGCGCCACTTGGCAAGATCACGTCACAGGCCGTTCAAATTTTTTTCTGGGAAAACATCATATGCCAATATGGTGTCCCGCGAGAGCTAACCATGGACAACGGCAAACAGTTCGACCATGCGGAATTCATCAAATTCTGCGAATGCCTTGATATCAAGCTGCACTTCGCATCCGTAGCTTACCCCAAGAGCAACAGCGCATGCGAAAGGGCAAATGGACTAATCCTCCAAGGACTCCGCCGAAGGGTAGAGCACACGGTTAGCAAAGCAAGGGGAGCATGGGGAGATGAACTCGCTAGCGTGGTTTGGGGCATACGCACCTCCGTAAGCCATTCCACGAGCCGAACACCATTCTCTTTGGTGTATGGGGCCGAAGCAGTTCTTCCCGCCGAGGTCGAGTTCCGCTCACCTCGGGTCGAAAGTCTCCAAGAAGCCACCCCAATTGCTTTCATCGAAAATGAAGAGCATCACAAGACGGCCGTCGATTTTGTGGAAGAAGCTCGTGACAAATCCCTCATGAGGCACGCCGCCTACGAGCAAAGCGCCGCACGCTTCTACAACACAAGAGTGCGAGAACGAGCCTTCTCCCAAGGAGATCTCGTGCTGAAAAAGAATGTCGACCCAAAGCTCCAGTGCAAACTCGACCCTAAATGGAAAGGACCATACCGCATCACCGCAGTATTGGGAAATGGTGCATACCACCTCGAGAATATGAAAAGGCAAAATCTTGTCCATGCCTGGAACGGCGACAAACTCCGGCGTTTCTACGCCTAAGGAGGACCTTCAAGGGTAATCCTTGCCGCTCCCAAAAAGAGATCTTCAGCGCCCAACCGGCCTCTTCCCTACGAAACTTCGAGGGATCGTAAGCGCCAACGAGGCCATGTCTACATAAGGCTTGTAAGTGCCCATCGGGCCATACCTTAAGACAAGGAAGCAAGGATCAATAAAGCAAGTCCTTGAGGAAAAATTAAGAGTGACACGAGAAACTCACACGACTCATCGTCGTAAAAGAGCTGCTGCCCCTGTGCCGCTCACCGAGGAACGCGGAAAGGCATCCGTTGGCCCAAGCATCCTCTAAAAAATGTCCATGGACATAGGTCGCTAGTAGCGACTCGTTCCTTGGTGGATCCTAGTGTGCCTCGAGGCCATCCACCAAGTACAACCAAGTCCCCCGAGGGCCGGAAGCTCGTTAAAACGTATTTAAGGGGAACCGCAAATAAGCGAGTTATGCATGAGCTTACTTACCTCTGAGAACCATGCTACCCGTATGTGAGACGTCGCACACGGGCCTGCATGATAGTAACCGGGTTAAGGTTCCATAATAATCGCGGAAAAGCATAGCATCCTGAAGTCCGAAGAGGGAAAATTCCGCATGAAATTTCCCAAACGGCAGGTCAAAATGTCCGGATCACTATGGCTAGGACCCATGGCTCGTAACCATGGCCTAAGGCACCGAAGCCGAGTCGTATCTCAACGGCAGCAGCAATTGATAACACAAAAGTGTAATCATAGCGAACGATCACGAGCTGTATAAACTGAGGAAACATAGTACTTCACGAGAAGGAAATATAGTACTCCAAGAAACACATGTTGAGCCAAGTTAACATTTCCGATAATGTCAACTACATGGTGAAACATCAGAAATACATGCTGAGCTAAGTTAATATTTCCGATAATGTTGACTACATGGTAAAGCATGAAACACAACAAAAAAAGCTGCCTTACAACCTCTACGACCAAAAGCCTAAACATGCTAGCCATGAGGCTAAGTCAAGTGGAGATATGCAACATCGCATAAGTAAGCAGCTGAGGTACTTCACCACCTCCAAGGGCGATGAGGCTCACGCCTCACCGGCACCCTCCTGAAGAGCAGGCTCAAGGCAACGCACAAAGCATCGAGCCTGAGCACGAAGAGGAGCACCTTGGTCAGCCAGAAACTTTCGCCCCGTGGGACATCTCACCCTCAAGCCCGCTCATCCTGGCACCGCCGTCCAGGACTGCCGCAACCGCCGACGAAACAAGTCGAGCACCCGTACTCAGGAGGCACTTCTTCACGGTAGGCTCGATGAGCTCCACCTGGGAAGTAAGCACCATGCTCGCCTCATCCACCGTGCGACACGGAGGAAGGTCCGGCTGGGAAACGCTCCTCAAGCAAATCATCGTCTCTCGAATCTTGGTCGCCTAAGAAAGTAAAAGCGAAACCACCTCGGGACGACGATCCGAAGGAGTGCGAGCACAAGGAGCGAGCATCGGGCCGTCACTCGCCGCAGCCAACTCCACCTTGAGGGGGCGTGCTCCCTATCAAGGGTAGCCACCACCAAGTCCTCCTCAACTCGACGAGTCTTCGCAATCTCGTCCGCCTGACGCTCCTCAGCAAGCCGAGCCCTGGTCTCCATGGTCGCTAGCTCCGCCAAAACGAGGGAAAGCTCGGCCTCCACAGCCTCGCGCCGCACCCTCTCCGAAGCCAACTCGCTCAAGGCAAGGGTAGACTTGGACATCTCCACGTCCAAAGCAGCAGAAAGCGCCCCCACCTGAGTCTTGAGGGCAGGAAGGGCGCCCACGGCCTCGACAAAACCCCTCACCTACAAAGAAGACGGAGTTATTCTAAATGAAAAACCGAAGGACTGAGGGAGACATGTCACGGACGCTCACCAGCTCCAGTGTCATGAGAGGGTCTCTCACCCCATCCTCGGTCGTCGGAAGCTCTCCGTCCCTCGCTTGAGTCGGGGGCTTGCCCTCGGGAGCCGCGACCCTCGCACCTAAAAACGAACCAAGGAAACCATGTCAGAATCTTCAAAGAAGAATGACACCGCCAAAGAGAAAGGCGCTCACCCGAGATAGGAGCATCCTCCTCGGGACGCTCGCGACCGATGGAGAATACCGGGACGCCCGCACCACTTGCTCCGGTCGACAACTCCATCACCGAGTCGCTCCCCAGCTGAAGCCCTGTCTCGTGAGTGAAAGCCTCAACCTCGTAGCTCGAAGGAGGAAGCACGTGCTCAAGTCCGATCTTCCCCTTCATGTGCAGGTCCAAGGTCACCCTCAAAGGGGACCTCGACTCACCCACGACGGGATCCGCTGAATCCGCCGGGGCGTAGTCGTAAGAAGGAGGAGGAGTCGGGGGAGCTTTTCTCTTGCACCCACTCGATGGACGAGGTATCTTGGGGACCGGCGCAACGGGCACCGCCAGGCCCAACACCGCCGTCCCCGTCTTCACCTTCCCGCAGGTGTCCCGCAACTTGGACCCTACCGCCAGCACCAACGGTGTCGCCAAGCAGGAGTAGCGATCGCCCACTCGAAGGACGTGCCCGAACTTCGGATCCTGTCGCATTTGGCACTATCTTCCCGAAGCACTTCGCGATGATGATATGACATCCCCCGCCGCTGATCTTGGTCTCGTAGCCACGGTGCTCCGGCCCGCCGTACGGACCTATTAGCTGCGCGGCCCACAGCGCCGCCCTCTCCTCGGAAAACGTCGCTGAAAAAAGACGAGCCAAAGTTGTTAAGTACCGTCGCAAGGCAAAAACGACCAAGGCCCGAAAGGAAAAAGGAAGCGGCACTCACGAGTGGTGACGGCATGCGGAGGACGGAAAGCCTGAGGAATCCCAAGCTCGGACCTCGGACGGCTCCTCATCATGAAGCGCCCCGCCATCACCATCTGCTCCATGAGGTCGCGGAAACTCCTCTCGGCGGACACCTCCTTAATCTTGGTCACCTTCCAAAGGTCGGTTGACCGAAGCTCGCCTGGGTGAGGCACCTCCTTGAGGCCCCCAGCCCCTGAGTATCGAGGAAGATCACTTGAGTGTCGAAGATGCGTCTTCGAAGCCTGAAGGAAAAACCACTGAGACTCCCACTTGTCAAACAACTTCACCGTGCTCCTCCCCGGCATGAGCAGAAAGTCGTCTCCAAAGCCGGAATGAAGCCTCAGGTTAACCGAACCAAAGGCACTCAGGGTAAAGCCGTCAGGAGTGAGCGACTCCCTCAACTCCACGATGAAGTAGAACAGCAGCAGCTTCATCGAAGGTTCCTCATGAAGCGCCGTCTCGCACAGCCAGCGAAACACGTTCAACTTCATGATCGCCGAAGGGTGAAGCTGGGCCAACTCGATGCCGTACGTCTCCAAAAATTCCAGCAGGAAGGGGTGGACGGGCACACACAAGCCGGCATGGAACCAAGCTGAAAACACCACGATGCACCCTGGACGCTGCTTGTGGTCAAGCTTGAACTCCTCCCCATCGGGCAAGATACCGTCCACCTTGGGGAAGTATCCCGCCTCCTCCAGCTGGATAAGGTCCTCGGGGCTCGTCGAAGACGGGAGAAGGTAGTCATGAGCCCAACCGCCCTCCATCGGAGCCATCGGAACCACCGTAGGATCCCCACGCGGACGAAAGGTGACCTTCTTCTTCCTCGACGGTCGGTTCGCCGCGCGCTCTGCTGCGGAGCCCTTGGACGGCCCCCTCTCAGTCGCGGGCTCGGCGTCGGAACCCGCCATCTCACCTACACAAACAAGGAATCAACAACGGTTAATAAGAAGTACAGGGAAATCTCAAAGAGACTAGCAAGCAAAAAAAAAAAGGGGGAGCCAAGCTCCCTGGGCCGCTCAGTCCGCGGGGATAAAAAAAAGAGAGGCCAGGCCTCCCGGGACGAAGGCCTCGGCCTGCCCACCGCAAGAAAAAAAAGGAGAGGGGAGCCCGGGCTCCATGGGCCTCCAGCCCACCCAGCTCCTCGACCCGTCCGCAGCCACTGGTTGAAAGAAAAAAAGAGAGCCCAAGCATCTCGAGCCGAAGGCCTCGGCCCGCTAGCACGCAAAGTAAAAAAAGAGAGGAGAAGGGAGCCCAGGCTCCACAGGCCTCCAGCCCACCAGCTCCTCGGCCCGTCCGCAAGACGCTGCAAAAAAAAAGAAAGCACAGGGTGGGCGAACTATCGCCACGCCCTCCAGGTGTTTGGCGTAATGCCGCACGCCGCTCGCGCACCCGCGCGTCACGCCGAGCACGTCCACACCCTGCCGCACAAGACTCGACCGCCCGTGCGTGCCCGGGCCACTCCACGCGCACTCCCGAGCACCATGCACGCGCGTCCTAGCCGCACGACGGCTGCGCCCACGCGCGCCCATGCCGCTCAGCACGCGCTCCCGTGGGCCGTGCCCGCGCCGATTGCGTGTATGGCCGCCCCGCACGCGCACCCTGGCAACACGACGCTCGCGCCCGCGCCATGCCGGCCAACTCCAAGCTCGCCCCCGTGCGCGTCGCCCACGTCCGAAGCACGCACGGCAGGCAGGCTCGACCCGTGACGAAGCCCCGGCACGCCCTACCCACGTCCTGACCGTGCCCGTCGCGCTAGGCGCCCTGAAGCTCCGTCGCTCAAAGACGGCCGCGGTTCGCACCAAAGGCGCTCGACGGAATGCCCGAAGGGCCTACCGAAGCCCAAACGCGCCATGACCGACGTGGAGTCGCCCCTCTCACCTTCACACGAGCAGGGAAGGCTCGGCCGCCGGTGGCGGTCCCCCGGGAAGACTTGAAGGCACGACCTACACCTCGCTCTGAGCGGCCTCGCGTGTGCACCTCGTCCCCACGAAGCCTTAGTGACGACGAGCCTCCGCGGTGGCTCCTTGGCTGCCAAGACAACCTCCGTTGCGACCTAGAAGAAGCTAATGCCCCTACAAGGCGCCCTAGAACACCAAGTCTTGAAGGAATTTCGGGCGCCGTCGAAAGAGGCTTCGGCGCCGGAAAGATCTAACAAGACCGGTGTGAGCCCCCATGAACCCCTGGTTCCATTTTATAAGCCTCAAGGCCGACCTTGGCGTCCGGGCCGGCCAACCCGAGGTCGACACCTCGCCGTCCTTGGTCACAGTGCAACAAGACAAGGTAGGAGGAAGAATGGGCAAGGGGAGCATCCCCTTTCCCCAAAAGGGGGTTGGCCTGGCCGTAGGAGGCCGCCTCCCTCGCGGGCCCGGCGTCCCGGCCACGCCGGCGTCACCAGCCGTGATGACCACCGCCTGCGAAAGCAAAAAGAAGCAACGGTCCCTCCTCCCCCGTACTGAGGACGAAGATGATCTCCTGGCCATCGGATCTAGGGCTGGGCGCCCCCTTCGGCCATCGGATCTCCATAATGCCCAGTGAACCGGTACCGGGCCCGGTGGGGCCGCGGCCCGAAAGCGGCCCAAAAAACAGCCCAGGTAAAAAAAAAGAGGGGGAAGGGGAGGCCTACTCACCCGAGGATGCCGACCCGGGCGCTGGCCCACATCGCACCCGCGCGGGCGCAGCCGGCCCAGTGGGCCCACGCGGTCGAATGGGTTCGGAAAAATTGCGTGAAGGCCCAGGATTTTGGGGAAATTGCCAGTAAGTCCTCGGAATTTTCGGGGAGACCCTCGGGGTCCTTGATTTTTGCAAAATAGTCCTTCGGGACGCCTCGATCGACTCGAACGCTTTGGCTAACGACCCCCTCGAAGCCTCTCCTAACATAGGACTAAGTCACACCCGCAGGGTCGACCAAACCTATTAAAAAAATATCGACGTGTCAACTTGTCCAAGTGTACGACGACCTTCGCTATAAGGCCGGCGTATACGTCGTACTTTTATACTCGCACTCGTGCCATCGAGCTTTGGCACCCCTTACACTAATTGTTGTCGAGAACAACAACAGGATTGAAACAAATGCTGAGGCAGATCATCACACAGAAGACTGCCATGAGGAAGGGCCGGCACTCTCTGGTGATATTCCAACAACAAATCCAGCTGAGGACGATACGATGAAAGAAGGAACAAAGACGTATCTTCATGCACAGCCGCCTAAAGTCGCGAAAACAAAAGGAAGTAGGAGCGAGAAGAAGAAGGATGAACCGCCTGCACCTGCCCATGCCACTGCCGCTGCCCGTCCAGAACCAGAGCTGGACACCCATGGAAACCCCAGAGGTCAAAGGTTGTGCAGCAACTGCAACAAAATAGCAGGGCACAATGCAAGAACATGCAAAAAGAGGCAGATGGCGGAAAAGCTCCTTGAGGCCCATCAAAAGGTGTACGGGGCTTCCCCCATGACGGATAAAGTAAAGATATGCATCAGAAATGTGCTTGCCAAACAGGTTATAGGAATAGCAGATAACGAACAGCTTCTGGACAAGGATGAGGATGAGGATTATGAAGACCAAACAGACGATGATGAGAATGAGGACGATGTAGAAGATTATGATGAAAATGAAGCTGATCAAGGCGGAGAAGGCAAGGAGGAAGAACAATGCCAGGCAGAAGTGACGAATGAGCAAACTCTTGAAGCTACTGAAAACAGCAAACCAACTCCGCTGTTCCAGAAGGACAAAGAACATGCAACATATGCAAAAAGAAGGCTTCGCACAACTCACGGACATGCCCTGACAAGGATGAGATCCTCAAAAAGCAGCTTGAAGAGCAACAAAAGTCGGGGGATAAGGATATGGTGCCACAAGGGAAGAGCACTTGTAGCAACTGTGGGAAAATTAGAGGGCACAATGCTAGAACTTGCAAGAAGTTGCAGCTGGAAGAACAACTCCGTGCGCAGATGGAGTTGGAATCACAGAGGATTTCTCAAGAGGGAGGCCCCGAAGAGCAGGTACAACCAATGCGTACCACAAGACATAGTGCAAGGCTGCAGTAGTCCGCATTCCAAACACATTCAGAACTATTAGGGGGGAGTCCGCTTAAAAATATCGTCTGAGTTTACTTGTTACTATGATTTATGCGTTGGCTTCGCTGTGTTAAATATGGGAGTTCAGTCATAAAATTGTTAGGGAAGTTCGCTCTTTACTGCTTCTGGAGTTCTGTCCTGTAATATACAGAAGTTTAACTTGTTACTGTGATTTATGTGTTGGCTTCGCTGTGTCAAATATGGGAGTTCAGTCATAATTGTTAGGGAAGTTCACTCTTACTGCTCGTGAAGTTCACTCATGTGATATACAACAGTTTAACTTGTTACTGTGATAAATATGTTGGCTTCGCTATGGAAACTATGGGAGTTCAGTCATAGTCTGTTCGGGTAGTTCACTCTTTGCTCCTCGGGAAGTTCTATCCTACAATATACATAAGTTTAACTTGTTACTGTGATTAATGTGTTAGCTTCGCTATGTAAACTTTGGGAGTACGGTCATTAAATATTTTTATTGGGGAGTTCACTCTTTACGGCTGGGAAGTTCTGTCTTACAATAGACAGAAGTCCACAATACACAAGTGCCCGCCGAAAAAAAAAGAAAAATAGTCCCATGGAAAATAGGAAAGAAAGGAGCACACGTTATGTTGGGATCCAACGATCCAGGCTAACCAAACCAACGGCGATCAGCGAGCCCGATCAATCGCCAGGGGCGTCCGATCCCTAGTGGTTCCTGTACAAAAACTGCACTCTCTTTTTTTTTCAGAAGAAGAAAAGGCATTTGCGGTTGCCACCCTTTCATCTTGCGGTTGCCACCCTTTCATGTTCCGCCTCTTCTCCTTCCGCACATCCCATTCCCATCTCTCTTCTTCTTCTTCTTCTTCCCAAGGACACGGTTGCCATCTCACTTCTTCCCATGGAACCAGGCCAGATTTTCCTCAGCCGCACGTGCAGCATTTGCTGTCGCCCAGCCCACTACACTGCCCCAGACGACGACCACGAAACAATGATGCGGGAGTTCAAGCTCGTCCCCCATGACACCACAGAGATCGATGTGGTCTACACCAACGATCCTACGAAGGTGGAGAGCATCCTCAAGCAGTACGACCAATGGCTTGAGATGGACGAGCCTAGATTCAGGATGAAGTTTGTCGGGTTGGATATCGAGTACACCAGGGGACCAGAGTACACAGGGGAACCTCGACAGGTCGCCGTCATTCAACTGGCCATGCGCAACCAAGTGCTCGTCTTCCACTTCTGCAGGTATGTGCAACTGCAAAAATCGCATGTTAATTCCTTGGTAAATCTAGGTTAATCCTCCCCATATATGCATGTGTTGATCTATGAACAGAGAAGGCTGTGTGCTCACCTACTAATCTGCATATGATGATGTTTCTGATGTTTTCCAAGATGTAGAATATAACAGAACTGAGGGATTACATATTTAATCCAGCCATATGCATATGATGATGTGATCTAAGAGAAGTAGACCGTATTTTTACACATGAAATTATCAAATGCAAATTTTCATATATGTCTTTTTTCGTAAGAAACACGGTTTATACAAGACAACTTAATTTCTTGCTGAGATGAAATTACTTCAGCAATTTTAACATGACTTCGTTATTGTATTACTGTAGGTGTGACATGTATCCTGTTCCAGCGCTGGTTGATTTCCTTGTAAACAAGGGCATTAAGTTCTGTACAGTTGACATCAGGGGTGACACGGCCATGCTTGCTGAGGCTAAAATCAAAATTCCTGACGGTAACCACATTGATATTCAAGATCTGTGGAGCAAACGTAGAAAAATGTGGAATGGGAAAATTGCAAGGGATGGAATGGCTTCCATGGCATCTGAAGTTATTGATCCCTCCTACCTAAACATGAAGGGCAGATTTGGGGAAGTAGATCACCAGTATTGGGAGTGGAAGCCGCTTCGCGAGACTAACCTCCGTTATGCACCAATGGATGGGTATGTGAGCTACGAGATCTACTCTCGCGTCGGAATAAATGAATTGAGAACGGAACACCTCCGAGTCCCGGCACTAGCGCCAATGGAAGTGGTCTGCCCCAGTTGCAGGACATCAGCTAGGAGTGCCAAGGAGGTGGCACCACATTCCATTGCGGATGAGGACCCCCACAAGATCTATGAGATGACTAGATTTTGGATGGACGGAGAGTCGCGCGGGGGTAACTGGCAGAAGAGCTGGACTGATGATGATGATGAGCCACCAGGTTGTGTAGCTTCGAAGAATGCACACAATGTGCCTCTTGGTCTCAAAGCGGAGTGATTTGTGGAAGCATAGTTCTGCTAACAAGCGCTCCTACTCTGGCTGGGGTGAGCCGCAGCCGCTAGGGGATGGGAGATCCCACATGAGCTGGGATGAGTCGCCAAGACCCAAGCAAACCTTGGCGTTGGAGAGTTCTGCTAACAAGAGCTCCTGCTCCAACTGGGAAAAGCCGCAGCCGCTAGGGGTGGGAGATCCAACAGGAGCTGGGATGAGCCGCCGAGGTTTGCTAGGGTCTGGAGACCCAAGCAAACCTCGACATTGGAGAAGGCTCAATCTTCCAACACCAGCCAGCGCGGGAAGCTGGATGACGGCGCCGGACCCTCGTGGGATCCTGATTACCCGTGGGAGTGAGATTGAAGAAGTATATTAATTGCATGTTTGTGTTTGTTGTTGAATAAAGTGTTGTTAGTTTTTACTTTCAGAATCATGTGTACTAGACTTCAGAATCATCTATATATGTTAGCTTTCAAAATTATGTAATAGCTCAGAATCATATGTAACTAGGTTTGAGAATCATGTGAATTAGCTCTCAGAGTGATGTGTATTAGCTTTCAGAATTATGTCATAATTGTTAGGGAAGTTCACTCTTACTTCTCATGAAGTTTACTCATGTGATATACAGCAGTTTAACTTGTTACTGTGATAAATATGTTGGCTTCGCTATGGGAACTATGGGAGTTCAGTCATATTCTGTTCAGGGAGTTCACTCTTTGCTCCTCGGGAAGTTCTATCCTACAATATACAAAAGTTTAACTTGTTACTGTGATTAATGTGTTAGCTTCGCTATGTAAACTTCGGGAGTACAGTCATCAAATATTTTTGTAGGGGAGTTCACTCTTTACGGCCGGGAAGTTCGGTCTTACAATAGACAGAAGTCCACAATACACAAGTGCCCCCCCCCCCCCCCCCAAAAAAAAATGGAGAAACAAGGCATAAATAAAAAAAACAGATCAGAACTTGAAGTTCACTCTTTTGTATTCGGGCGGATGATCTGTTTCTTCTAACTCAGGAGTCCATCGAAAAAACAAGAAAAAGAGAAAGTTACATTGAATGAAGCAGGGACTGGAAGTTAGTATGTACATGCTGAAAAAAAGTTATGATACATGTAAAACACATAAAAAGTAAACAATGATGCATATGAAAGTTCACTCTTTTTTACCGTGGGAGTTCTCTTTCATGAACAAAGAAGTCCAGATATATATATATGTTGGGGGGGGGGGGACACTCTTTTTTACCGTGGGAGTTCTCTTTCATGAACAAAGAAGTCCAGATATATATATGTTGGGGGGGGGAAGTAAACAGTGATGCATATGGAAGTTCACTTTTTTTACCGTGGAAGTTCTCTTTCATGAACAAAGAAGTCCAGATATATATATGACCCCTTGGGGGGGGGGGGGTCAGACATGCATACAAAGGAAGTTCACCAGCGTAGTTGCGATGATTCGCTACATGAACACAAGTGCACAGAACACACAAAAGTGTCACCTCACATTACATGGTTCACTACATTACATACACACAAGGCACCGACAACATCAATTTCCCTAGTTTTGAACACCACGCGCTTGAGAAGAATCTGAAGTGCCACCAGCGGTAGACTGCGACCCAATCCCTAACAGCAGCACAAGATCTGCGAGCGTGCTTGGCCAGTCAGCAGGACAGAGTTCGTTCTTCGGGTGGTACATCACCTCGTACATGTACTCTGCCTTCCAGTCCTCCACACGTCGCTTACACATGCCAAAAAAGAAAAAGAAAAAGGAACAAAAAACCTCAGAATAAAAACAGAGATAAGTGTGCAAGTAAAAACATCTTAGAATATCCCGGTGATAAGATAAAAAGGATGAGAAAAATTACTAACATCTTTTGACTTTATCTTCTCAACAAACTTCTCTCCGTCAAATATGGTGGCCAGCTTCAAGACATAGAAAACACACTCATTAGCCCCCTGCTCGGGTGTCTGCATGTAGTTGCACTTCTCTGCGAGTGCCACCCAGTCGAAATGATTCTTCTTGTTGTACTCTTCTTCCCTGCACACCTCCTTCAACAAAGCAACCAGTATCCTCACCTGTTTCATGAGATACGTATGAGTGAAAAAGGGTAGAAACAGAAACAATAAGGGTTAGAAAACAAAACAAAAACTTACAACTTCGACCCGTTCTTCGTGGTGTTGTCTCCTGGTGATATGAAAACATTTATATCTTCTTGTATCGAAAATGTCAAATGTACCGATGATCCTGTTAAGCCCGTAAATCGTGTAGTGGGACGACTTGAAGTGAGGGATCAGGACCTGTGAAAAAAGAATAAAAAGAAGTTTTACTTTTAGTAGCACGCGTCATTTGAACTGGGGTGCAAATAGGGAAGTTCACGACAGGGTGTATGGAAAGTTCACTGCTAGTTTACCAGATTTGCCATCAACAGGTTCTCGCATTCCCTCACATAATAACTGAACATTTTAGCCGCTTCCTTCGCATCAAATGGAGACCTTTCAATCTTGTTGCCTTTGCTATCCACGGGCGGGAACGCAGGAACGTCAAGCATGTACTGTAAAAACACAACAGGAAGTTCAGATTACAGCACGCGTGAAGCTCACAGCTAATCATCGTGAAAGTTCACATGTCAGTCGTAGGGGGGTACAAAACTTTATAACATCAAAAGCATGTACTCCAGAAACACACAGAGGAAGTTCGCATTACATGACCCCAAAAGTTCAGAGCTAACCCCTATGAAAGTTCACATGTAAATTTTGGGGTAAAAACTTTATAGCATGAAGCATGTGCTGCAGAAAAACAACAGGAAGTTCACATTTACAGCAACAGGAAGTTCAAAGCTAGCACTTAGGAAAGTTTCACATAATAGTACATGGTAAAAATAACAAAGGGAGTTCACAATGAATAAACAGTGTAGTTCAGATGGCACAAAACCACAAATATGAATAACTGGTAGTAAAGATATAGTACTAGGCATACCATGATGGCAAAAGGTCAAAGCAAAACCGGAATCAAACAGATGTTTCATGTCTGGGCTGCCCTTCCAATAGGAAATTATGAGATCAATGATGTCAGCCTCCAGCATCTCGCAGCGCCCGAACAACCCGTACATGAATTTTCCATCAATGATCAAAGATTCACCAATGGGGGATGTGAACTTGCACAAAGGAACACTGGAGAAAAAAATAGAAAGTGTGTTAGGGATAATATTACAAAAAACCACATCATAAAAAATGCAGAAATGAAACAGTGGAACGGATCTAAGAACACTCACTCCCCGAATTCATCGAGATACTCCTTGCTCAGGACCAGACTTTTCATCTGGGACGCCTTGGATAGCATCGGAAAAGTGTAGGGGACTAGCTTCGACACAGGAACTCTCATCTTCTTGGGAACTTTTGTCACCCTCTTATTAGACAAAATAGAGCCGCCGCTAGGTTGTCTCCTGGCTTGCTGAGTTACAAAGTCATCGCTGCTGGTCGTTGAGATTATTTCAACTTGCTTCTTGGCAGGCTTGCTCCTTGTCTTTGGTGGTACAGGTGACACGAAGTCATCCTCATCATCCGAAAGCAAAACCGCAACCTCCACATCAGATGCGCCCGCTCCTTTCTTGCCTGTGTTTTTTTTTCAGCGGGGTACAAACGAGATAGGGCCTTCTTCGCTTTACTAGTCTGATTTAAATAATCTATTTCAGGTTTTTTCACATGAACCTCTGGTGTGCAGAACTGGGTCTCAAAGAGAGTAAAATTATCCTCCTCTAACCCAAGAGGTGTGCCTGATTCAAACAAGGGTAAAAAAGGGGGAAAAGAAGTTCACTTCAGACCTGAGAAGGGGTTCGGTTGAGAACTAAAACGAAGTTCACTTCGGAACTAAAAAAAAATAAACTAGAGGGTTTGACAGATATACCTCCATCAACACCCAATACAGCCTGTAGGTCGATGTTAAAATCCCCCGTCGTCAGCCAGCTATATAGTAGGGTCATCCGGATGTTCAAGATATCGGCTTGTTTGAAAATTACCAGGCTCTCTCCATCCCACGACTGCAGTATCTGAAGCATGAAGAACCCGCAGTCATGTCTGCATATGCCGGCAAAAAAAAGGACCGGTCAGTGAGGGAAAATGATATGACGGTGCATGCCAACAAACAGAAAAAGGACTGAAGAGTGGAATAATAATAAATGCCAGATGATACTAACGCGGTTCCCTGCTTCGGCACACTAACATACTCCATGGTGAAGTGATCAATGGATTTTGGAGTGAAAGACTCCCCTTTAGAATTGCCAGCTTGCTTCCATAGCTTCTTGATGCCATGTACCATATTGTGGAATAACTTATGCGCATCTGGGTTGTCAGAACCACGAAGCGAGTCAAGCAACTCGAATCGGTTGAGCTTAAGATTAACACCAACAACGCAAAAGTGGCCAATATTCCCAGGTACTGGAGGGTCGGGTGGATCGAATGTACCAAACAGAATCTGCAAAAACACATCAATAAATAAGTGTATGAGAACAGAAAGATAAACACACAGGCCGTTTTTTTGCGACAGGAAAAAATGGTGACATTAATTCTTACAATTTCTTTCTTGTCCAGACGCTCTTCAGCATAAATACTAAATAGATTCTGCAAGCGCCTGCTCTGGTAATTCCCTTCTAAAAGCTGCCGCTGATAAATGAAAATGAATATACAAGTGAGATATGGAAGTTCACACACACAGCAAGTAATGGGACATGGAAGTTCACACGCCATATAAAACAAAACAATAAAAAATATATGAAAACAAGTACTACAAAACACTTACGCAGCAAACATATGGCACAACCATTTTGTCAGAATTTTTGTATTTCTGCCCAAGCAGATATGTACCAATGGATACAACAAAGGAGCACAACATGCTGTTAGGGTGGAAAGCTCGTGCAACTTGTCCAATTGTACATTCACACTCATCGTTCTGGAAAAGGACGATATCCTTGCAAGAAGTGAAAGCCATACATTCGCGTGAGTATTCTATGAAAACTGGAGGTTCACTAAGTTGATGGGGGGGGGGGGGGGGGCGGTTCAGTTGGTTTAGCAAAAAAAAAAAGGATGAGGAACATGAGGTTCACAGTGGTGGATGGATCTGGGAGTTCAGTTAATTCAATTGGACAAAAAAAAGGAAAAAGATAGAAGGAAGTTCACAGTGGTGAGCCAGGAAGTTCACAAATGATGGGTCTGGGAGTTCAGTTAAATTCAATTTTTGGATTTGGCAGGAACAGTAAGTTCACAATGGTGCATCGAGGGGGGGGGTTCGGTAATGGTGGATCTGGAAGTTCAGTTTAAAACAAAAAAAAGATAAAAAGGTTTTGCTGCATGACAAGTATGGTAAAAAAATACAAATAGGGGAGGAAAAAGGAGAGCAAACATACTTTTTTGCGGGGTCATTCCTTAGCCTACAAATATCATCATATACTTGTCTTATCCTTTGCACGGCTGGTAGCGCAGATGCGGTGGGTGTGCTAAAAGCACCTGACTCTAGTAGAAGAGAATCAAATGGAAGTTCATACAGGGTAACAACAGAAGTTCACATCACTGCATCCCAGAAGTTCATGATACACGACCCCCCTCTACAAAAAAAGTTTTGTACAAACAACGAACATACGGATAAACAAAAATAGGGATGTGGGGAGGATTTTGTATTTTACAGATCCTTGCCTGTATCCTGCGTGCTCGTGCCAGTACTGGCAGGGAAATCTGGGGTGCATCCTACGCCGCCATCACCGTCCGGGATATCACTGCTCTGTTTGTGTTCCTCCACAGCAGGAGCACCTGTTAAAACCTCTGCACCAACCTGATGTGCTGAACTGTCCACAGCATGAGCATCCGTCTCTACGACACCTACAGCTGGATGGTCACCGCCTGTGGTATCTCCAATGACTTCAGCACTAGTCGTTGTGTGTTCGCAAGCGGTAGGTGGTTCCTTGTCAACAACGGCAGCTGCTGCAGGAACATCGGCATGGACCTGAGGCCCTACAGCATCATCACCAATAGCTTCTTCCGTGACATTGAGTGGTGGATCTTCAGCAACCGTGGCTTTAGCTTGCATGCCTGAGCCTTCCATGGGTGGATCACCTTGAGCGCTATCAACTCCGTCGCCGCCTCCAGTGGACTTCTGATTCGTATGATGCAAACTTGGGACGACATCGTTGTTGTTGACAACATTTGAAACATCTTCATCGTCCCCCGAATGAGTTTCTTCGCTGTAATCTTGGGGTGGAGTCTCACTAGGCGAGGCCCGCCTAACGTCCGGCCGGTGTTCTTCTTCCAAATGATCAGCTGCATGAGCGTCGCCTTCCTCGGCCGCCGCATCAACCGCAGCACTCTCTTCAGCTAGTCTTGCCTCTTCCTGGTAGAGATATTGGAGTTCACATGAGAAAGAAATGAAGTTCACATCACACTCCTGTAGAAGTTCACACATAGACCATAGAAAAAAATAGATTTCGCAGACGAGCAAAAGAAAAATACCTCAGCGGCAGTTGCGTCTTGCCCAATGACATGTTCGGTCGACACTTGAATTCTGTCCGTGCCTTCCTCACGAATCTGCTTCTCAATGATCACAGCTTCTCTTTCAAACCCAGCACACATCAGATCTTGCTTTGCCGCCATGTCAGCAAACCCTTTACGCACATATGTTAAGGCGCTCTTAAGACTATCAATCACACTGACTTCGAGGTCCGTAGCTTTTATCACATCATCAAAACTAGGGCCATGACCGATTGGAAAAAGACCAGCCAGCTTGCTAAGATGGTCTTCCGTTGTTGGCACAAAGCTCGACAATTCCACAGCTTTCGCCAGCAGCTGATCAATCTCTGCTATGGGGTTTGTAGAAGTGGACCCTAAGCATTCAGGAGCTGCCGCACCCCTATAAGAAATACCAGGGGCATTTGCATCATGTCGATAGCTGTCAATAGGGACAGCTTCATCATCTTCGTTCCCCTCAGGGCTACATTCAATCTAGAGTTCTTCGAGACGCAATTTGTATGAATACGCAATATCATTGCGACCTTTCCACTGTAGATAAAAAAGATACCAAGGAAGCTGTAAGAAAAACACGACATAGAAAGCGTTTATGTAGAAAAGATGGGAGTTCACTCCATACGACCACCTACTGCACAAAAGGTTCACTCTTCCTATATATATAAAACAATAACACAATTAAGTGCAAAAACAAATGGAAGTTCACACATCATGCTTGTAACAATGTGTGATAGATAAAACATGTGTCAGAATATACAAAGATAGAAGAAGTTCACTCCTTATATATATAAAAAACAGTAAGTTCATTGCACAAAAAAAGAGATAGAAACAGTGAAGAAGTTCACATGTATGAAAGATGGAAGTGCACACATGATATGACTTGAAACAGGGTTGACATTAATGTGAAAAGAGTGTGTGTCTTGACTCACCGGGAGCTTCCCAAAGACATACTTCGAGAGATTGCTTCTGTCGTTCCTGATAATATCTTGTGAAAATATTGCTTTAAGCTGTTTCTCATACAGAAAGTTGGCAAGAGGAGTGAGACGGTGCATGACAGAGTGAGCCTTTGAGTGGCAGCTGTCCAAGTACATGATACGGGCACAACTCCACACCCTTCGGGCCCAACCTGTGGGATATGTGTGTTCTGGTATTTCTCTGCTGCTCGCTTCAGCTCGTCAACTACTAGCTGGCAAAAGTTCATTCTGGCCATCCTCTCGTAGTCCATATTGACAAGCATCACAGCCTCCCTTTCCAAACGAACTGCTGAACCAGGACATATAAGCTTGTTGTACAGGATAGCGAAGAAAACTTTGACTGCTGAATCAACTCTGGTCTCGTCTTCAACCAAGTCAGAACAACTTGCGGAGATCCTTGGTATTGATGCTGGCAGTTCTCTCAAACCCAAGTTCAGTCTTAAGACTTGTCAATGCAGCATCGTGGCCGCTGTCGGACGGCCTTGGGGCTGTTTCACCTCCGCACGGGAACCCGAATATATGGTGGACTGAGTCTCTGTTGACAGTCAACACCCTGCCAGAGCCGCAGTCAATCTTCATCGTTGTTGTCTCCATGTTCATCAACAGAAAGCACAGCAGAACACGCGACACATTGCCTTCTAAGACCCAATCAAATACACAACCAAAACCCGCTGCACGCACTCTCTCTCTCTGTGAGGATCCTTCAGCAACCTGGCAGCCTCGATTACTTCGTCCAAAGAGCATCGCGCAGTCTGCTGGAAACTTCCTTTAGGACCGTCATCCGAGCAATCGTAATCGTTGCCGGTTTTAGCTTTCTTAATGATACCACCTTTCCTCTTTTTCCCAGCATTACCAGCCGCTTCGCTGCTGCACCCTGCACCGCCTCTCATCTCCTTCTTGGATAACAATAACAACAAAAAAGAAAGTTGAGAAAGTTCATATTCATATACTATGGAAGTTCAGCAAAAGAAAAACATAAGCATAAGGAATTCACAAAAAAAGCAGACATGATAAAAAATAATTATAACACACATAGTTGATGAAGTTCACAAAAAAAAGACTAAACTGTGAAGTTCACAGAAAAACTGAAAAAAAAGAAAATAATTAAAACAGTGATGTTGAGGAAGTTCATATGCATATAAGATGAAGTTCACGAAACATAAAAAACACATGGATTAAGAGAATAAAAAATAGGTAGATGGCAAACCTTAGCAACAGCAACTTCAACACCCGCATCTGCGGCGTCATCCTCGCCATCTGGAACATAAGATTTATCAGCCGTTCGGCGACGCTTGCTCCCAGATACTTTTCCACCAGATCGAGCTGGGTGCGCAGCAACAGCAGCAGGGGACGTCGAAATGCGAGGGCTGCGTCGTGGATGGCCGGCACCAGGAGACTCCTAATGATTTCCACCAGATCGAGCTGGTTGCGCAGCGGCAGCCCAGCCCCATGGGGGGTTGCGACACGAGGGCTGCGTCGTAGAACACGACCAGGAGACTCCTGCGACGATACGCATGAGACCTTCTGTTTAGCAACAGCAACCCTGACCTTCTTTTTCACTGTTGGTGAAGACGGGGCTTCAAAATCATCGTCTGAACCGCCTGGTACAGTGGCATTTTCATTCTGATCAGCTGGAACATTAGATCCATCCCTCTTCCTCTTGGAGAACTTCCTGTAGTACTGTCTGACATCCTCGGCATGCTTTTCGACTCTTGCAGCGTGTTCCTTCTGATACTGTTCAATCTGTTCACCAGCGTTCCACACCTGTGTGACCTCCTCGGTGCCATCTACAGATTGGGACGGCGTGTTGTGCTCCTGCCATTGGGTGAATTAGTATAATCAGCCTGTCTGTCTGGTGTTCCAACCGGAGGAAACTCAGCATTCAACTCGTTTAACGACTGCGTGATGCTATCAACAGCTGCAATCGTCAAAAAAAAATGATGTAAGTAAAAATAGACAGTTCAGACAAACAACACATTGAAGTTCGTATAATAATACGACCTGACTGGGTAGAAAAAAATAAGGCATGTACTACACTTTTAGGAGGTTCACACTTAATCCTTGGGCAGTTCACAAAAGAGTAATTTTGCAACCCAACTTTTAAATTTACCAGGCAAACTAATATATGAAGTTCACAGGACCATGTAGCACAGCAGGGAGTTCATATTGCAACAAAAAGGAAGTTCACGGTTAACACAAATGAAAGTTCACATATCAGCACGGAGAGTACAAGTTTAAATAAACACCATTGTAGCTATCAGAACTTCATGTCATACAACATATACAGCATGTGAAGTTAACAAGCGCAAAGGGGACACATCTAACACATGTGAATTTTGCATGCAACATAGACAGCAGGGAGGTTCACACTTAATAATCAAAGCAGTTCACAAGCAAGCAAATTTGCAACCCAAACTTACTTGGGGTAAATTAAAAAGTTCACATTTCAGTAACAGAGAAGTTCACATCTAATCCTTATGAAAGTTCACATATCAGCACATGGGGTAAATTAAAAAACAAGCCATTGCAGATACCAGAGCTTCACTCATACAACATATACAGCATGTGAAGTTAGCAGCATAAGGAGAACATCTAACACATCTGAAGTTCACAAGGCAACATAGCTAGCAGGAGGTTCAAACTTAATCCTTAAAGCAGTTCACAAGCAAGTAAAATTGCAACCCAACTTTATAAATGCCTATATGAAGTTCACAGGACAACATGGACAGCAGAAAATTCACATTTCAGTAACAGGAAGTTCATAGTTGACACATATGAAAGTCGCATATCAGCGCAACGGCTAAAGCTTCAGAACCAACAAAATACAGAAGGAGGTTCACATTTAGCACACAGGAAGTTCACATGCAAGTAAAAGTATTAGTAAATCATACACACCTGCCTGATTCTAATGCAAGCAACACTTGGTACAAATCTACAACATCAAGCACTCAAACAAAAAATAAATATCAAACATCTATTTACAACAATGTGGTGACATTGATGAGGACATCCCAACTAATGATACAACCACAGCCCCTACAGCACCTACACCTCAAGTACCGGAGATACATGGACCAATTACTAGAGCTCGTGCACGACAACTAAATTATCAGGTACTTTCGTTCCTCGGTACTTCATTTAATATTAATGAGAATATGCTGCTGCCTAAGATGGGTCCTTTATGTGTTTTAGGAATGAAGGACCTAGCTTGCACCTCAAGGATCAGCGTTGGACAGCAAACCAAGGTGGCAGCAAGGTGGCGGGAGCTAGCTCAAGTGATGATTTCAGAACATTGAAACCGCCATAACGAGAGATGAGAAGAAGGCCGCATCCTCTTCATTAATGGGATTTCAGCCAAGTGGAGGATTCCCTCTCCAATGGGTATCTATGGGCCAAAGATGAGGGTTATAACCTTGCTTTATTGGGCCTAAGGCCATGTAATAGGGTCCAGCCAATTTTTAGATGTTTTCGTTGTGTTTTAGGAGGATTCCTACGCCGTTTCGGAGTCCCTCAAAGGCCTGTCCGAAAACCACCTAGTTCCCCTCCTATTTATACCCCATGAGCCCCCCCATGGAGCCTGAGGTTTTGATTAGATAAAGTTTAGCCTTTGCTACTTTCGTGTAATCGCATGTGTCGGTTAGACCACCTGTTTTACCGTCATCAAGACTCCAACTATATTGAATATTTAGATTCGTGAACCTTCATATCTCCTATTCGCAATTTTAGATTGCTTTTCATCTTGTTCTTGCTTGTTCTTCGATTGCTTGCAGGAACAAAGAATAATTAGGTATCTCATCAAAAGATCGGGACACCCTCGAGGCTATCACGTGGTATCAGAGCTTAAGGTTGCTCGGTGAGATTTTTCCAGTTTATCCGTAGTTTAGATCTGTTTTTACCTATCTTTCAGAAAAAGCCAAACAAAAATTAGAATTAGTTACCTTGTTCTAGAACCAATCTGAGCCTTGCAATTTCACATTAGTATTTGCATTGTTGAATCTTTGCTGCATTAATCGTGTCGAGTTGCTGGATTAGATTGGATCGTTTTTCAGATTTTTTTTTCTACTAGATCAAACTTGTTTTTGTCTTTTGATTTCGTGTGACGCAGGCTTTCCATCAAACTTCCACCGCCAAACTTCCTGCCACACCACCGCCATAATCTTCCGCCGCCACCATATCTTCCACCGAGTCCCTCTTCGAGTCCTACACCGAGTCCCTCGTCGAGTCCTACATCGAGTCGGCAAGTTATAGTTTTCAGCCGCGAGTTCGACTCCGAGTCCAATCAAGAGTGCTTTTGGAAAGTGTTTCATAATAGATCGAATTTTGTTTAGAGATCAAGTTGTTCGGCAAGTTGTGAAAAAAAAAGAAAGGAAAGAAAAAAAAGGAAAGAAAGAAAAAAAACGAAAGAAAAAGAGGAAGAGGAAGAGGAAGAGTCAGTTTCGGACCCGAGTCCAAGTAGAATTAGAGTTTCGGGTGGGTTTGACCCGTGTTCACTAAAACGGCCGTATCTTTTGCATACGAAGTCAGATTTGGACGTTCCAAGACTTTTCGGAAAGCTCTCGACGAGGCGCATCCTCTAAAATTAACGGCTCCTTGACCCTCAAGTTCGACCTCTAAGGTGGACTTTTCGTGCTCCGAAGTTTCTGCACCCGTTTTTCGACACCGGGGCAGTGCAGTATATCTCAGTTTTCTCCACCGTCCGACCTCCGTTTCGAGTGATCATGCACTTGTTGGAAAGCTTGTTTTGATACGCTTCTAACCCATATTTTCTCATATTTTTCTGAGTTTTCCTTACTACAGCCTTTGCTATTCTCCTACAGACCGACGTGCAGCTTTCCGGTCTTAACTTCTTTTGCGTGAGTTTCTGGGGATAAAAAAAAGAAAAAAAATAGAAGAGAATAAGAAGCCAAACAGAAGGCCGCAAAAAGAAAAAAAAAGAGAAAAAATATTCCCCAGAGATTTACTTGTTTTACCTTTCATTTGATCTTTCCTTTCTACCTTTTTCAGTATCTAGGCTTAGTTAATTTCTGTAATTCGTTCTTATCGACTCCAGCAGCTAGGACTAGCATTTTTGAGCATATTTTCAACTTTGCGTTGCTGATTTGATTATTCGCTTTTCCTTGCTACTCACATAAGCCTCCAAGCTCCACAGATTCTACACCTAGGTTGGTTTGCCTCGAGGCATCGATACATTAATCTTCGGAGGGCTTGTTCTCGCCGCTGGCCATCACCTTCCTGTTTGCTGGGTAAGAACGAGTAAGAACTTGATTAAAAGTTGAGTGGAGTGATCTTTGGAACCCCACATCCTAGTAGTGCATAGGGACTTTTCCTGTGATTTTTTTTCTTGTTTTCTCCTAACGATGGCAGGTTCTGACGATGATTTACAAGGCCACTCTCCACGCACAAAGGGCATTATTTCACATTTTGATCGCAAGCTTAGACTTCGTAACGAGGAGCTGGATGAGGACGTTCGGGTTGCGAATGAGAGACTTGGAACCTTGGAGAGCGCGCACATTGAAACAAATACCAAGCTAACATCTTTACAGAATTCTGTTGCTACCATTAGTACTTCTCTGGCAGAAATCACGACGCAACTGGCGGCACTTGCTGCAACGACCATCGCTACACCGGGAGGAAACAATACACACAACCAGCGGACCGCTAATAACGGTACCTTCGCAAGCGAGGTTGAGGAGAACGACGACGACTACTCCGCGGATACGGAACACGACGGGGCCGTAAACCATCACAACGACCGTGATCGTCGCTGAACTCATTTCAACCGCCGAGGTATGGGACCGACACGACCTCAAAGAGAGGAACATGACTCGCTGCATTCTATTAAACTTAAGGTTCCTCCTTTTGATGGAAAATATGACCCTGATGCTTACCTTACATGGGAATTAGAATTGAGTCAAAAATTTACTTACCATGATTTTCTTGCTAATAAGAGGGTTAGGGCTGCTACTAGTGAGTTTACTGATTTTGCTTCTGTTTGGTGGCATGAGTATTGTATTGCACATCCTAACGCTATACCACCAACATGGGATGATTTGAAAATAATTATGCGCGCTAGATATGTTCCTTCATACTATTCGTGTGACTTGTTAAAGAAACTACAACAATTAAGGCAAGGTAGTAATTTTGTCCAAGAGTATTATCAAGAAATGCAAAAGAACATGTTACGTTGTGGTTTAGTTGAGAATGAGGAAGCTGCTATGGCTAGATTCTTTGGTGGTTTAAATCATGAAATTGCTGACATTGTTGATTATAAGGAGTATAATTCTATCAATCGATTGTTTCACATTGCTTGCAAAGCTGAAAGGGAAGTGCAGGGACGACACGCGAACGCGCGGACTAACTTTTCTGCAGGTCGTACTTCCTCATGGGCAGCACGCAGCCCCGCTGCCCCTTCCACACGCCCAGCTGCACCCCCTACACGTCCGGCTGTTCTGACTACTTCCACCAACAAGCAAAGTACCGCTACACCTACATCCGCAAAGGTTGGACCAGCAGCAAATGAAATACACCCGCTGCCTCTGCACAAAGTTCAGCAGCGTCCGTCGCTTCCACCGGACGGACCGGAGATAACCAATGTCGTAGGTGCAAAGGATACGGGCATTTTCAGCGGGACTGTCCAACCAAACGCGTTATGATCATACGTGAAGATGGAGTATATGATTCAGCCAGTGATTTTGACGAAGCTACATATGCTCTCATTGCCGAGGAAGAGCAAGAAGACCCCGCTGCCCACCATGACGAGGAGTTAATGGGAGCTGAAGCCGCTGATCAGTACTTGAGTTTGATTGCACAACGCACCTTGAGCGTCCAAATGAGCCACGCCGAACAAAATCAGCGGCATAACTTGTTCCAAACAAAAGGGGTCATCAAGGAGCGCGTTGTTCGTATCATCATAGATGGGGGAAGTTGCAATAATTTGGCCAGCACGGAGATGGTGGAAAAACTTGTTCTTACCACTAGGCCGCACCCCCACCCTTACTACATTCAATGGTTTAACAACAGCGGTAAGCTCAAGGTAACTAGAACAGTCCGTGCACACTTTACTATTGGTACATATTCTGATTTTGTGGATTGTGATGTGGTACCTATGCAAGCATGTTCTATGTTACTCGGTCGTCCATGGCAATATGATACAGATTCTGTTCATCATGGTAGAACTAATCATTATTCTTTTATGCATGCTGGTAAGAAAATTGGTTTGAAACCTATGACTCCTGAACAAATTGTGAAAGATGATCTTGCTAGAGCTAGTAGAGCAAAGAGCAAAGAGAAGGATAAGATTGAGAACCAGAATGTCGCTAAAGAATTTAAGCACCAAGCGTCTACTAGCAAATCTGAACCGAAACATGTTAATGAAATTAAATTGAAAGGTGCATGCTTGCTTGCAAGTAAATCCGATATTTCTGAGTTAGATACGAATAATTCTGTTTGCTATGCATTCATTTGCAAAGAGGCTTTGTTTTCATTTGAGGATATGCCTCCCTCTTTGCCCCCTGCTGTTACTCACGTTTTGCAGGAGTATTCCGACGTCTTTCCACAAGACGTACCACCAGGATTACCACCTATTCGAGGGATTGAACATCAAATTGATTTAATTCCTGGTGCTTCGCTTACCAACCGTGCGCCCTACCGTACCAATCCAGAGGAGACGAAGGAGATTCAACGACAAGTTCAAGAATTGCTCGACAAAGGTTATGTTCGTGAATCCCTTAGTCCTTGTGCTGTTCCTGTTATTTTGGTACCAAAGAAAGCTGGTTCTTGGCATATGTGTGTAGATTGTAGAGCTATTAATAACATTACTATTCGCTATCGTCACCCAATTCCTAGACTTGATGATATGTTAGATGAATTAAGTGGCTCTACGGTGTTCTCTAAAGTTGATTTACGTAGTGGTTACCACCAAATTCGAATGAAATTAGGCGATGAATGGAAAACAGCATTTAAAACTAAGTTTGGACTATATGAGTGGTTAGTCATGCCTTTCGGTCTTACTAACGCACCTAGCACTTTCATGCGGTTAATGAACGAAGTTTTACGTGCTTTCATAGGACGATTTGTGGTGGTTTATTTTGATGATATATTGATTTACAGCAGCTCTTTAGAAGACCACTTGAATCATTTACGTGCTGTTTTTGATGCTTTGAGAGATGCACGTTTGTTTGGTAACCTTGAGAAGTGCACCTTTTGCACCGATCGAGTTTCGTTTCTTGGCTATGTTGTCACTCCACAGGGCATAGAAGTTGATAAGGCCAAGATCGACGCTATTCAAAGCTGGCCAACTCCAACAACGGTCACCCAAGTGAGGAGCTTTCTTGGACTCGCTGGGTTTTATCGCCGCTTTGTAAAGGATTTCAGCACCCTTGCTGCACCGCTTAATGAGCTCACAAAGAAGGATGTTCCATATGTATGGGGCGCTGCACAAGAAGAAGCTTTTCTCATATTGAAAGATAAGTTGACACATGCTCCTTTACTCCAACTTCCTGATTTTAATAAGACTTTTGAGTTGGAGTGTGATGCTAGTGGAATCGGTTTAGGAGGTGTGTTGTTACAAGACGGAAAACCTGTTGCATACTTTAGTGAAAAATTGAGTGGGCCTAGTCTGAATTATTCTACTTATGATAAGGAATTATATGCTCTCGTTCGGACTTTAGAAACATGGCAACATTATTTATGGCCCAAAGAATTTGTTATACATTCTGATCATGAATCTTTGAAGCATATTCGTAGTCAAGCAAAGCTGAACCGTCGTCATGCTAAATGGGTTGAATTTATTGAGTCTTTTCCGTATGTTATTAAACATAAGAAGGGTAAAGATAATGTTATTGCTGATGCGTTATCACGTCGTTATACCTTGTTATCTCAGCTTGATTTTCGGATATTTGGATTGGAGACTATAAAAGAACAATATGAACATGATGCGGATTTTAAGGATGTTTTGCAGCATTGTAAAGAGGGCAGAACATGGAACAAGTTCGTCATTAATGATGGATTTGTGTTCCGTGCTAACAAGCTATGCATCCCAGATAGCTCCGTTCGTCTTTTGTTGTTACAGGAGGCACATGGAGGAGGGTTGATGGGTCACTTCGGCGTGAAGAAGACCGAAGATGTGCTCGCTGATCATTTCTTTTGGCCTCGGATGAGACGGGATGTTGAGAGATTTATCGCTCGCTGCACTACATGTCAAAAAGCTAAGTCACGACTCAATCCTCATGGTTTATATATGCCTCTCCCTGTTCCTAATGTTCCTTGGGAAGATATATCAATGGATTTTGTTTTGGGATTGCCTCGAACTAAGAAGGGGAGGGATAGCATATTTGTTGTTGTTGATAGATTTTCTAAGATGGCACATTTTATACCTTGTCATAAGAGCGATGATGCTACAAATGTTGCTGATTTATTCTTTCGTGAAATTGTTCGCTTGCATGGTGTGCCCAATACTATAGTTTGAGATCGTGACACAAAATTTCTTAGCCACTTTTGGAGATGCTTATGGGCTAAGTTGGGGACTAAATTGCTTTTTAGTACTACATGTCATCCCCAAACAGATGGACAAACTGAAATTGTTAATAGAACATTATCTACTATGCTTAGGGCTGTTTTAAAGAAGAACTTGAAAATGTGGGAAGAATGTTTACCTCATATTGAATTTGCTTATAATCGTTCACTGCATTCAACCACAAAATTGTGCCCTTTTGAAATTGTTTATGGTTTTATATCTCGTGCACCAATTGATTTGTTACCTTTGCCAACTTCTGAAAAAGTTAACTTTGATGCTAAGGAACGTGCTGAACTTATAATAAAAATGCATGAGACGACTAAAGAGAACATTGAGCGTATGAATTCTAAGTATAAACTTGCGGGAGATAGGGGCAGAAAACAAATTGTGTTTGAACCTGGAGATCTTGTTTGGTTGCATTTGCGCAAAGATCCTTTCTCTGATTTGCGCAAGTCTAAGTTAATGCCACGAGCTGATGGTCCCTTTAAGGTGTTAGCAAAAATTAATGATAATGCATATAAACTTGAGCTACCTGCAGATTTTGGGGTTAGTTCCACGTTTAATATTGCAGATTTGAAGCCTTATTTGGGAGAAGAAGATGAACTACCGTCGAGGACGACTTCGATTCAAAAAGGGGAGGATGATGAGGACATCCCAACTAATGATACAACCACAGCCCCTACAGCACCTACACCTCAAGTACCGGAGATACATGGACCAATTACTAGAGCTCGTGCACGACAACTAAATTATCAGGTACTTTCATTCCTCGGTACTTCATTTAATATTAATGAGAATATGCTGCTGCCTAAGATGGGTTCTTTTATGTGTTTTAGGAATGAAGGACCTAGCTTGCACCTCAAGGATCAGCGTTGGACAGCAAACCAAGGTGGCAGCAAGGTGGCGGGAGCTAGCTCAAGTGATGATTTCAGAACATTGAAAACGCCATAACGAGAGATGAGAAGAAGGCCGCATCCTCTTCATCAATGGGATTTCGGCCAAGTGGAGGATTCCCCCTCCAATGGGTATCTATGGGCCAAAGATGAGGGTTATAATTTTGCTTTATTGGGCCTAAGGCCATGTAATAGGGTCCAGCCAATTTTTAGATGTTTTCGTTGTGTTTTAGGAGGATTCCTATGCCGTTTCGGAGTCCCTCAAGGGCCTGTCCGAAAACCACCTAGTTCCCCTCCTATTTATACCCCATGAGCCCCCCCATGGAGCCTGGGGTTTTGATTAGATAAAGTTTAACCTTTGCTACTTTCGTGTAATCGCATGTGTCGGTTAGACCACCTGTTTTACCGTCATCAAGACTCCAACTATATTGAATATTTAGATTCGTGAACCTTCATATCTCCTATTCGCAATTTCAGATTGCTTTTCATCTTGTTCTTGCTTGTTCTTCGATTGCTTGCACGAACAAAGACCTTCGTGGTCAGGTTGATCGTGCCCCCGCGGGATCAATAACTTTCTGGAGTTGGTGTATCGATCGCTAAGGCGCTGCCTCCTAGGTTATAGTCGGATCGTCAACGTCACCTCCTACCAAATCGATAATTAGGTATCTCATCAAAAAATCGGGACACCCTCAAGGCTATCAGACATTGCAAACCCTAAAATCATAAGCACATAAGCAACCAAAAAAACAAGCACAACCTAAAAATCGCGCGCATTCACAGTAAGAGGTGGGCAGGGGAGGGGTGCGAGAGGGAGCATGCCATCGAATAAGTCGGGAGAACCACTATCCATTGACGCCGATTTGGAGGGAAAACCTGGACTCAGAGCATGTGGATGCATAGGTCAAAATCGGAGAGGACAGAGCAAGGGGCGCAAAGACCAGACCGACGAAATCGTGATACATACCAGTAGCTCTCGAACCCTAAATCCACGAATAGACGGCGGCACTCGGCGCTGGACACGACGGAGTTCGCGGAGCGCTCCAAGTGGCGTGAGGGGGTGTCGGGCTGCGGATTTTAGAGGCAACAGGTGCGCAACCGCCGTGCCTCGCTTATCGCCACCACTCCCGAGAGGTTCGCCGATGAACTGCCGGAAATCGGGGCGCGGTTTCGGCGGTTGTCGCGAGAGCGGAGAGGGAGAGAGCGAGTTCGGGGGGTTATGCGGAGACGGCAGTTGTCGGGGCGCGTAGGGATTAGAAAAAAAAAAGAAAAACGGCCCGCGGGGTTTCACCCGAAGTGCGTTCCGCGTACAAACAGAGAAGAAGTTCACATCCGCAGCAGAGGGAAGCTCACTCGTGCAGCTGCGGAAGTTCGGATCGTTCTCTGTTTAGTTAAACAGGAACCGGTTCGTGTTTAGCTTGTAGGTGTATATATAAAATTTCCCTCCGGTGACTACTAAAAAAAAGGAATTTGACAGTATTTTAAGATTTATCAGTTGATGGATACCGGTGTGCCAAGTTTATTGGCCTCAGTAGACACTCCGGTACTTCAGTCTGTTAAACCGTAAATTAAAAACGTGCCGCCAAGTTAAGAAGCCATGTTCACTATTTCTAGTCCAAATCACCCTTTTCGCTGGCTGCCGAGTTTGACTTTTGCACAAGTTTGAAGCGTATTTTCTAATCAAAACATCGTATCAAGAAACAAAAACATGCATACTCCCACTGTCCTAATATCTGAAATCTCACATGCGAATTGCGATGCCCGTGAGTCAGTCCAAATAATGTAATCCTCTACTTATTTCGGGAAAACTCTCTGGAAAACTTCGTTTCTCAGTTTCTGGTCCAGGTCTCATCCTATTCTTCACACGGTGGTCTCGAGGGCGACTAAGTGGTCGGCAACCGTGAAACACAAGCGTGTCCGATATCGATGTTAGCTGAGATTTCAGTTCTCCTTTAAGAAATCAGAAAGACTATGAGACCATGCCAGTGCTTCGGAGGAGCTACCGGGGAAGATGCGGAATCGACCACAGGTCTGTGGAGGTGCTACCAAGGAGCTACGAAGGAGGAATCGCTTGGCTAAAGTGAAAGTGGTTAGGGATCGAAGAACTTGGGCGACTTTGGACGGAAAAAAAAACTATCAAAGGTCTTCCTCGAGTGCGTGATATAGGACACAGGGATGCGAAATATGTCAAACAGTTTTGCTAGAATCTCCTCCAAACTGAACCTCTGCGCGCGCGCACGCACACACATTGGCAGATTAGCCAGTATTTTGGACTAACACTGAACATGGTTGCCAAGTTTGATGATCCAGTTTTTTATGAGTTAGTTGAATAAACTATAATCGCTCCCTGCCAATGTACTTTCCTATATTTTCGGTTTCGGGGTATAGGCAATAAAATGCAAAAGCCAAAAGGAACGTTATGCACGTTCAGCTCAATTCGAATAGCCCTATATTGGGCCGTCATTCTCAGAGAAAAGGCCCAAACGTTGCGAGCCATTTCTAAACACCGAAGCTGCAACTTTGGGCATGTAAACAGGGCCTCCACAGCGCGGCATAAAGCCCAATGAAAATCCCGCCGTAAAAAAACGCCCGAAAATGGCGACTGCCGTCTCGGTGCCTGAAATTTTGGCACGAGAAACGCAAGCTGGCTATACCCGGATACCCCCCCTAAGTAACAACTCAAACTGACGATGGCGTGAACTCGGTTCATTTCCTCACTTCTCCCCATCACGGCTGACGGATCGACCAGGCCAGAAAAGCCAAAGGGGCAGAGCCACCGGAGCTCCACGCTACTGCTCGTATATACGTACCGCCGTGAGTCAGATGAGTGTCAGTGTCATTGGTGACGCACAACTGCAATTACCCCGGCTGGCCAGTAGTAGTACCGACCCCCGGCCGGATCGGCCCTTGCTGCCAAAGGGGGCAGCGAGCGAATCTGGCCATTTGCAGCGCAGGATACGCCCTGGCCAGGCCCGTCAGGTCATAAGTGCCCCTTCTGCTCTGTACTTCGGGAGCCAGGATTCGTCGTACCTTCCTGTTCCGTCTTTCAGATGCTCAATGCGTAGTTCCCTCTGCATTTTGTGTATGCTCAACTAGCTTGCTGCTACCAGACGCTACCATGATTCATCCATGCTTGCTGTGTGCCGTTTAATTTCCAGGATATCATGTGGGACGTGTGATGAGGTTACAATGAAAGGTGGATTTTATCTGTGCTGGTCCGCCCACCGAGGCCTTTTTTGGTGTTAGTGTATTTTTAGTCATTAGTGTTTTGGTATTTGAGAGTTTTGGATCCAAAACACTAGTGTTTTAAAAAAAACACTAGTATAAAAAGTGTTTTACATTAGTGCAAAAATGGAGTGTTTTGTTGGGAAAACTAGGGATAATCTCCTCCAGTCCCTTCCTACAAAACAACCATTTGGCTTTCTAATGTTTTGCAATTTGGAGTGGATAAAACCCTAAAAAACACCTAAAAAAACAGTAGTGCCAAATAAGGCCTGATGTGTCGAAGGAGACGAGTCAGGTTATAAAATGTTGTTGGTAATTAATCTTTGTGCTGGTCCCTGTGCATCCACCGTCCATCACATATAGGGGTATATATAGTTTGTTTTTGTCACAGCTTTACGGAATTTACTTATCTGCGATAATAGGAGTCAGGACGCATGAATCAAGATTGTCACCCTTACAGCTAATGTTTATGAATTGCATTGCATGTGGTACATGAGGGTACTCGTACAATTTTTATTGTATGCACCACAATTACAACCACTAGGTGGGACTGGGTATAGGGTTTTTTTTTTTCCTTTCATAAAATATGTCTCTAGTGATTAGAGGTTCTACTTTTTATCTTTTTTTTCTTCGGAAAATGTGGTCGTTCTCCAGTCTCTGCATCAATCAATCAAACAACCGTTCATTAATAAAAATATTAAAAGCGTAAGTCACAAGGTTACAACTGGATACACAAAAGGGATGAAAAGAACAAAACAAAAAAACATCCTTCCGGCCTAAGAAGGCGTGCATCCAAACCGGCTAAAAAACTGTCGTGTTATCATTTCAAAACGGTTGCATCTAGATTCCATAAACCCATATGTCTTCGTCCGAAGAAGTAGTGATCAAGTTCGGAACCAGTGGAACACCCGAATAACAACAACAAGAAATTAGACACCTTCCTGTTACGAAAAAACATATCATTATTGCAGTTTTAAATAGACTAACAAATCGCGCAAGCTCCTACAATGATAAACGATTTGAATTTTTTCAACTTTTCGCTGGGTAGAGATTTTCATCTGCTACGTTACACACGTGCATGTACTCCTTAGTATAACCTTAATTAACTAGCACTGTAACGCTGAGCCTATTTCTACCAGTCTATGCATACTTCTAGAACAGACCCGGAGATTGTAAACCTTCATGATCGCAAGTGTGGTGGCTCGCATGCGGCACGCAGCCATGCCCCGGAAACAGACAATGGATCTAAGCACTGGCCAATCAGAGGTCAGACATGGGAGATCAGCTCTACTAGTAATAGTTTTCCCAATTAATTAAGATGCATGCATGCATCATGCGTTGCAATGGATCGATTGAGCTTCTCTGGAACCTTATTCGCCACCATCGTCGTCATTCGAGTTAGTATGATTTATGGGCATCACAATCATCCTCACATGGGCTTTCCAGATGCTGTCTTACTAATGATAGGAAATCGTTTAAGAAACTAGCAACGATTCTAGCCAAATTAAGTTCATGTGCCGACCGGAGGTTGATCGACACGTGGAATGCCATGCCTTGTATTATGATCCTACTTCCTACATATAGTCTTAATTTGCACGGTTCGTTTCTTAGAAATTCAAGAATTGTATGGTCATGGTCCTGCAAAAAAAGAAAAGGAATCCCTGAATTAAGATCGTGCTCCTAACAACCATGAACAAACACATTACACATGTCTACTTAATCAAGATTTGCCCAAACAATTTGTCCACTTGGAGAGGAACCATTGTACTGCTTGATCAAGATTTGCACTGCATATCGATATGAATATGATGCTGTATGCCGACAACTTGCGTGGCTCGCGACCTAGTTTAAATTAGTATATCGGCCATGCATATGGCCTGAGTTAGTAGCTTATCATCGTACTATCAAAAGGGCATCAGATCGAATTGCCATGTTTCCTCGATCGCAAGATCGTGATTTCTTGTTTCGTGGGGCCAACCAAATTCGCCATGCATGAAACGCGGATCACAATTTATTACAACTTGATAATCAAGCAATGGCCAACGATTTTGGCTATCGTGACTCGTGAGGGTGCAGGGAAAACAGCATACAGCATACTCAGTTTCAAACGGTGGTTCAGTTATTAGTCTTTTCCAGCGATATATATTCACGATTGAACATGTTAATTCACGGTGGTGTTTTGACGGTATTCCTTTCTTTTTAGACGTTGCATGGTGCCGTCTAAGAGCATCCATGGTCTTCACATGCAAAATATGTCTTTAAACTAGGATACACGTATTATCTTCATTCTCATCACCAAGTGTTGTCGCGCATGAAGGAAATTACTGCCTCTGAGATAGGCCACACCGCCAAGAAAATAGTAGAAAGTATAGAGCTCACAGACTTTTGACAAGTGGTCTCGGGATCTGTTTCCTTGGAGTTGCCTCTAAAGGAAATAGAAATCTCTAAGCTTAGAGGTAGAAACAAAAACGATGACGTGCTTAGAGCAACCTCTAAACCCCTTAGACACATTTATAGTGGTAGTTTTGGCGATGAGTGTGGATGCCCTCTGCAAAGAAAAAGGGCACCAGCGAGACTACATCAAAATAAATAGTACTCCTAAAATTCACTTTAGTTACTACTAAAATTCTTTTGGCGATGAGTAGCTCACTTTTCTCTCTTAAACTCACTTTAGTTACTACTGCCTTCGTTTCATAATTCTTGTCGAAATCTTACATTATCTAGACACTTTTTAGGAATAGATACATCCATTTTTGGCAAATTTTAGATAAGAATTATGAAATGGAGGGAGTACTAAAATTCTTTTGAACTTGTATCTCCTGGGCTAGAAAATTTACTAGCAAAAAAGATGGCAATTAGATTCCCTCCTACATCAAACTTCTTCGTGTCTTGTCAGCAACCACATGTGTTAGATAGCGACATGCTTTCAATTATCTTTTTTCTCCCGGGAACTATTATGTTGCAGATAACTTGATGCGATATCATGCTCATGATCTAGCCGTCACATGGGTGGCCGGGTTACATACACGCGCGCTGCTCATCGATCGTTCACCTCCCCCATCAAAGAAGTATCATCATCATCAAGCATGACATGTTCAAAACCCCAAAATAAAACGGAGAACCAACCCGTCACAATCCACAGTCAAATAAGATGACCACTGTCTCCGGTCCGGCCCAATGTCTCCCATCCACCATCAGATCATTGATGGAGTAAGTATATCGGCAGGTGGAAAACCCTCCTCCTGGAGCTGCATGCGGCTGCCGCACAGCCGGAGCGATCGACCTTTGCGTGTAGCCACGAGGGATCGGGGCCCCCGATATATCGATGTATCAGGCCAAAGATCTCGGCGTGTACTACCCGGGATCTTTCCTCGTCTGGACCCAAATCCTCGCTCGATTAACCTGTGACCTGACCCGGCTGATCCTCGTATCCCGCCGCAGGCGTCGTAGTAGGGGCCTGAGCGCCGCCGTGCGACCACGTACCACCCCACGCAGAAAACAAAGAAATCTCCCCGCATTTCACTTTCACTTCGCTGTGGCGGATGGCCGGGTACGCCGGATCACGTACCGATTCGCCCGGCCGGCCGGCTGGAATCCTATGTACCCTCCGTGATCGACTGCCCTGCTTGGCGCGGTTTGTACTGTAGTACGGTGCGTCAGCACGTCCTTTGGGGCGTGACGAAACTCCCGGTTCAACAGTGGTGGGAACAAACGAAAGTATGCGTGGCAGCACTGCACATCGTGTTGGCCGGTCGGTCGGTCTGGAGTAAATATATGCTGTGTGGTACTGCGACGGTGTAGATCGATATATATGGAATAGATTCATAGATATATGGATGTGTGCTGTGGTACTGTGCGGCATTTCGTCAGGCTTGGCGCGCGTATATGCTTAAATGGTTTTTGGTACTGATTTTGCTTCTCTTGCTTTGGCATGTGCTAGCTGCCATGTGGCCGTGGGCTTGTCTGGGTAGAAGGTACTACCTATGAGTAAATAGAAACCTAGGGCGGGCGTATCAGGTTTCAGGGTACCCCCTTCCGCTGCATTTGGCATACCAACATGTAAATACTAAATTAAGTTGAGACACTATTAAGAGTAGTACTGGTACATATTTACATGTTGGCTCTGGTTTTCGGACAGGTCTACTGCACAAGGTTCGCATCCTATTCCACCTTATCAAGTGACAGCATGCATGACTAAGAAAAGTCACTGTTGGAAGATTGGAACGCACATGGGATCAGCAGTAAAGTTGCCATGCCATAAACCTGCAAAGCAAGAACAAGCGCCCATGCCTAGCTTCCATGACATGACACCACTCTCGATCGATATATATCCTCTGAAACCACCACCCCCCTGACTGCTGATCCTCATCAGATCGCCATCATAGATACCCCCAGCCGCAGCAGCAGCAGGAGGCAGTCAGTCAGGCCGGGTCACCCGTTTGGATTGTTTGTCCAAACCAGCATCATTAAACTCGCCGGCCCCTGCTGATCTTCTTCCGGTAGATCGACCGATGGCCCTGCGATCTCCCAAACGTGTCCGTGGCTCCACGCGCGCACGCAGCCGGGCCACTTTGTATTGTTATCGGGCGAAAGGAGAAAAGGTCTATTTTAAACCTCAATTTCGAAGACAAAATCTGAATCGGATCTTATCCTTCTAATCCTTAAATTTTGAACCCTGACCTTACTGATCTCGGTTAATTAAAATCCTTAATCCCAGCAATCTTGTTTGGTTGACCGTTTTCACTAACATGGTTCTGAGATTGACGAGTAGATTTACAAATTCTCGTGATTTGCGTCTATGTCACTACTACATAATAGATCATTACTAACGGGCGTAAAATGACATCAGTAGCGGGCAGGTCACCCGTTACTGATGGGGCGCCTCATCAGTAGCGGCCACACCACACACCCGACACTGATGGGGATTAGGAAATAAAAAAAATCACAAAAAAAAATCGCCGGCTTATCAAAGCTCCGCTGCCGCGGCTCCGGACCCCACGTGCGACGCTGCTCCTCCAGGTGCCGGCAGTCCACCAAACGGAATTTCTAGGAATAAATGCCTTAATTAATCAGGATTTGTAAGGTTAGTCGAAATCCAAGGATTAAGAGGTTAGGACTCAATTCAAACTTTGCCTAAAACATCAGGGTTAGAAATCCCGACCGTGTTCATCATTTTCCTAACGTGCCAAACAGCTTTAAGGTCATAATTGACCGAGATTAACAAGTTCAGGGTCCCGATTTGAGGGATTAAGAAGTTAGGATTCATCGATTCATCTCGGACGCTCTCTACAAGTAGAGAGTTGAAAACGGACTTTTTTCTTTGTATACCTGCCACACGTAAGTCCAAGCCGCCAAGGGACGAGCCGAAGATGGTGCCCCGGATACGGTGCATGCATGCACCGTATGCCTCATCAGCCGCGGCAGAAGCTAAAACCTAAAAAAATGTGCTAGCCTTCTATCTCTGCGCCTGCGCTTCCCAAGGGACATGCAACTAACAGGGCCTGCTCGTCCCAAGGTGACCAAGGCAGTATTATGCAATCTGTAAGTTGTGCTCGATCGATGTAGCAGCCCAATGAGTAACTGCTTTCCTATATATGTGACTAGCTAGGATGATGCATGTGTGACTGGCTATGGACCAGTCGATGTTTTAGCAGATGTGTCGTGGCCATGTGGTGTAGAGGGGACAATGAAATATGATAATGGAGCGCGTTCGACTTCGATCCATCGATCGATCGATAGGCAATTGAACGGAGGAAAATTGGTACTTTCGACAATAATTTAGAATTGAAGAGATTACTGGAGCACGTACATAAGTGTGTGCAGTTGCAGGGTATGTGCCATGATGGCGCATCTGGGGGCTAATTCGTGGCCTTTGCAGGGAATCCGAAGCTCTGAACTTATCATATCACTACTATTTAAAATTTGTCTGCTTACCTGCCATATGGCTGATCTAACATGGATTGGACTGCATGGACGCAAACGCTAGTTAATTAGGGCTACTAAACTACCCGGCCTATAAACCCTCGTAATTTACTTGTTTTGTCAATGGATATGTATTAGGTAGATGTACTTTTATTGGGGGGGGAGGGGGGCAATGTGATGTCTGGGATCTGGTCAATCGGGCTGTTAGATAGTCTACGCAAATATTGTTGACACCCGTTCCTTCTCTTGTCTTTTTTATTAGAAACTTCGACACTTGTCCTGACCTCCGTGCATGCTTGTCCTCTGTCTGACCTGGAAGGTACTCCCTCTTCTCAGAATTATGTATCTTGATAGTATGTGTACGAGTCCTCTCTCTTTCCCTCTCTATGTATATATTTTACTTTATTGATATATTTAAAAAAATCAACCGCTTATAATCATGAAATTAAAATTGTCTACACATATCTTCATGTATATATAGCATAAACTCTGAATATCATTGTATTGCTGTAAAAAAATATGTACTTTGTGTATGAAAGATGGAAGCGCGAAGTCTAAAAGTCGGCCACACCATAAAAATTATGACATTCCAAAATACCTAAATGTCACATCTTTTCAGAGCACGATGGTAACAGGTAAAAAAAATAGCTGCTTACTACCACTCAATTCGGCTACTCCGTATTACTTACACCCTCGGATTCATAATAATAAGTGTATGGATCGACACCCAAGCCCTGTTGGGCCCAAGGGACACACACACACACTTGAAGCATCGCAAGCAACAGGGGGACCCACTTAACAAGCCGTTGATAGACGCCGCGAACTGAAGCTCGTTCCTTGTTCTATTTATAGTGCTCCGGAAGCTCACACCATCACACTGATCAGTTGGCACCCTCCCTCTCCTTCCTCTAAGCTCTGACACGCAAGCACAGCAGAAGCAGCTGGTCTCACCGCTCGAGCAAAGCAAAGCAAGAGCTCGCTCGGCCGGTCGGTTTCCAATGGCGCGGCCACAGCAGCGGTTCCGCGGCGTGCGCCAGCGCCACTGGGGCTCCTGGGTCTCCGAGATCCGCCACCCACACCTGTGCGTAATTAATCGGGCGAAAAAGCCTTTGCGATTCCATTGCTCGGACTCAAATTTCTCTTTGGCGTACGTGGGTCTCTCTGACGGGCCAATGGCGGTTAATTTCCTTTGATTTGCAGAAAGACGAGGATCTGGCTGGGCACCTTCGAGACGGCGGAGGACGCGGCGCGCGCGTACGACGAGGCCGCGCGCATCATGTGCGGCCCGCGCGTGCGCACCAACTTCTCCAGCACCGGCGCCGGCGCCGGCGACCCGCCGCCATCGTCGTCGTTCCTCTCGCCGGCGCTCGTCGCCAAGCTCCACCGCTTCAACATGGCGTCCTCGACCTCGCAGGCCGCCTCCGCCGCCGCGCAGCGGGATCACAAACAGGACGGCTCTTCCACGGGGACGTCCGCGGCGGCGGCGGGGTGGAGCGGGGGGTTCCTGGAGGAGCAGTACGTGGAGCAGATGATCGAGGAGCTGCTGGACTCCAATTTCTCCATGGAGATCTCCTACTAGACTGCCGCGCTAGCTGCGCATCTTCTGCTTCCTTTCTCTGCCTTCCTTGTCGTGTTTCCAGTCTCTTGCTTTTCTTTCTCTCCGTGTTCCTTTTTTAGTCAGTGAGCCATGTTAGGAAGAAGAAGAACTCGAGGTTAGTTCGGCCATCCGACCCGAGTTCTCGCAACAGCCTGTGTGCATACTCTAGTCCTGTCAGGGCGCACAGCAAATTTCATTCATTCTTGCCTTGTCCTCTGTTTTGATTTTTCGTGTTATGCTCTGTTTTTCTTTTCTTTTTTTTTGACCACCGTGGTAGGCTCTGTTGACATTTCTTCAGAGAGAGTTTTCGTCCCGTGTGTTGCCTCCTGATCAAAATGGTTGGGTACACCGTGGTGCTGCGGTTTCCCTCGCCAGAACCGTCCGATCGTCTGTACTGTACTACTGTTAGTGCAGAAGAAGTTGATTAATATTTGCTCCTATGCAACAATATATTTACCTCTTAGTTATTGGGAGGTCTTTTTTTTTTGCGAGGATGTCTTTTTTACAGCAAGTTTTTTTTCTTTGCGAGTCGCTCTAACTTAGACATGCCAGAAAGTATGAAAGCAACATTAATACACATATCACATTGATACGCATATCGCACAATGGGGGTGCTATGGGTACGATAAAAGACTTATGATTTCTTTACGGAGGTGCCTAACAAAACTTCCACCACTACATTTTGGCTCGGGCCTAAACAAATTCAACAAATCACCGCACAGTACCCTTTTTCATAGCATATGGCTCAAGGCACATGATTTTTGTCTTAACTCACTTTTTAAAAGTTAAACCAAATTTATAGGAAAAAATATCGATATCTATAATACCATATACATTACAAATATATAATTCATGGTTCATCTATTGTATTGGTTTGACGTTGTAGAAGTTGATTATTTTTACTATAAAATTGGACCTATAATGTTTATTTATTTATAACAAAACCATAGCCTTGTAAAGGGGGTAGTATCACTTAGTTTTGCTTGCCGAAGCTTCTAGCTAAGGTACAAAGGGTTGTTCCCGTAGAATGTTAAACTTGCCTGACATCAATCATTTAGGGGTTTTTTTAACACTTAGTTACCAATACAACAATGGTGTATTATTACTCTCAGTAAAATCATCAAAGCATACTGAAGGGGATCTAGTTTTGGAATCATTGCCATGAGGAACTTCCTGGCACACGTCACACACAACAAGGGGAATGGGCTTTGCCGCACGGCTCGAGCATAGCACTATCCTTGAGATAAAATAAATTTGGAACTAACAGTGTGTTTTTCTGTACTGTCATGCTAACCGCTAACCGGCACGACGAAATAGGAGCAATACCCCTCCGTTTTCAAATTAGTCGTATATGCGGGCCTTTCAAGTTTTCTCAACGTAGTTGTACATTTAGATTAGCACAAAGCCTATTAATCATTAGGGCAGAGCTATTTGGCGGTCGTCCGCCTCGGGCGGTTGATTTCCGACCAGGTGAATCCGACGACCCGTCGTCCGGCCCTGGACCAACTGGCTGTCTACCGCCACCCACGGCCAGCGCGGGCGCTGCCCCGCCCTGCCCCAGCCACCACCACCGCCGGTCGACCACCAGCCTCGGCCATCCCTCTATGCCCGAAAACCGGTGATCTTCTCCGGCACCGGTCAGCACCCCCACCCCCCAACCCTAAGTGGAGTTCGTGAGGGACTGCTTCCTCTCCAGCATCACCTTCTCGCCTCCGCCGTCGCTGCTGCGGCTCGATCTATGCCTCGCCGTCGCCGTCGCGGTCACGACGACGTCGTTGCTGGCTCGGACCCTACTCTCCCTCGCCGCCTCTGGTGCGGCCCGTCGCGGCATCGCCGCCTGCATGGCTCCCTCGGGCTGAACAGGCATCGGGAAGACGAAGAAGTATCGAGGGAGATGAAGAGAGAGGTGGGGATGGATAAGGAAGGGGTGGGGCCCACGTTTGCAAGCATGGAAACTAACCCCGCAAGTAGAAAGCGACGGTTTGGTGCTAAAGAGGGATCTCGTAATCATTAGGGCATCTTCAACAATGGGTACTACAATGGTACCAAGAAAATATTAGCCAATGTAGAGAAGGGATGAGTATCACAAGCAAATAGTGGTTACTTGTACATGTAACCACTCCTACATGGGTACCAAGAAAATAAAAAATATGACATGTGGGAAATTAGTACCATAAGAGAAAGATATGCGACAATAAAAAACGTATTAAAAAAAGAAGAGAAAAAAATTAGTATCAACCACCATTGAAGATGCCCTTAGAGAAACTCCAGCCGTTCCCCCCATATGGCCGAAAAAATTTGGGGGCCGACCATGTCCCAGCCGGGCCCTCGATAGTAAATTGGGGCACATTTTAAAATTCATCGAAATTTATTCATATTGGCGACATTTCATAAAGCCCGGCAACATTTCGTTGAAATTTGCGATAATTTACAAAATTAAAAAAACGAAATCAAACCCTAGCCGTAGCCAAGTCGTCCAGCCAGGAGGCACCGCTGCCCAAGTTGCTGCCGGAGTCGAAGCCGCTGTTGTCGTCGTCGTCGTCGTTGAGGATGATTACACCCAGCTCCTGCTTCACTGGCGTCGCCTTCTTCGCCGCGTCATAGTCTAGCCCCGCCTGGACTTCGGCGTCGGAGGCCATGTAGCCGAGGAGGCGCTGCCGCTCCGCCTCCTCTTCGCTGGCGCGCGAGACGGCGGCCTGCTCGGAGTCCGGCGCCGGCGTCCATTCCGGCTCCAGCTTCGGCCATACGAGGCGGAGGTGGCCGCGCTCAGGAGGCGGAGGTGGCGGAAGAAGTGCTCCGCAATCCTCTCGTGCCGGCGTGCTCCCGTCGGCGGTGGCGGCACGGGCCTGCCGCCAAGGTTGAGCACCCGGCCGTGGGGAATGCGGCAGTCCGGCACCGGTGCGGGGTAGCCGGCCCGCGCCAACGCCTCGGCCTCATCGAGGCGGATCTAGTGGCGATCTTGCTAGTTGCCAGCTATGGCGAGGTGGCGAGGAGGAGATGGGGTAGAGAGGAGGACGGCGAGGGAGGAGAAGGGCGAATGGCGAGCTTCTGGGCCGGCGCTGCCTTTTATGGGCACCGAAGTTAACCCACCGGGGGTATGAACACGGCGAGAAATGGGCGTTGGGAATGCGCGGAAACGCGCCGCGTGGAAGCCGACGGGATTGGACCGCCATTACTCGCCTGGGAAGCGGAGACGAAGCCGGTGGGCGATTAATGCCGAAGCCGGTGAGGGCGATAAATGACGCTGACAAGGCGGGCCCGCAGCAATAAAACGCTTCACCGGCGCCCCGCTGCCCCCCCCCCCCCCCCGTGGGTTGGGTTCGGGCTGGGAGCGACGGTTAACTTTTTGGGCCGCGCCGGCTAAAAAACCAAATTGGGGAGGTCAGCTGGATCGGATTTTAGGCGCCGGTGCCCCACGAGCCCATTTAGGGGGCCTTTAGGGGCGCCGTGATGAGGATATCCCAGCCATCGACGCTACACCAACAACCAATGGACCTATCACACGAAGTCGCGCCAAACTGATAAGCGATCAGGTGAAAGCTAACTTAAGTTTATCTCACAACTTTAGTGATATGGCTATTCTTTCATCTCCATTGTTGTTGATTGAACTGAGACACACTACTGAGGAAATCCATCAACCTATGAGCTCTTGAAGAAACAAGTTAGAGGTGTTTCCAATGCACTCAACATTTTCCTCTGCGTTTCGACTGTGCTACCACCCACCTCGAGAAGAGACGTGACAAGAGGGGTATACCAACAGAAGCTAAATCAAATTTGCTTTCCAACCCAACACTCACATCATTTGGAGTTGTGTGTCTATGCCCAGTTTGGCGAGTGGTGTTTAGGCTGTCAAATGTTGCGGGAGATTTCGAGAAGCTCCTCAATAACTCTCCAATTTGACTTCGTATCCCCCAAGAAAGCCAGCCATATTTTGAGTCATGTTCACACCTAAGTAAGAGGGTTGTCCGTTAGTATAAAACCCCATCTCTTCCATCCTTAGAGGGGCCTTTTGTCAAACCATTTAGCCATAAACTTATGCAGCAAGATTGCTGAGAGATCCTTACTACCTTTGCTCTTGTGAGTTCATCCAGATTCGCGAGAAGGAGCCTCTGGTTCCTCCTAATTCGTGCTCTACGGTTCCGGCCGTTTTGTGTGGGTTAGTCCCGGTTTGTGGTTCTGCAATTGTTCAGACAGCGGGTCGGAGGTCTTGCACGTACGGGTCGCATCCAACCTTGGCAGGTTAAAACTAGTTACCACAGCTGCTTGCAGCAAGTTATCCCCTTCCGATTCGATCCTACGACGTGAAGATCGGACCGCCCTCGGGCATCAACTCTTTCAAACGGGTTTGCCTGTCACGCCGGCTGAAGATGCTCTTATAGGGGTTGTTTGGTTTGAGCCCAAAGTAACCCTACCAAAAATTTGACTAGCCAAATAATTGGGGATGGTTTTGCTAGCCCATGAGTTGGCCAACTTTGACAAAAAAATTAAACTAAAATTGGATATGAAACATTGGTTAGCCAAATATTTGGTCACCGTCCAAACAAACACCAAATTTTGATCAATGAACATATGTTTTGGAATCAACCAAACACACCCCGTACTCCCCATTTCTATTTTTGGCGTTTGGATCGATTGGTCGGTGTGAGCGAGCGGCCCGGGTGGGAAATTGACCCCGAAAACAGTTCGGCTCGCTCAGCAAAATCGGAGGAATCACGCGGCCCGCGCTCGCGTCCGGCTCTCTCCTGGCCCATAATATACAAATGCTGTCCCCATTCCCCACCCGCGCCGCTCTCTCCTCTCGAACCAAGCCATGGCGCCTCCTCTCTCTCTCTCTCTCTCTCTCTCTCTCTTGCTTCTGTCCTCCCGATCTCGTTCACCGTCGACGAAGGCCACCGGCGGCGGCGGCGACGCAAGCAGCCGGCGGACGCGGGGTAAGCTCCTCATCTCGTTCTCTTCCTTTTCTCCTTCTTGACCCGTTTTCTTTAAGTGTTTCTTGTTCTTTTTGTTGATCCGCTTCTTGATTTCTTTCCTAGGGTAGTTCGAGGGACGGATTGTGTGGCAACCGGCGGAGGCAACGCAAGGCGGTCAGTGGACACGACGCTGCTGGACGGGGGTAAGTTCCCATCTCTCATCTCTTCCTTCTCTATTCCATTCAATCCCAAATTCTCAAATTTTTGGGTTGAATGGAATGCCGCTGCTATTCCATTCAATACCAAATTCTCAAAGCCCTTAAACCCTAGCAACCTCTTCTCCCCGCCGCCCCCATGGCGCCGCCGTCGCAGCAGCTGGTGTTCGCAGCCTCCTCCACCGACGCTGGCGTGGCCGCATGGGATCTCCGCACGGGCGCTGAGGCTATCCGTCACCGCCTCTGCGCCTCCAGGCCACGTGCCCTCGCAGCCGTTGCCGGCCGCTTCCTCGCCGCCGCCCAGGCCTCCGCCGGCAAATCTGCCCCCATCTACTACTACCAGTGGGACAAGGTAAGCCGTAAGCACCCTTCGCAAGCCACACATCACCTACTTGTACCCCAAACTCTGTCCTTGAGCTTGTCTTTGGTTCCAAATGCAGCCACAGGTGGCCGTGAAGAGCTTCCCCACAGAGCCAATCCGGGCGCTCATTGCTGACCCGGAAGGGAGTTATCTCATTGGAGGCGGGGTCTCCGGTGACATATTTTTTTGGGAGGTTGGGGAATTGTGGTTTCTTGGTGCTGTGCTGAAACTAACGGTGAAAAGTTGTTCTAGCTTACACCTGCTTTGTTTGGTGTTCCTGTGTAGGTGGCTACTGGAGAGCTGCTTGTCCGTTGGCATGCACACTATCTTGATGTTAGGTGCCTTGCCCTCTATGACTTATTGCTCGTCTCGGGGTCTGAAGATGGGAGCATCAAAGTTTGGGATCTTATCACGTATGTTTGTTGATTAGGGTAATGTGGAGTCTATTGTATTATTTTGTATACTGTTTGAAGTTTGGTTGTTTTGGTTGCAGGATGCTTGATGAGCTGGCAAGATCAGAGGCGAAGACACCATACTTGTATAGCTTCAATCAGCATGCACTTCCTGTAACTGACATTGCTTGTTTTCATGGAGAAATTGCTGTGTCATCTTCAGAGGATCGCACCTGTAAAGTATGTCTTCATTTTTATTGTCTTTTGAGTTGTATGTTGTGCACCGTTGCACGTTTCTACAAGTTACTGACATTATTGTTAGCATCCTTTTTTACAGTTTGTAATTAAGCATCTTGGCCTAATTAATAAATCTCCTTGCTTATACTTTTGTCTTTCCCCAGATTTGGAATCTATCTGAGGGTAGGATGCTAAGAAGTATTTCATTTCCTGCTATCATTGATTCTATCGTACTAGACCCAAGAAGTCATATTTTCTATGCTGGTGGTAGAGATGGAAAGATATATGTCACTGCAATGGGTGTTGATGTCACCTCTAAGGACAGTGACGATTCATCTATTCTTGGCGCTTTGGATGACCACAGGTTTGCCGACTGTCATACTTTTTCATCAGCATGTCTCTTTTATCTTGTGATGTAAATAGCTCTAAGCCTCTATGTTGGTTATGTCTTCTATGACGTAAAAATCTTTCTTTTATGTCTAATATCTAACCGGGCCTTGGAAATCTAAACTAGCTGTGCCAATCCCTTTCTATAAAATAATATACTTCCCTCCGGCCGGAATTACTTGTTGTACTTTGCTTTATTTGTGCATGTTATAAATTTGTAGCCTAGTATTACTGAAGTACAGAGGTAGTAGGATTGATATGCCCAAATGTGATTCACCTGTTGACTGTTGTATGCAAATATACTGCAACTTTTAACTGTTGCTTTAGAAATCAACTATATCTCAGAGTACGATTTGTTCTAACTGATGTGAAGCTGGCTCACATTGGAATCAGTACCATGCAGAAGATGTCTAGACGGCATGCCATGAAGGGATTAGGGTGTTAGAAGGGGAAATAGAGTAGTTATTGGTTTCAACTGGAGGACTAGAGTGGTTGATAAATATGGAGTATATATACGAGAGATTGATTTCATGCTGGACTTTGGAAGAAGTACCTGCCATCCTTTTATGAGGACTGCTCAACACTGACTCATTGGCTTCACTTGTCCTACTTGATCCCTAGTGGCTAATTATACTCTGCGGCTCTACTAAATGTGAATATACTCATGTACTCCCTTACGGACTCTCCTGGCCGATGCTGTCTGAGTTGCAGCAGGACTATTTCTGCCGCACAGGCTGCATGTCCTTTCTGTCGCTGCTGTGCTGCTGCTTTTTGTCCACAACACCAGCTAAAATACTAAATAACATAGGAATTGAAATGGCAATCCACATAACCAGGAAAAACAAGGTGATTTGGTACATGATCCATGAACTCAAATTTGTACACAAAAATATGTCCTGTTTCCCTATACTAGATTTGGTGTTCCTGTGCATGCTCTTGGTCACTGGTATATGCACCAAGGCAATACACTAGTATGCAAAAAAGATATACCTCCGGTTGATTACTGTTCTTTTTGTGTATTTGTTTCATTCGACTAATGCTTCAGATAGTAGTTGGATTGGCTCTGTACTAGAGATATGTACCTGGGTCAGCTGTGTAAATTAAACAGAGATGTTAACAGCTACCTGTGCTGTTTAGTTTCAGTCACTTCATTGTAGTGTTCCTGTTATTTGCGTTGCAAGACTTCTTATGCTGATACTGATGCTTTGTTTAATTGTTCCAGCAAGGGAGTGACCAGCTTAGCATCAAGCACAGATGGGCTTCTACTAGTCTCCGGTTCAGAGGATGGCAGTGTTCGGGTTTGGGATACCAGAACTCAGCAAGTAACCCGGAAATTCAAACATTCTCAAGGTTCATAAGTTACTTCTACACTTGACCTTTCTGTACCAACCCATGCAGAAAGTAGTCAAAGAGTTGAAACATGTTTGATATGTATTCTGCATTATCACATGGACTATGGAGTTGATGATTTATTTTTCTTTTGAGAGAGGATATGATAATTACTTGTTTCCATGCCTCAAGAAGAGCAAATGAGATGGTATTAGATGTTGACATCCTCAACAGATTGACATGACTCATGAGTCTAGTTTGTTACCTTTCTAGTGTTGGTTCTAGGTAACATCGTTAATCCTATCCAAAGACATATATTCAAAACAGTAGAAGCATCTGTATGCACAATTTATTTCTGCATATATTGGTTCCCAAGGATACTTTACTTTGACTGAAATTTATCAATCCATCCTGCCGGAAGTAGGATTTGCTAGATTAATTTATAAGCACACATTCGTTTAGGAAGCCTGACTAGAGTTTCCAGCCAAAAAAGGGAAAATATTTGTATCAATTTGGTGAGCGTCATTTAGTCACTAAAGTGACCCATAGACTGCTGATCTTCAGTCGAAGGGCCAATCTGTATTTTGTTACTTGTGTATTATAGTGCCATATAGAAATAGTCTACCGCAAGATCTTCTCAGACCCAAAGCCAGGTCCTAATTTTTTTCTGGACGAAACCTAAAGATCATGTTGTTGGACGAATCTGGATGTAGTATGTGCTTCTGTGGTGTTCATATGTCTTATTTGGTAATTCGTCGTCCATGCCGGAACATGCCATTCTATGCCCTTCATGCCATGAAAGCCCTCAGCAGCCATAACCGTGGAATGGTTGAAATGCACCATGACCTCATTGACAAGGGCCCAGTGAGTCACTCATTTTATTTGTAAAACTTGTCTGAATTGATTGTTTCTAAATACGTAGGCTGAGTTGTACCGGTGTTTTTTCAGACCATTTGTTATGTATTTAATATCTGAATCATGTGAAGGAAAGTACAGTCTTTTGAGCTTTTGGTAAAAATCTTTTTTAACAGGTCCAGTAACTAATGTTCTCATAGTAGCACCCAAGAGAGTAAATCTGCCACCCCTGCAACCACGCGTAAAGTTTGTGCCGCAAATGGAGAAGTTGAACCACAAGCTGTAATTCCGCCCAACCCTGAAAATGATATTCAAATTGCTGAATATCACAGCTCTAACCTTCTAGAGCATTGCTTGGATTCACTTCAGGTCAGTTGATTCTGTATTTCCTTGCATTAGATGCAACACATTATTGTAACCTTCCATTTCTATGTTCCCTTCTGTTGTGTCTGATTGTTATGCATTGCTTCAGCAGCATGGCAACACTAGTTTATTTGATTCTGGGGCGAGCACTCTCAATGGCATGCCGAACCAACTAGGGACAGAATGGAGAAGTAAATACCTTGAGTTGCAAGATCTTTTTGTGCATCAAGTTCTAGGTCAGACGCCATCTTCAATGGACACATGATATTGCGTGACTGGATATTACAGATCATTACTGTCAATTAGGTGAGAACTGCATAATATACTTCTTGGGTGTTTAATTAGAGAAAAGAATAACGGATGTGTGTCTATCAGTGTCCACCTTGTGAGCTGAAATGGGGTTAGATGGTAATATGTCAACACCTGATGAATATAAGTTCATTTTCTTACCCTGCTTCAAACGTATAAGAAAAATTTGTTAGCAAAGTTCTTCTGTGGTGAAATTTGCCAGAATCATATTGCACCCCGTTTGTTTATGTTCTCATGCTTTAAATTTTACGTGGCAATTTATGATTTTGGATCATTGTGCTGGAGGCTTGTGGTGATAGGTCAACAAATGAGATGGTAGGTATTAAAAAAAACTGGGTGATCCTAATGGATGTCAAAATGAGTTGGTGTACACATAAACATCTTCAAATCAAGCGAAGGTTGGTGAAATTAGTTGATATATGTGAAATTGTGTTTTGACCGAGTTAACAGAAACGAAGAGAGTCTTCTGCATTGGTGAATCGTGTATCTGATCGTCTATTATGACTGGAATGGCCAACTCAGCACCGTATTAGTTTTGGCTTGGTTTCAGTCCTGCAGGCTGCAGCTGAACTTATAGACACTACGGCTGTATGGAATGATTTACCACCGACACAAGTAACATAGGCGGACATGCCTGGACTGTTGAATTTTGATACTACCCACCCTCAGTGGCATTTTTTGTACATTCAAATTGGTTCGCATGTGTTAAACCTTGTGCAACTTGGTTTCCCAATCTGCTGTGGTTGGACCTCACGGTAAACCTCGTGATTTGGATAGGCTGCGGCCACCTTTATTTGTTCTTTCCTAGATCTGGCGCTGCAATGTTCTTTCAACTGTATTTAACAACTCGTGAAAATTCTCCGTTCCTGAAGAAATTCACAGGAATGGTGAAGTTTTTTAACATGGCTTGCCATCTATCGTGTGGAATTCTTTGCACCGCCTTGCTCTTAGGTACAGTGTTGATTTTTTTACTTATTGGTCGATTTCATTATTGCTTTGCCATTGCCAAATCCTTCAGCGTTACAACTTACAAGAACAACACTCAGGCTAGCTAGATTGCCCGGTGTACACAAAGCCCAAACTGTTGTTAACAACACCCCCTCCAGTTGGCCCACGCCATGCAAAACTACTACAAGAAAAATAAAAAAGAAGAAAAGGCAATCTCCTAACTTTTAAAAGCCTACCACCTCGGCTGGATGCCGCCTCTCGCCCTCAGCCTCTCCCTGGCGAGCTCCTCGGAGACTGGCGTTCCGGTTAAACTTGTCTAGATTGCCTGGCATGATAAACTCTAACTTACGAAAGTCATTCTAAATTTGTCCAAATATGAATACTCAGCAAGTCGCTCTAACTTAGACATGCCAGAAAGTAAGGAAGCAACATTAATACACATATCGCAAAACGGCGCTGCATGGCTATGGGTATGATAAAAATCTTATGATTTCCTCACGGTGGTGCCTAACAAAACTTCCGCCGCTACATTTTACTCGGGCCTAAGCAAATTCAACAAAACATCTAGATATTGTAAAGGTATCCTGTTGTAAGCCGACTACAAATACCCCTTTTTTCATAGCACATGGCTCAAGGCACATGATTTTTGTCTTAACTCAACTAAAAGTTAAACCCAATTTATAGGAAAAAATATTGGCATCTATAATACCAAATATATTATAAATATATAATTCGTGTTTCATCTATTGTATTAGTTTGATGTTGTAGAAGTCGATCATTTTTACTATAAACTTGATCAACATACAATATTTTTTATTTATAACAAAAACCATACGCCTTATAATAGGGAAAGGAGGTAGTATCACTTAGTTTTGCTTGCCAAAGCTTCCAGCTAAGGTACAAAGGGTTGTTCCCGTGGAATGTTAAACTTATCACCATCAATCATTTAGGGTTTTTTAACACTTAGTTACGAATAGAGCAGTGGTGTGTTATTACTCAATGTTAACGGTACCAAGTAAAATCATCAAAGCATACTGGAGGGGATATAGTTTTGGAATCATCACCATGAGGAACTTTGTGGCACACCACACACACAACAAGGGGAATGGGCTTTGCCACACGGCTCGAGCATAGCACTATCCTTGAAATAAAATAAATTTGGAACTAAAAGTGTGTTTTTGTACTGTCATGCTAACCGCTAACCGGCACGACGAAATAGGAGCAATACCCCTCTGTTTTCAAATTAATCGTATATTTAGGCCTTTCAAGTTTTCTCGATGTAGTTGTACATTTAGACTCGCAAACCCTATTAATCATTATGCTCCCATTTCTATTAGACAAATTTTTTATTAAAATGTTATAATCCTAATGGATGAAGGGATGTGGATAAATAGAGATTGGAGCAAAATTAAATCATTGTGCAATAAATTGCATGTGACTAAGAAAAAAGAGATCAAATAGTGTACCCCTCCGTGCCTTGTTAAGTGACAAATTATTACATATATCTAGACGCTTTTTGGATGTAGATACATTCATATTTGGGCAAATTTGAGTCACTTAATACGGGACGGAGAGAGTAGTATTTTTTCTCTTTAACTTATTTTTTCTTTGAAAGTCTACATGTGAAACTAATTTGAGAGATTTTGTTTTTGTATTTTTTTTTTTGAGAACCGTCTCGCTTTATTGATTCATAGAAGAAAATACAATAGATGGAAACAAGCTAAACGAACATAAGGAACGAAAATCAACTACAAAACTAAAAGCTCCATCATGGTCTTCCGAAATCAACATCTCTAGATCCATCTTCCGCATCTTGACGTTTCTCCATGTAACCGGTAACGGAATTGTCGGGGGGATGACCCCGGGTAGGGTCATGGAGACACAACTCTAGCTGAGATAACGGAGGCAAAACCGGCATAGCAACGTATGCCAGCATCGTAAAGTTAAACTAACTCTAAACCGGCATCCCGGGCGTATGCCGGCATAGTTCTCTTATCTTCTAAGTTTGCAGGATAAGGACGAGCCCCTTGACCTCGGTGGTGCCGAAATTCCTCAACGGTCTTATTGTGACCACGCGGTGCAAAGAAAAGCAGCGACATCATTATCTCAGAAAAGCAGTCAGCGCCTGCGTATCGGTGTCAGGTGACCACGCTAAAGAAGCACCGAAAGGGAATCTATGACGGAAGCCGGTAGAGGATAGCTGTACCCGTTGCAGGCTGGCAGGGAAAAGTAAAGTTGTCTTGTCCCCTGTGGTACTGCCCGGAGGGAACCGAGCCGCGTGCCCGGCGGGGCCCAAGGAAGGTGACGTTAAACTCGGCCCGCATGTCACTGAGACATGTCTTGCCTATAAATAAAGCACTAGCCCTCGGTGGAGGGAGGAGCACTTAGACATTCTAGGGTTTCCCCTTCTTCTTCTTCTTCCTCAAGAATACAGCTCAAGGAGCACCATTGTAAAGCTTGCTTATCTCGACTAATACAACAAAGCAGGAGTAGGAGTCTTACCTCGGCAAGAGGGCTCCGAACCTGGGTAAATCTGTGTGTTCTTGTGTGAATCGTGCGTGTTCTTCTTCACGTCCTCCCTCCTCCGGTTCCTCCATCGTCCATCGGCCCCAAGTTAAGCCATCCTATGGCATCTGCCGTGACACCACCACGACAGTTGGCGCCCACCGTGGGGCCAGCAGCGGCGCTGGCTGGAGTTTTCATCCGGACGAGAAGTTTCCTCGTCACCGGAGAACGCGTGGTCTCCGGTTTGGTCCAGAGATTCGGCTCTCTGGGCTTCATCGACAACAACGCGGGCTGCTTCAACAACGCTCCGCTTCCCTGTGCAGGCCGCTTCATCAACTTTGGCATGAATGAGGTCTATGTTACTACTGACAGCCCTTGCAGGTACCCAGAGCAAGTGGTGATGGCTGAAGACCCTCCCGCCCTCCGCACGGCTCGCGGACGGCATGTCGACTGCCCCGCTGACCGTGTGGAGGTCATGGTGACGGCTCGTGGCGCTGACGTTGGAAGGGACGCTGCGGGAAGCGGCCCGATCCCAACCGAATCCGGCAGAACGGCGAAGCTCCCCTTGGAGAAGCCGGAGAACATCGCTACTCAAGCCGGCACGTCGGCCCTGCCGCCGAAGCCGACCCAGCTCCAGGCCTCCATCAAACGCTAACCCGACCCAGCTGCAGGCGGAGTTAGAGTTGGAGAGACATGCTAAAGGAGGCAGTCGACGTCGCTAGCGCTCGACAACAGCTCGAGATCTCGCTTCGTGAGTATAACAGAGCTCATGGTCTTAGTTCTACTGCGTTTACTAACCCTAGCAGAGTCAGGGAGGTGCGTAACCGTGGCAGAACTTGAATGCCGAGATGGCAAGAGATGGCAGGGGTGTGCCAGCTTTGTCGGCAAGTTTTGCCTCGGCACTTAAGCCGGAGTACAATACCCCAGCCAAAAATCTCAGGGCTGCCGAGCCTGCGGCTGAAGAGTTGCCGAATCTTACGGGAGAGGCACTTCGGCAGTAGCAGCTGCACGTAAAAGAGCTGCTACAAACAGCAAATGAGCAGAATGAAGCATACATGAGAGTGCACAGTAAACCTGGTGCATCGCAGGTCATTCATTCAGCCGCAGACGCTGGTGGCCGGGTTGACAGACAAGCGTCCTCACCTGGTGGCAAACGGGACAAAAGCGTTAACTCTGGCCGGGATAAGCAGTTGGAACACTATGGCCCGGCCCTGGCCGAGAAACAAATAGTCAGGAGGGTTGATGACAGCCAAAGTGGTCTGCGTCTCGGCGGCAACCGCCGAGATCAGCAGGAGCGTTACTCATATGATCGTGGGCATCGACCTCAGGATCCGGCACCCAATACTGCTGCGGGACAGCAGGGTGTCGGGCGCAACCCCCTGTATCGAGGTGAAGATCGTCGTTATGACCGTTACGATGACAGATACTCGGCCATGGCTGACGAGGGTTATATTAGGCGAGAGCGCGACAATCTCGATCCGCTCGAAGGCCGAATTGAGAACAGGCAGGTTTCGCCCCTGGATGCTCGACACCGGCTTGATAGAATTTATCTATCCGAGCTTCTGGAGGAGCAAGGCCCTCCGGGACCGCGTTGTTTCGCGCATCGGATCATGAGGGAGAGAGCAGCCCCGGGTTTTCAGCTGCCCAGGGGTACAAGAATGTATGACGGCAGTACTAAGCCGGAAGATTGGCTGGAAGACTATGTCACGGCAGTAAGCGTGGAAAGTAGCAATCGCAGATGGGCAGTACGTTATGTACCCCAGATGCTCGTGGGGCTGGCAAGGATATGGTTGAACAATTTGCCGGAAAGCAGCATCAAAGTGCTGGATAGACTTCGAGGAAGCGTTTGTCAGCAATTTCACTAGCACCTACAAAAAGCCGAACCACCCTCAATAGTTGTCCATGTGTAAGTAAAGAGACAACGAAACCGACCGGGATTACCTGACAAGATGGAACAATCTCCGCAATTCCTGTGAGGGGATAGTGGAGTCGCAAGCCATAGCGTGGTTCGCCCAAGGATTCGGCACGGCAGCATGCTATGGCAGATGCTGCAAAGAGAGATGCCGACCACTCTATCTGAAATGATCAGGATCGCCGACATGTATGCACTTGGCGATCCGACTCAGTCATCGCTGATGCCAGCAGAACCACAAAGGGAGCAGCCGACATACAATCCTGCAGGGGCTTTCCGGAGGAATGATCATCAAGATCACTGCAACAAAAGAAGGGATGACAGGCAGGATTACCGATATGGGCCAGCCCATGTCGTTGCAGTTCAGGACCAACCTGATGCTGGTTCCAACCAGCGTCAAAAAATAGGAAATCAGCAATGGGTTAAGAAGGGGGAGCAAATGAAGCCCTGGCAGGATAAGCCAAGGTATACTTTCGAGGTGATGTTGGATCAGCCTTGTCGTTTTCACACAACTAACCCCAACAAGCCGGCGAACCACACAACGCGGCAATGCAGCTGGATGCAATGGGCCGAGAACGGCGAGGCAAGCAGGTTACCTCCACCTCCACCACTCACAGGCGCAAACGCACAGATCCAAGGATCCCCTCAGGCAAACAATGTAGTCAACCAGGTGGAGGGACAAGAAATCCCAGGGTATGCCGGGAGAAACGAGTACAAGGAGCCTCACCAGAGCTACATGATTTTCATCACTGAGCCCACTAACAAGCAAAGTCAGCGCAGGCGAGAAATGGAAGTCAATGCTGTTATGCCGGCAGTTCCAAAGTTCATGTATTGGTCGGAAGAGGAGGTCACCTGGAACCGAGCAGACCATCCCAAGGTTATGCCCAACCCTGGTGGATATGCCTTGGTGGTCGACCCGACGCTCATTGGACCCGACATTAACGTCAAGTTCAATCGGGTTCTCATTGACAATGGAAGCAGCATCAATATCCTGTATCGGGACACGATGCTTAAGCTCGGCATTACAGATAACATGCTTGAGCCCAGCCGGACTACCTTTCATGGTATTGTGCCGGGAGTGTCTTGTCCCCCGGTACGCAAGATCCGAGTGGATGTCTTATTTGGCACCAGGGAGAACTATCGGACCGAAAATCTAGTCTTCGAGATGGTGGACCTTAGCAGTCCGTACCATGCACTGTTGGGTAGGCCAGCACTCGCCAAGTTCATGGCTACTACTCACATTGGTTATCTGAAGATGAAGATGCCGGGACCAAATGGTACCATAACTATCACGGGCAACTACAAACGCTCAATGGAATGCGCGGCGGCTGGATCTGTTTTGGCTGAGTCGCTGGTCATCGCTGGCGAGAAGAAGAAATTACAAGAAGCTGTTGCGATGGCACAGGCGGCACAAGTCGGTCTGCCAGCAATGACCAATCCTCATGGAAGTGTGGCTTTTCAGGCAGCCAAGGAGACATAGAAGGTACAGGTCGACAGCGAGTTCCCGGACCGCACTGTCATCATCGGTGCGGGCCTAGGGGAGAAATAGGAAGGCGAGCTCAGCAGCTTCCTCCGTGAGAATCAGGATATCTTCGCATGGTCAACTCAAGACCTGCCAGGTGTGCCGAGGGAGTTAGCTGAGCACTCATTACATGTCAGACCAGACATAAGACCGGTGAAGCAGCCCCTTCGACGCTTCGCCGATGGCAGAAGGAAAGTCATATCGGAAGAGGTATCCCGGCTTCTAGCTGCCGGCTTTATCATGGAAGTGTTGCATCCCGACTTGCTGGCAAACCCGGTCATGGTCGAGATGAAGAAAAACGACCCAACTGCTGCCAAAGTATGGCGCATGTGTATCGACTACACCAGCCTAAACAAGGCATGTCCCAAAGACCCATTTCCATTACCTCGGATCGATCAAGTGATTGATTCTACTACCGGGTGTGAGTTGTTGTCTTTTGTGGATGCGTATTTTGGTTTTCATCAGATACCACTGAACCTTAATGATCAAATAAAGACATCATTTATCACCCCGTTCGGGGCTTATTGCTATCGCACTATGCCGTTTGGTTTGAGAAACGCAGGAGCTACCTATCAAAGATGCATGCAGAAGTGCTTACATGATCAACTCAGCAAAAATGTACATGTATATGTCGACGATGTCGTCATAAAAACCAAACAGAGCACCACGCTCCTGGATGATATCCGAAAAACATTCGCAAATCTGCGGAGGTTCTGAATGAAACTAAACCCGGCCAAGTGCACATTCGGTGTGCCGGCAGGAAAGTAGCTCAATTTCCTGCTATCAAGCCGAGGAATAGAAACGAACCATGTGAAAATTGTTGCTATAGAAAGAATGAAACTGCCAAATTGCCTTAAAGATGTGCAGAAATTCACGGCGTGCCTCGCATCGCTGAGTTGTTTCGTGAGTCGGCTCGGTGAAAAGGCTATGCCCTTATACCAGCTGATGAAGAAAACCGACAAATTTGTGTGGACACCACATGCGGACCTAGCTTTTCAAGAGCTGAAAAAGATGATTGCTACGACACCCATATTAGCTTCGCTGACGGAGAAGGAGCCTATGTTGTTATACATAGCAGCGACAAATCGGGTTGTCAGTGCTGTCATTGTAGTGGAAAGGGATGAAAATGGCAAATCAGTACAAAGGCCAGTATATTACTTGAGCGAGGTGTTATCATCGTCCAAGCAAAATTATCCCCACTACCAAAAGATGGCATATGGCGTGTATATGGCGGCAAAGAAGTTAAAGCATTATTTTGAGACACATCAGATCCGAGTTATATGTGAGGCACCCATTTCGGAAATCATGAATAACAAAGACGCGAGCGGCCAAGTCGCAAAATGGGTTGTCGAGCTGGCACCCTATGTGCTGCAGTACGACAGACGGGATGCCGTGAAATCTCAGGCTTTGGCGGATTTCTTGGTGGATTGGGCCGAGATGGAGTATGAACCACCGCCCCCGGAAACTAACTACTGGAAATTACATTTTGACGGCTCTAAGATGAAAACTGGGCTTGGTGCCGGCATAGTTCTGACCTCGCCAAAGCGCGACCAACTTAAGTATGTATTGCAGATTCACTTCGCAGCATCCAACAATGTTGCCGAGTATGAGGCACTTGTGCACGGATTGAAAATGGCGAAAGAAATTGGAGTCCGCCGGATTCAGTGCTTTGGTGATTCTGACCTGGTCGTCCAGCAAGTTTCTGGTAATTGGGATGCATTAGATGCCAACATGGCGCTATACCGTTTTCATGTCCAGAAGATCAGTGGCCATTTCGAAGGATGTGAGTTTCATCATATACCTCGGGCGGAAAATGAAGCAGCCGACACATTGTCGAAACTCGGTTCGACGCGACAAGCTATTCCAACTGGGGTGGCGTTAGAGCATTTACGTAAACCATCTATAAAACCCTCACCAGAATCGGAGTCGATATTTACGTAAACTGCCCAGGCAGGCTGTTCTTTGCGATTGCTTTGACCCGGCGCCGGACTTCAGCCTGGTCAAGCCGGACGGTTGATACTCGGTCCGGGTCGAGCTGACCGCTGTAGAAGCACATCTTATGTAACCGGCCCTGGAGCGGGCACAGCCGCCGGTATACAAATGTCGCCAACAGATCGTCTGCCGTCATCCCCTCCTCCTTCAGCTCGAGGATGGCGGCGTGGATCTCGTTGACCTCCGGGTTGGTCTCCTTCGGGTCGAAAGACCAGTTCCTCTTCTCTTCCGGGGGGCCGACTTCGAATCCCGGCAGATTGATCTTGTCGGCCGTGGAGGAGTTCTTAACATAGAAAAAGGTCTTGAGCCATTTTTTGCACGACTCAAGACCTTGAATTCTGGGGAAAGACGAGTTTCGGCGAGGAACGATGGTGGCGGCGCCGCATTGGGTCATCAGCTTTGCGGCGCCGGGATTATACTTATCCGGGAGAACTTGTGGCCGGAACATGAAGTACCGGGACCACAGATCAACGGAAGGCCAAAGGCCGAGGTAGCCTTCTTAACAGGTGACGAATGCCGAAAGGGTGAGAATGGCATTCGCCGGAAGGTGGTGCGGCTGGAGGCCAAAGAAATCTAGGAATGTCCTAAAGAAATCACTGGCTGGAAGGGCAAACCCGCGTTCGAAGTGCAAGAGAAAGACGACGTGCTCACCAGCTTCGGGGGTCGGCACGAGTTCTCCGCCGGGAACCCGGCACTCGACCTCCTCCGGGATCTGCCGGGAGCGGCGGAGCCACCGGATGTCCGCCGGGGTCATGTCGGAACCCTCCCAGGTGGCGCGCTCGGAGCTCGTCCTCTCCTCCGCCTGAGCAGCAGGGTCGACGGCCGGATTGTGAGAAGAAGACGCCATGGAGGAAAGTAGATCTAGGGTTTGAGTTTCTGCGAGGTAGCGCTTGCGCGAAGGCCTAAGCTTGCAGGCGGGTGCAGCGGGACCCTATTTTAGTACGGGCGAACCGGCGGCTGCGAGTTTGGAGGCGAGCTACCGCAATGGCAAGCAAGCTTGGTGCTAGCAGTGGCGGTGAAGTGCGCAAGGAGCAAGAAGACAAAGGAGAACGAATGGGCGAGGAGAGCGAGGAGTGCGAAGGGTTTTCTGCCCACGCCCTCCTCCTGCTTTATACCAATGGGGCGCGGGTTTCCTGAGCGCACCACCTTAGTGGCTCACGAGAAGATTGCGCACGATTTGGGACAGTTATTCCCATCAAGGCGCACGCTCGGTTACCGCGTGGCGTGCCGCCGAGAATTCCACAGGATCCGGAGGATAAGTGTTCGCGTGGGAACCGAAGTTCTATCCTTAATGGCTCTGTCGGCTTTACTGCCTAACAAGATGGCACGCTCGCCCCGAAAGGCGCAACAGCATTAACTCGAGCCTTATCCTCCTGTCAGAAGTGAAGAGTACAAGTCACGGACGGCGCATATATCGGCAGAAGCGAGTTTTCAACTGTCGGTTATGAGGAAGAAAGAATCTCGGCTGAGGGCTGGATAGACACGCCAACCCGGAGTCCCAGAGTGAATTGATCTCGGCTAGGAGAACCTCGGCATCCTTCTCGGCTGGACCCAAGTAGGTGTTGGTGGTCTGTCTGTGGGAAACTGTTGCAGCCCGACATCCTTCTATTCCGGACCACAACAGCTTCGGGGGCTAGTGTCGGGGGGATGACCCCGGGTAGGGTCATGGCGACACAAGTCTAGCCGAGATAACGGAGGCAAAGGCGGCATAGCAACGCATGCCAGCATCGTAAAGTTAAACTAACTCTAAGCCGGCATCCCGGACGTATGCCGGCATAGTTCTCTTATCTTCTAAGTTTGCAGGATAAGGACGAGTCCCTTGACCTCGGTGGTGCCGAAATTCCTCAACGGTCTTATCCTGACCACGCGGTGCAAAGAAAAGCAGCGACATCATCATCTCAGAAAAGCAGTCAGCGCCTGCGTATCGGTGTCAGGTGGCCACGCTAAAGAAGCACCGAAAGGGAATCTATGACGGAAGCGGGCAGAGGATAGCTGTACCCGTTGCAGGCTGGCAGGGAAAAGTAAAGTTGTCTTGTCTCCTGTGGTACTCCCCGGAGGGAACCGAGCCGCGTGCCCGGCGGGGCCCAAGGAAGGTGACGTTAAACTCGGCCCGCATGTCACTGAGACATGTCTTGCCTATAAATAAAGCACTAGCCCTCGGTGGAGGGAGGAGCACTTAGACATTCTAGGGTTTCCCCTTCTTCTTCTTCTTTCTCAAGAATACAGCTCAAGGAGCACCATTGTAAAGCTTGCTTATCTCGGCTAATACAACAAAGCAGGAGTAGGAGTCTTACCTCGGCAAGAGGGCTCCGAACCTGGGTAAATCTGTGCGTTCTTGTGTGAATCGTGCGTGTTCTTCTTCACGTCCTCCCTCCTCCGGTTCCTCCATCGTCCATCGGCCCCAAGTTAAGCCATCATATGGCATCTGCCGTGACACCACCACGATAGGAATTACAGAACACCATGCTTGCACAAGCTGAAGTAACGTTATAGTTTTTACAAAGCTGCTTGAGTCGCCCACCTCAAACAATGGGAACCTGAGATCGTTGAACGCACCATGACCGGGGACACATCCCTTACAAGGCAAGTTGTGAAACTGCTTCTCCGTTGATGAATTGAAAAGGAAAAAAACCAAAAACACCAAAAGAAGAAATGCGAGAACCACTGACTCCATGGAGTAGGATGCGACGCCTGTGCCAGGACGGGAACAGAGCCAGAACATAAATCTTCTAGACGACGTCGTCCCCACCGTCAAGATGCCACCGTAAGGAACACACAAACCTAATCAGGAAACTGCAAAATTAATGACAGATGTGGATCCGTGGTTCCCCCCGTCTCTCAATGCCGAAACGGCGGTTTGAAGATTGAAATTTTCTTCAACAAGGACGGCTAGGTATTCTCTGGACGGCTAGGGGATACTCCAGCGTTCACGGACTCTGACCTGTCCAGATTTTGTTTTTTTAATAACCCGAGATGTAACATTAGGAGCCCATGGATGCCTAATTGTGTTTCATTTAAGCCCACCGTTTTTTTTGAGAGGAATTTAAGCCCACCTGTAGCAGTCATCCGGTATTTCCTGCCAAGAACTAAACCAGCCCATTGGGCCCATCAAGCGCTCCTCTGTACTAGTATATAAACTCTCGCTGCTTCCATTTGCCCTTTCCTCCGATCCAAAGGTTTCGTCGCGCCGCCGCCGCCTCCTTTCCACCCGCCGCCGCGATGGTACGCATCTTCGCTCAGGCATCTCGAATCTCTCTCAATCCATCTCGTTTTCACTTTCTATATGCCCCTCGTTTCTTGGATTTCCGCTGATTGCTTGTTCCCTTGCGTCTCATCTCGTGCAGCCGTCGCACAAGACCTTCCGGATCAAGCAGAAGCTGGCCAAGAAGATGCGCCAGAACCGCCCCATCCCCTACTGGATCCGCATGCGGACCGACAACACCATCAGGTACGCTTTGCCGCTATCTCTTCTTCCCCCGTTGTTTGGTGGTTAGGCCTTAAAAAACTCTGTTGAGAAGAAGAGACGATCCCCTTAGTTGTTCGTGTCTCTGCGTTGCTGTCTCAGGTACAACGCGAAGCGCAGGCACTGGCGCCGCACCAAGCTCGGGTTCTAAGCATGGAAGAGAGGCACCGGATGCTGCTGCTGCTGCTTGGAGAAGGATCTAGGGTTTATGAATTGCCTGATAATACGATGTTTCTGTAAGCTAGCAAGTGATGACGTAATGCTGCTTTTAATATTTTCCATGTGTTTTTAAGAGATTCTTAGTTGTGCTTGTAGCGTACTTGGTATCATCATATTTTGCTGATTAAAGCACCACTTTTATCCTGCTGAGGTACTGTATTGTACCTGGGTGTCTTCAGCAATTGATCCTCAATTTGCCTAATTTGTTTAAGTATGCTTGTTTGTCTGAATCCAATTCTTATCTATTGATTTGATTCTCAAAATGAAATCATCGTACAGTATTTAGGATTGTTTGCCAGGTCTAAGTACTCTTTGTAGGCATTTGTAACTCCTGGATACATAGTCTTAGCACAATTAGATCTTTCACACATTTAGGATTACATGCTTCTGTTGGAACTATTGGTTAATCAGTTGCTGTGGTATACCTATGACAATCCTGCAGGGAAATCTACAACATCAATTCATCCTACTCATTGTTATATACAGTTATATTTCCACACTGCTGTAGAGTTTCTTAAGTCTACCAATGTATCAACTATGTTTCGATACCATACTCTCGGAGTAATGATGCTTTGAATGAATGTGTGTTGGTTTGTGCGATGGTTCTCAGTATCATCTTTTGGTTTTCTATATGCTGGGTTTTGCTGTTCTAGATTATTATGGTTGTGCACAATGCCGGTTTGATTTCTATTGCTTGTGTGTTCAGTGTTGATTTGGGTATATGTTAACAGAGAACATTTACTCAAATGGAAGTCTTGTGCGCGTCAGACTCCAACCGGAGTTGAAAAATGCCTGCTGCACACGGGCAAGATCTCTGGAGAACATCTCAGAGTCTCAGATTAAAAACAGTAAACGAAATGCTCCTTTGCTATAGGGGGTTGCGGCAGCTCTCGAAAGTATATTTGGCCCGTAGGCTACAATCACTGGTGTTAGCTCGTTAATATAAGAAGCCTAGATCACTTTCACGGCAGCTCGTTTTGCTTGATTATTATTGAGCCCATATGAATTTTCACACAGATCTGTGCCATACTTATACCTAGTATACGTATGGTTTTTCAGGAATCCACTTAGCTGTGCATGTGTTCGTCTTTTCTCTGAAATCGCCACTTCTCTGGAATCATGGGCCGCCGTATCAATCCGTGAACTCAGGGCATTCGCACCCCTACCATAGTATTGACTTCACACGTCAGCTAACGCGACGGTAAAATAACATACTTCTTCCGTCCCATATTAAGTGACTTAAATTTGTTCAAATATGAATGTATATAGATCTATGTAAAATTTCGGCACGTAATATGAGAAGTAGGAAGCATGCAATTTTGGCAAATGTTTGAATAGAGCAATTTTTTTGGCAAGTCAATGTTCTATTACCAACTTTAATTTATTTTTCTGGCTAACTTTGGATAACTCATGGGTTATCAAAACCTCGCCAAAAGTTTGCCATGATAAATTTAGGCTAAAACCAAACATACACTTAGTGTCTTGTATGCGCACTCAGGGTTGTGCGTTTAATGAACAATGTGAATCTTGATGTGTCAAAACAAAAAACAGTGTGAATCTTGAGTTTTATCTCGTTAAGTTTGATGGATTGAGCCTTAATGAAAGAGCTTAACGAGCCGAGCAAGCTCGCTATCCAACAATGGCTACAAGGCTTTCAATGTTTTTTCTATGTCATTTATTAGCGTAATGTCCATGGTTCAAATGTTAATCCAAAATAAACATGCCAAATTTCATGCTTTTAGTTTTCAAATGTTGAAAGTTCCTTATTTAAGTACTCCGGATTTAGATTTGGCCCATTTGTATATGTATTTTTGACCCAAAAAAAACTAGTCATTTGTTTTTAGATTCTATTATAGCATAAAATCATATTATATTTTCTTAAGTAGCCCTACAAATCAACTCCATGCGTATCTAGACAAAGCTGACACAATTAAGTTGGATTGAAAGGAGTACAAAATACATACTCGAATGACGATGGTGCCCAAACAAGACACGGCACCCTCTAATGGGACATGAAGGGTAACATTGATGGTACGATTGAGTTTATCAGGTAAGTCATTAGATCATGAGGTGAAGTTACCTTATTGTGTGGATGGGTTGTTGCATGCACAAATTGTTATTTAAGTTACCAAATTATTTGGTAAAGCCATCAAGTTTTGTGGTAACAACTACTGAACTACCTTGGTATACAAAATTGTTAATCTAATTACTTGATATTTCATATGCAAACTGTTAATCTAGTTACCATGTTTTGTGCAAACAACTACTAGATTATTCAATAGACAAATTTGTGTTATTCTAATTACTGAATTATTAAGGTGAAGTTACTAGTTATGTACTAGGTGGTTTAATATAGAAAAATGTTGTAATTACCAGATTACCTAGGCAAAGTTGCTAGGTTGTAAGATATAAACTTAAGAAGGAAATTACATGCACAAATTAACGGGATACAAATCAATACCATGTCATGGGCATATTCAATCATGAAAATCCAAACATCACACAAAGAAACGCTTCTAGTCATGTGCGCCTTGACCAGCTAGCTTTGCTCATGCAAGGCGAGTACTACTCTTCTATCCAAGACTTGTCGGCTGCTATTGATGTTGTGGTGACAACCAGGAAGCAACTAGGCGTGATGGTGGCGCCGAATCGATACGTGTCTTCAACATCAACCATGGCTTGTACTTGGATAGGTCGAGGTGTATGGCTCGCGTCTTCTAACTATGTGGGGAAGTCACTATAGGGTGTCTCACCGGTGAGCCCATTGGTACGCCGACCACGTCGATTCGGAAGACGCCCATCAATGGCGAGTCGTGCATCATGGAAAAGAACACCACACTTCTCAAAACAACCCAACAACTCTTCCCCGCCTCTGCACCGTGGCTGTCATTTGCCTCCTACTTTTTTTTCAGATCGAAAGGAGGCCAACATAGGTCCCCGCCCATTTCACTCGTGAAACTAGGTGTATAGTCATAAGGTCTTACAACCAAATACAAGTTACAACGATAAGGTTTTAGAGCGCGACGGAATAACAAGCAATAACATTAGGAGCTTCGGAACTTCAGAGCTCAAGCCAACCTACGCTCTTTTGCGAGTGCCACCACCTTCGTCAGCTTCTCAAGTAAGATCAGGGAGGGATGAGATTACAGAGACAGCACTAGCCGCAAGCAGCTTCAGCCCATGAGAATGGAAGCTGCCATCATCGATGGAAACCGAAAGCATGGAGCAGCTACCAACTAGGGTTGCATCTTCCCTACTGCCACCTACTGCCTCTGCCATCTTCCCCTAGCATCATGGCAGTGCTCTTGTCCTTGTTGCGTCTCTTGAGGCAGTAAGTCATCAATTCACAATCTATAATACAACTCTTTTAATAAATTGCATCTTACTGCCCAATGAGAGGTGAGAGAATTGTATGCTAACTCTCTCGTCCCAACGTGAACCCTTTGCATGAGTTGTATGTTGATCTACATACAGCTTTATTCTTTTATCATTTTCTTATTTTGTCACATTATCACATGTTTTATATGTCATAACATATTTTACATGACAATTTTTAGCAACAAATGTATCTTGCAGCAATTGTAGGTAGTCTAAACGGGTCCAAAGGGTCGACAAGGATGCATGGCTGCTCGTGGGCGTCGCCATGAGTAGCGCGGAAACGTCCCATCTGGACCGTGAAAAATCTCTACGCGTCCCAGGTACCGCAACCCCGCCCCTCCGAAAAAAAAATCAGTGCCGGCACTCCCCTCGCCTCCTTCTCATAGCCCGGATTTGATCTCGACGACAACGCTTCCTCTCAGCCGTCGCCTACGCCTCGAGCTCCTCCTCCCCTCCAGCACTTGCCCCACGAGCTGCCCCGTCCCAACCCCGAGAGGCCGAGAGTACCGAAGCGAACTAGCGAAGTAGATGCATTCATCTTATTTCGGTGAACAATTCAAAAGTTACGAGTTGCTGAAGTTTCAGCATGAATTTATCCCAAAAATTGACTTTTTTTTCAAAGTTCCCTCTAATTCTGAAAAAAATCAATAAATAGTAACTGCTGGAAATTTCTTCTTGTTTCGGTAGGCAGTTCAAAGTTATGAACTTCACAACTTTCATGTCAGTTGGAAGAACTAATAAAACCGGCTCTTGCTGGTTTGCCCCTACAGTTGCCAGTAATTTACGTACCTCCTGCCATTCAGATAAAAATAGCTCTACTCTCTTCCCCGGTCCTCTGAGCCCGTATCGCTCCCCCTCTTCCTCTCTCTTCTGGAGATTAGGGTTAGCGCCGCCGCCGCCGCCCTCTCTTTGGCCGCCGGCGCACTTTCGCGTCGCCCCCCGCAGCCGCCCCACTCACCCCCGCTGAATCTCCCTTGCGTCCCCTCGCCGCCGCCCCCCTATCCGTTTCTCCCCGCCGCCGCTGCCCTTCGCAGATCCGCCGCCCGAGTTCTAGCTCGGACCACCTCGTCGCCGAAGCTGCTCCGTACGGATCGCCGTCCACCTTCGTCAAGCTCCTCCCGAACGCACCGGGACCTACTCCTCCAAAGGCTCGTGCCCTCTGCACCTCAGATTTCCACCGAGTCGCCCCCCGCACTGATCTGGAGGTAAAGCTGTGAACTTTGTTTGCTTTGACGCGAAAGTTATAACTTTGGTTGAATGGTTCGATTGCAGCAGTACACATGTGAATTATAGGCAGAATTCTTTTGATGATTTGATGTCAGCTGTACGCATGCGATTTGATGATTTTGTATGGTCAGATACATGGTCCTATATTAGATTTAAATCGTGCCGTCCCAAACCCTCCTCCCCCAAATCCTCAATCTGCTGTATTGGCCTTTGAATCCCCAAGTTTTCACCTCAGTCCTTGTATCCCCTAAATTCCCCTGTTTCTCCAATTCACTGCCGCCCATGTTCACCGCTGCTGTTGCACAATTCGTGTTATGGGCTGGAGATTAAGCTGGAATATCAAGCTAATAAGTTCGATCAGCACCATCAGTGCAAGCCCCAATCCATCCCGATACACAATTTTCTAAGCCGAGCAGTGCATTTTTCAAGCAATTGTAGAAATCCTCTAGAACTCTGCTCTTGGAATTTACCACATGAAATCGTCAGGTTACTCACGTGGTCTTAACTTGCATGCAGCAATTTTAATTCGAGTCACTAGTATTTTCATGAAGGATTCGTATACTGTAGCTCGTTATCCTTGTAAATGAAGGGGAATGCGTCGATACACTGTGATTATTAAAACCCTTTTCTTTGTTATAGTATCATCTGCATCTTATAAAGTTGAATTACTGTGCTCCCATGAAAGACAGGCAGTTCAAAGCTGTATGGACATGTGGCTATTTCCCCTTTGTTGTAATTATTCTACCAGACTAGCACTCTTCCTTTGTATGTCAAGTTGACCGGTGTCCTTTAATGTTCCATGTCAATATAAAGTTTGAACTCTTCACAGCCCTTACTTTTATGTATGCATATGATGTCATGTTTGCAAGGGTGACATTATATATCCCACTTTGCCAGGTTTATTAGAAGAAAAGAGGGAATCATACATGGATATCATGCAGACAAGTGACTCTTCACATCATGGAATTGTAGAAAACAGCCCTTATAGAATTCCCTATGATAGACATGTGGAAGGTGGCCAACTTGGCGCTTCATGGTATTTTAGTAGAAAAGAAATAGAGGAGAATTCCCTTTCAAGGAGAGATGGGATTGATCTGAAGAAGGAATCTTACCTTCGCAAGTCATACTGCACTTTCCTTCAGGATTTTGGGATGAGGCTTAAAGTGTAAGGCCATGAATATATTTTTCAACTTGTTTTCATGGGAAATATAATACTCCCTCTGACCCATATTACTTGTCTCAGATTTAGTACAAAGTTGTACTAAATCAGTGACAAGTAATCCGGCTGGAGTGAGTAGCAGTTTTAGCTGTATTATTTGAATCTTACCTGTTCATATTAAGTTTGTGTAGAGCTTAGTTCCTTTTAAGAAGCTTTTGTTTCTTTCTCATTTCCCTGTTAACAATATTCGAAATACTTTATGATTGATGTCATTCTTGTTTTATTTTCCAAATCCAAGGGAAGTCCAGTGCACACCTAAAGCATAAATGAACATTCTATTGGTGACAGTTATTGTATTGTAGTGTACCTGGCTGCATTCCATACCCTTGGCTACCCCTTCGCGGACAGAACATTAGGACCCTTTGTAGTTTGAAACCAAATGCTGCCTCAGTTTTTGCACCCCTCGAGACAAGTTTGACCAAGTTAGGCTAGTGTTTCGTTTATCGCCACAGCTTAGGCATGCTAAACTTTTTTTTCAGCTGGGTCTCAAATGACATAGACATATGCTCTGTCGCAAGGTATATTTAGGCAGGCTAAGATCTGGTACTCCCTCCGATCCATATTACTTGTCAAAATATTACATGTATTTAGACGCTTTTTAAACATACATACATCCATATTTGGGCGAATTTGAGACAAGTAATATGGATCGGAGGGAGTACCATTTTTCACTGAGACAAGCAAAAATATCTCACATGATCAGGCATTCTTTGGATGTGAATCAAGCAGGCCTTTTGTGGAAAAACAAACACTGTGAGGAACCTTTGTAATGATATTATGGATGCAAATGTACTTAGAAGATTACTGACATTACCTTTGGTGATTCAAGGAATAGGGTGTGTAGGTTTCAAAGAAAAGTAGAATGGCCTTTTAGTTGTAGGTTGCCAAGCATGCCAACTGATCAAGTGTCAGTTTAATCATTCGCCTGTCCAGATTTGCTTGTCTTGTTTTTCCTGGTATTTACTTGATTATATTGAACAACTGTTGTTATTTAATCAAGCAACATCTGTACTATATTAGATATTTATGATTGATGACCTGCCGAGTTTTTCTTCTGCCTAAGCATTCCTGAGCACTTCTATGCTTTAGATGTTTAGTTTGTTCATTGAATTTTAGCCATACTCCATGTAGATTGTGAGCTTTGTGTTAACTTTGTTTTCTATGATAACACCTAGAGATGATCTTGTAGTAATATTGATTCAATAATTTGATGGCAATGCTGTCAATTATGAAGCCATGGCTTTTTGTGTTCTGCTGAGAAATATGGCTGCACATGCCTGTGAACTCAGTGAAATTTATGTTTGAAAAGTTGCTAGATATGCATGTGACCACATAACTCCTGTTCATTTATCCCCATTAAAACAGGTTTATGTTTTCTTCGTAAGCACATGGCTTTGTCAGGAATAACTTAACATATGGCCTTGGAAGGGTCACTTGTTCTTGTCGGGCATGCAACAACCGGTGATGAAATCCTTGTTTTAAGTAGAACAGGAAATACACAACTCTGTTTAGTATAACTTAGGCCTTTATGTGTCCTTAGAACAATTGTAGCACTAATGTTTATGGAGCAATAAAGATCCCTTTATATCACTGCATGAACTATGCTCTTCTGGCATGGGATAGTTCTTTATAGTAATTGTTTTCCATCTTGTGATGAATGGCTTTATAATGTAGGCCTCAAGTGACAATTGCTACAGCTATAGTATTCTGTCATCGTTTCTTTCTCCGTCAATCTCATGCCAAAAATGATAGACGGGTAAGCCTTGCTGAATCCGTATGGGCCTGTACATGTTTGTTGTCAGACAACATACTTTCTACTTTATCTGTAAATCAAGAGAAGTGTTTGCTGTCACTTGTAAACCATATATTTTATTGGATTCCATGTTTGGTGAATTTTGTTTTGGCTCTGCAGAAAAGACATGAATGTTAAAATTTTGGGTAGTGTAAGCATAGATCATGCTACTTGCAGTTTTTTATTTGTTAGGAGTAGCATGTTTTTAATTTTTTATACAAGTGCTCATTGCAAGTTGTGAATGTAAGTTCATTATAATCTGCAGACGATAGCCACAGTTTGCATGTTCTTGGCGGGCAAAGTTGAAGAAACACCCAGACCCCTGAAGGATGTCATACTCATTTCTTACGAGATCATACACAAAAAGGATCCTGCTGCAGTCGCTCGAATTAAGCAGAAGGTGAAGTATTTTACTGTGAACATTTTCTCGATATTCCTTATGTAGTTGCCAGAGCTATCTTTGTGTACCCTCATTCATAAAGCTACAAGTTTTTTGTTTATAGTCAATGCATTTTTATACCCTGATCACTGTGACAAGAATGGACGCTGAGGCTATTTTTGTGTTGTTTTGTGCAGGAAGTGTATGAACAACAGAAGGAACTTCTTTTAATTGGGGAGCGAGCTGTGCTTGTAACACTTGGTTTTGACCTGAATGTGCACCACCCGTACAAGCCCTTGGTTGAAGCAATAAAAAAATTCAAGGTTGCTCAAAATGCACTTGCTCAAGTTGCCTGGAATTTTGTCAACGATGGGTATGCTAAATTACACTTACATCCTTACAAAAATAGTAATCCCCGATTATGCCTATTTACTACGCCTTAAAAGGGGTGTACAGGCTACGAACTTCGCTCTGCCTGCAATTTAAGCCCCATCATATTGCGGCCGGGGCAATCTTCCTTGCTGCGAAGTTCCTCAAAGTCAAGCTTCCAGCAGATGGCGAGAAGGTCTGGTGGCAAGAGTTTGATGTAACTCCACGGCAGTTGGAAGGTTGGTCTCTAGATATGAAGTCAGTAGTGTGTAATTGCACTATTCAATCTTGTAAGGATAGTATTTCATGTCCTCGCAAGTAGTAGTATTTGGTGTGATGCTTTAGTTGTCTAGGAGCCCATGAGAACTGGATGGACCGGAAATTCATCAATTTATCAAAAAAATGATGGTGGAGCTAGGTTGGTTAGGTCAAAGACACACGTTGTTGCGAGATAAGCACAAGGGATTCTTGAGTATTAGTGTTCTGGGATATACAAGGGAATGCCATGTACAGGAATGTAATGTTAGGTTCAGGAACTTGTATTGACTAGCCTTTATGGATCCTGAAATATTTTGGTTAGCGTTGACTCTTCAGTTAGGTATCATTTGTACTGTACAGGAAATTAGCTTATTAGTGGCATCACAAACTGGTACAAATTGGACAATACCATCGGACATGAGGATGACATGTGGAGCCTGAAGCCACATATTAATATTATTGCTCATTTTTATACCTATTTACTATGACTAATACTCCATCCATCCCATATTAAGTATCGCAACTTTGCATGTATGGAGATGCGTTTTAGTGTATAGGTACATGCGTATCTAGAAAAAGTTGCGACACTTTCTCCATTTTCTGCCATGGTTACCTTTGTAGTTTCATTGTTCTTTTTTGTGAAGTTACAAACGAAGGACCCATTCTTATATTAATTGTGACTGTTCTTTGCAGAGGTTAGCAACCAAATGTTGGAGCTCTACGAGCAAAACCGTGTTGGCCCACCACCATCGCAAGGGAATGACACTGAAGGCAGCTCCGTAAGTATGGCTATTCAGCGTACTCCTGGGAAAGCTGCTAGTGCTGTTGAGGACCCTCCTGCTCATGAAAGTCATCAAACACCCAGACAGTCGAGCATGCCAGGCCGTCATGGATATGACCACCCTCACCCTGAAAAACAAAACTCAAACCAGAGGATACCCCAGAATGAAGGAAGGGATGGTAGTGCCAATAGCAGTGAAGGCGCCAATATGTCATCGTCAATGATGGATGCAATGAAGAAGATAGACAAGGACAAGGTGAAAGCTGCGCTCGAGAAACGGAGGAAATCAAAAGGTGATGCTGGCAGGAAGGTTGACTTCATGGATGATGATGACTTAATTGAGAGGGAGCTGGAACATGGAGTGGAATTGGCAGCAGAGGATGATAAAAAGCATGACAGAAGGCCACATCCCTCGCACCGGGAGGATCATCAGAACATGGCCCGCCCGGCAGAGAACACTGAAGAGGGCGAGCTGTCCATGGACAGTCAGGAATATCGTTCTCCTGAGCTTGACAACCGAAAGAGGAAGGACACCCACGAGCACAGGAACTATGACCGCGGCGAGAGGGACCTCAAAAGGCTAAGGTCATGAAAGCAAGCATTCATCGTCGTCACCCTGGGGAGTGCGATCAGCAGAGCAGTGGCGCCGTCTTACGAAACGCGTGTGAAACCTAATTTTTTCCATCGCGGGAGCACTCTATAAGCCTATTTGCTATGTTGGGAGATTTGAACTGTAATGTACTGTAGATTGAGAAAGATTGTTTCCCCCAGGGAGTGTATACATGCTCCGGCGATAATATTATTATGAAACATTGTTTAGCAGGTTCGTAGATGTTAGTATTATATAGTATATCGGCAATAGGGCACCGATAATAAGCAAATTTAGGCTTGGTTTATTACTTTTAAGCAAGTGTTTGGAGCAAGCATGAAGCGATAGAGAAAATAATTAAAACACCCAGGAACTGTAAACATACCCAGCTCTGGAATTGACTATCGATCGAGCTCCATTAGCCAGGTATCAATTGCCTGGGTGGAAAAAGAGTCTGCAGCTTCATTGGGGTGCTACGTTGATCGCACCGGGCTTTGGGCCTTGGGAAGCGCAGACGAACATGGCCCATGGGGTTGCTTCTGCTGGTGCCGCGCGTGCTGCTGATGAGGCATAAGGTAGGAATCCTTTTTTTTTTTTTTGAGAGAGGAAAATTTGAAGGTTACCCATTCATGCAAGCCATTTCATGTGGAAACATGTGATGGCTTATGGTGTATCGTGCCAATGGTTGCTAGATCACGAACCCGACTTTGTGGATCCATCCTTGTCTGTACTTGGACCTGAGCTGAATCAGGCGCCTGCCCCCACTCTGCAAGGCTGCAAGACGGGCGGTGGCCTGCCTCCAACAGCGAGCCCCCCTACCCTGGTCTTTTCCAAAGCTCAAGCCTGCCATCCTGCTGCCTTGCGCCAGAACCTTGACTACTTTGCGTGACACTACATTGAATCGCTTCTGGAATCAAAAGTAACATGTCCACAAGCTCACAGACTTTCGGGCTCCACTCCCGCGACTCTTTGGCTAGGGATCGCCAACACAAGGTTGGCTTTATTCGGTTACGAACAAACAGCCTTCGTAGCACGCCCTTTCACTGCGCTCGTGTCTCCGCCCGTTCTTCTTTCTCCCAATCCTCCGCCGCACCGCCGGAGACAGAACACAAACAGCACGCGCGCGACGCGATGCCTTCCTCCTCCAGCGTCGACCCGGAGCCGGCCGCCGCCGCCGCGGAGTACTTCCCATCGACCCTGCGCACGCAGGCCGAGGTGGACGCGGTCTGCAGGATGCACGGCGTCGACCCCGCGCTCTTCACCGCACCCCCCGCCGGTGCCGACCAGCGCGCGAGCTCGCCGCCCCCGCCGTCCTCCGTGTGCGTGTACGCGGACGCGCTGGAGGCCGGGATGCGCGTCCCGCTGCACGCCTTCTTCTCCGGCGCGCCCGCCCACTTCGGCCTCGCGCCGACGCAGCTCTCGCCCAACGGCTGGCGCATCATGGCCGGCTTCGTCGTGGTCTGCCGCCACGCCGGCCTGCCCCCTTCCCTCGCCGTCTTCCGCACCTTCTTCGCGCTATGCAAGAGATCCTCCGGCTGGTACTTCTTCCGCTCCAAGAAATCCTCCGGCCTGCGCTTCGCCGGCACGCGGTGCGCTAATATGGACATGGACTGGAAAACCCGCTTCTTCTTCCTCTCGTCGCCCGCGCCGTGGCCCTGCCCCGTGGAGTGGGTCGTGCCGTCCGAGACCTCCTTCAAGGATCCCATGCTCACGCCTGAGGAGAAGGGTTGGGCCGCGAAGCTGCTGCTTGCTCATGGCGGCGCCGCCATTGACTTCAGGACCTATCTTTGCGAGACCAACCTTGCCGCCGCCATGGTAACCGCCGCACTGCTGCCGATGCCTTCTTCTGCTCGTGCTGCAGCCAGTTTTTCTTCCAGAGGTAAACATCCAAATCTCTCCTTGATGTTGATTGCCGTGCCTTACCGTTGCGTCTTTCTCAGGGATGGATTCCTCGGTCTATGACACGATGGAGAAGATGACAACAGAGCCGGGCCTTGCCGGAGCGTGGTGGTCGTCGTCGTTGGGTTTGTGCGGGAAGAAGAGGAGTCTGCAGGAAGCCAACGGCGAGGAGAGCATGTCCCTTTCTGTCCCCAACACGCCTCCTGCCGCTGATGGCTTCTCGGCGCCACCGGATTTCTCGTACCGTGTCTACGCGCTGGAGCTGGGGGAGAGGCTGGTGGCGCGATGTGCCGAGGTCGCCGCTCTGCGGAAGAAGCTGGGGCCGGAGCTGGAGAAGTTGAAGGCCGAAGTCTCCACGGCGAGGCAGCTGGTGGGGACGGAGCTGGAGAACGCGAAGTCGGAGCTCGCCAGGCGACGGAGGCCGTGCTGGACAAAGTGAAGGCCGAGCTCGCCGCGACGAAGCGAGCAGCGAAGGCCGAGCTGTCCGCGACGAAGCAGGCGACGGAGGCCGAGCTGGAGAAGGTGAAGGCCGAGCTCGCCGCGACGAAGCGGGCGGCGGAGGCGGTGCGGCAGTTCTTGGGATCCGCGGAGCACGTGCGGCGGCGCGCCCAGCACGCGCTTGAGGGGTACGAGCGCTGGCGGCGCACGAGCACGGCGCGCTCCGGCTCAACCCGCGCCTCGCCGCCGCCGGCCGCCCGCCTGTCTTGACGTGCTGCTTGATTGGCTTCATGGTTGAGTGCATGAGATTGTTCTAGAGATTGCATTGGTCCGAGAATGTGTTCGATAGGCATGCAGGGCACAAGTGGTTCAGCAAGGAATGCTGTATGCGCGCACCGAAATTTTGAATCTTTATGTTGGGATCTGATTTAGTACTGTAATTCTCAAAAAAATGATCTGACTTAGTAACATCGAAGTAAGATCTTTATTTTGGTGCATTAGAATACCGGGTTTTGTTCATACGAAACTCGTGTGAATTTTAGTTAGAGATAAGTTGATTGCTCAGCCATTGGATTTAGATTTTCTTTTAAGATTTGGGACGTGGATGGAGGGGAGGGGTAAATGACGTCCAAATATTTATCCGATAGATTTGATAATATCAACTGAGGTTTAAGAATTATTTTTCTTACATATTAGTCGCCTCAGATATAACCTCACCAATATTATGTTGGGTGACTATAATTCAAGCTCTTGAATTTTTTAGCAAAATGCTTAAATCTTTAGTTGATAGTGTCAGATCTGTCGGATGAGTATCTGGACGTCATTCATGCTAAATGTCAGACGTATAGATGGCAATGGGTACCCGCTCGCCGAATATCCGACGGGTCTAGACCCGATTAGCATACGGATCTGGTAAAGAATTGGACCTGATTAGCACTTGAGCTGGGCTGCTGTTGTGTTCTTTGATGGCTGAAAATTGTGTGCTTTTGTCCCTTCCATGGTGCTGCAGTGCTGCTGCTGCTGTGTTCTCTGAAGCCTGAACATTGGATTTATCATGTATAAAACTATGAACTAGTGTGTGTGCTGTGTGAATGTGTCATGGTTGATGTGCTACTTCTGTCGGTGTCTATGGATGAATTTGTGATGGATGAATGATGAAACCTGATGCTTGCTGTCATTTTGTTGTATATTTATGCTGTATGTTTTTGCTGTCATTTCTGTCATTTTTGCTATTATGTTGCTGTCATTTTGTTATGCTGACGACTATGCTGCTCTCAGGTCGGGTATACCCGACGGGTACCCGAGACCCGATCAGGGCCAGGTCTAGGAATTTTTTGGATCCGATGCCGAGTCCGAGACTAGGTCGCGGGGCAGGTGGCCGGGTCCGGGTCAGGGCAAGTCTGGTATGCCCCGACCCGGACTTGAACCTGCCGGGTGCCATCCGGAGTCACGCGACTTAGATATAGCGAAACAATAAAATATTTTCTCACAAAATTGGCATATGCTTGCATTTTACTGGCAAAAATTTAAAATTTTGATTTTTTTTAATTTTTCATTTTAATTTTGAGATCTGATTTAGCAAGAGTATGTGCAGATACATGAACATAAAAATTAGCATATTTTGCATTTTATTTTTCATTTTAATTGTCATATTTTGCATTTTATTTTTTATTTCCAAACTATTTTTGTGCAGATAAATGAACATAAAAATGTCATTTCAATGTTTTCTCTCACAAACATCAAAATGTCATTTCAATGGAAATTTATAACCACGTGGATACATGAACATTAGTATGTGTAAATGTTTGGAAATGTTTTTTGAGTGAATTCCAATTTTAACCCTCAAGGTTCACTTTTTTTACAGCTTTGATCCCATTTAATAAAAAATTTCGTTTTTGACCCCATTTAGAAAAAGTTTTGCCACAAATGACCCCATTTAATAATTTGACTTTAATTCTTTACTGCCATGACACCTTGACCTGCACTCCCTCCATTTCACAAAGAATGACGCTCACGCTTTTCGAGATCGAACTTTGACCAACGATTAGACCAATTGTATGTAGATTATGTGTTACAAATTTATATTGTTGGAAAGGTTTTTAAAATACGAATCTAATGATATAATTTTTGTAACACATAACCCTCAAATCATTAGTCTAATTGTTGGTCAAAACAAAATTTTAAAATACGTGCGTGCCATTCTTTGTGAAATGGAGTGAGTAGCATGTACATCCTTTCACGTGCCGGCCGCGAGCATGCCTTATGGCGACGCTCTGTGACAACTCGCAGGCGCTGATCGAGCTGCAGCGCACGCGTGCCGAGCTGAGCAGGGCTCGGTTGGTGCGAGCACGCCGTCGGTGAGTCGAGCCAGGCTCGGCCCGAAGGCCAAACTAACGAGCTGCTTCTGGCGGTTTGGCGGGGTCCAGTTCGAGCTGGCTTGAGAGCTAGTGCGTGTGGGAAGCAAGTGCAGGCGGCAGGCCGGCAGGGGGGTTTCAGCAGCGGCCAACGTGTGGGAAGTAAGTGAAACGTGAGGTCAAAAATGGAATTCCCAGATGTTTTTTATACTTCCTTTTCCATTAGACTAACCCGAATCGATCTCAAGCCGACCCATTTTCAGTACGAAATTAGTTGCGGAGAATGATAGACATGGCAGCTTCCCGCACCCATATATTGATCATCGTCGACAAATTGTCCATCGAAGCGAAATCGAGCAACCAAATACAAATTCACCGTGTGTTTTCGAGCAACCAAATACACTCGTCACGGCGAGCTCGGCCTTCACCTTCTCCAGTGTCCTTACTAGCCAACGAGATTGTCAATACATCATGGTTTTAAATAGCGCGCCTTTTGGATCACCTCTGCTAAAGTTATGCACTTTTAGCGCTAAATAAAAAATGTCGCTAATAGCTCGCTAAAATGCGCTAAAACGCTAAATTGGGCCAGAAAATAGCGCTATTTCTCCCGCTAAGCCCCAAAATTTCTTGATTTGAATTTGGAAGTTGCACCTAGTTATGTAATATGCACTTATGCAATCCTTTTATTGCTACAATCATCATGGTTATTCAATAAAAGTTTGTATCATTCAATTTCTGGTCATATTGTTTTTGATGATATGAATATATGATGACTAATTTTCATGAAAAATTTCTTATTTATGAGAAAAACGCTAAATGGCTTAGCGCCGCTATAGCTTTTTTAGCAGCTGGAAAATGCCACCGCTAAGAAGCATAACCCGCTATTTAAAACTATGCAACACATACACTCGAAACTTTCCTAGATGAGTAAAATACACCCGCGGTCCTAATATTATTGACGAGGTGTCAAGTTAGTCCTAAAATTACTAAATTGCATATTTAGATCCTATCTTATAGTTTGAAACAGAGAGTACTGCCATCAGTAGTACTAAGCATTATGCAAATACATGTTCAAGAAAAATATAGTCAGCATACTGCCCAAACAGGATGTCAATAGCTCTCTGACATCCATCCTCCGAGCCCAAGAAGGCACACAACAAAATTAGAAATGCATATATCAATGATATCGGTATTCATATGAATGCGGAAAACATGGAGATACTTATATATACATCAGGATTAATCATGATGAACACTGCTCAAACATATAGACCTGTATTCATTTGGTTGTTTTTTTAATAAGCATGTTAAAAATAGTACGTTCTCCTTCAAATAAACTGTAACATCACCAATTCAAGCACTAATGAGCCTAGTACCCGAAGATGTGCAGTGCAGTAGTTTTCATGAACAATTACTTTTCGATAAAAAAGAGGAATAATATTTTTATAAAGGCACCAATATTATACGTTTGTTGTTATTTTGGTAAGTAAGTAATGTTGTGTGAAAACCACCATACTAATATTATATGTTTTCAGTATCATTTATCCTCACTCAAGAAGTCACTGGTTTCAGGCTATTCGTGCATTCATACTACACCATAGGAAAATTACTCTGGAGAATAAGTCTTAAGTATACAGGAAGGCAATCGGTGAAGAAGAGTGCACCGTCATATACTTTTATGTTGTCAACTCACCAAAGATAACAATAGCCTGCTGTTTTTAAATTCTGATCAACATCTATATAGTTTGGATGTTAAATGCAAGTACTCTCTCTCTCTCATAATATCAAACCCTCTGTATAAGTGAAGAACACACCAAGTAAGTTCTACTCAGGTGTAGACCATAGGAATTGAATGGAAAGAAAAAGAGAATTTGGAACTAAACTATCAAACAACAATGACTTACCTTCCTTTTAAAGCTACCAAATGTACTTGTGATTCACCGACTGATAAAGGGTGACATAATCCACGCCTCACATTAATATTATGTCGACATGATACTACCATCCATGTTAAATCTGAAAAGAACACGATGATTATGAGAAACCAAGTGACACTGACATCCTTAATTATAACATGCTATGACATGAAAAACAGTGTGCCTCCAAAACTATAGTAGTATGTATCAAATATCTGCAATGATTGTTGCTCCTAGTCACACAATATATACCGAGGAAGAACTAAATACTTTGACCTGTTTGCAGGCACTAAGAACTCACCTAATATGCCTACATGATCAAGTATACATACATGAGCACGGATTATTGCACATAAATCCATTATATATACGGGAATACTTAAACAACCATCACTATTTAGTACTCCCTCGGATCCTAAATTCTTGACTCAAATTTGCCCAAATATGGATGTGTCTATTCTTAAAAAGCGTCTAGATACATGTAATATTTCGACAACAATTTAGGATCGGAAGGAGTACATCCTAATATACCTGCTTGCATATATACATGATTATCAAATATCCTATATGGGTTTACAATATTGCGCACAAATCCAGTATAAGTGAATAGTCAAATAACAATCTTTATTTGTTACTTAGGACATATGTAAAGTATTTTTGTTTCTTTATGACTATCCATTGTTTTTTCAGGCTATTCATATGTTGATTCTTCATAACTGTGTGGTGATATTGTTCAGATCTTGTCATTCAAATAAATTTTTTTAAAATATATGCAGCAATACGTACTGCGTATCTCTATCCATCCATAGACAGTAGTATTAGTTAGGTCCGTAGATCAACCATGAATGTACCCAGAAAATGCATGCGATGGTGCATACACAGGTCGAGTAGAGAACCTTCAGGTAATATTTAAACACGTGTTTTCTCCTTGTGGCAAATTCAAATAAAAAAATGCACACATAAATCAAATTCAAACGGATCAACTGGAGGATGCAATTTTTACTGAATTTTCGATGTCATATCTGTAGACATCACTTGTGGCAATAAGAATCTGCATAAGGCAACCATAAATGATTCAACATTGCATAATTCTGCATCAGCGGAACAGTAGGCATTAAATTCAGAGTTCTAAAAGGAAGGAAGAAACAGCCGCATCATTTTGCTGGATTACTACAATGATGTACACCAATGGCCTAAGCAAAAGTAATTAAGCATAAAGTGATATGTGATACATGTGAAATACTATGGTATCTGCAAACTACATCAAAGTACAAAGAGTAGAAGATAAAGATGAAGTAAAGTTGAATCAAGGTTAACTAATCATGCATCAACGGTAACCATTAAATTTTAAGAATTAAGAGGGAAGTAGTAGACAACTGCATAGCTTGGTAGAACATTGTGCAATGACGGTCGACCATACCTCGTATGCTAGGACCAGCAGCGTGGCAGCGCCACGACAGAGCGCAAGGCATGTGCCAAGGAAGAGACCAGATGATGAAGGGGAGCGACCGCGTGAGCGCGACGCTGCAAAAGAGGAGCAGTTGGAGGTTCTTGCCGAAAAAAATAGAAAGAAAAGGAGATTATTCGTCTCAAATCTGGTCATGTATCATGAAAGGAAGAGCAATGATATGATATTAAGATGTTTGAAAAGAAAACCTATTGGATGTTGCTACTGATCGAAGAGAGGTTAGCCGAACAGATAACATGCTCCACTAATAAACAATATGTTTCAGTCCGTACGTGTCTCTTGAGGTTGTTGTCCGCTTCACTTTACAAAGCAAAATGCATGTACAGTAAGGTCATTATATATTCATGCATTTGTGAAAACCTGTATACAAAGTATGCAGATGAAGTTTGTAAAACATAATGCAATATAGGCTTGTATTAATGGTTCTTGACTGAACGGAAGGTAGATTACAACTAAATTAAGCATTGACTCAATAGATAGTCAATTAAATCACTCCTAGCTATGAAGTTAATCCTAATTGTAGGAACCTGATTTCCAAGCCTGAAATTCGAACCTATATTGCTTCATTAATAGAGTTGTGGAAACTCACAGGCCGTAGCAATTTTGCTTGAGATTTTGACCACTTAGAAAGTTACAATCGATGATATTGTACCCGCTTTAATTACCTGAATCAAATATGGAGTTTTAGAAGCATTAATTTGCATGTCTAATATACGTTAACTGAATATAACATCAAGATAGTTGGCTGTGACCGCCCCATTTGATCAACTAGGTGATTCCCCGCACGTTGCCGCGGAAAATTCTATATGCATGTCTGGATATGATGTTAGGAACAAATGATAATAATATGATTTAGTGCAAAAGAAATATGAATATTTTAGGACAAAATGACTTTATCATACATAACACATATGCAACAAAACAATAAAAGTAATTTTGATGTACATGAACATACAACTTCAGAGAAACCGAAAAGTGAAACTTCATCAACCTGAATATTTGCATATCTTAGAAAATTGACATATATATCATGAAAACATTTGTACTTGGTGAACTATTTAATATGAAAGTGAAAAATATTAGGTGTCAAAATATTAAATCATCGAAGGGACCACCAAAATGGATTTCTAGTGGTCTACAACAAATGATGTGAATGGTGATATGGACAATTTGCATGCTTATGATGTGAATGATGTGGATGGTGATGTTGACACCTTGCATGTGAAACTTGAAAACATTAATTGCAATTAGATTATATAAATGACCAATATAACGATGAAACAAAAATCTACAATTCTACAAAACATTACTCCATACAATAGTATTAAACATACATGTATATATTCCATACAATGAGTGATGTGACTAAACAGTCCTTTCATTGGTTCAGAAATTAACACCAGCAAACAAAGCCTATGGTTTTGCTTCAATAGTTTCACCAGCTCTTGGTGTCACAAAAAAAATTAGTACAACTATCTTAGGAAGGTGACCTAATCAGTGAAGAAAGACACCTTAGTACGTTATATTTCATCAAAGGAATGGATGACACAAATTGGGCATGCAATGTGATTCTAAAACAATTAACAGGAAAGTTCATCTTCATCCATATAAATTGTATAACTGAAATGATGTGCTAGCTCCTTAGATCTACTACAAATGCGGTAAAGAACAACTGGAGCAAGGGTGATGAATAGTACATGAGAACAAAGTACTGGCAGATCTTTGACATAAAAAAAACCAATTTTACGAAAGCTTTCATATCCTGCAAAATAAACCAATTAGCAAGTGCAGTTAGGCAGTGTGGTAAATTACAGAGGAAGAACACCTTGCTGTGCACGTGGATGCTCACATATCCAAGATGAGATTAGGTCGATCATTACTCATGAGATAATGTAGAACATCTCCAGGATGAAAGGATGGAGTGAAAGAAGAAATAGGCTCCGAAGAGCTTCGTCTTTGGCGCCATGCAGGGCTTAACAGTGTCCTGGGTCTAGAATGATTGCTTTTCTTTTTTTCCACCAGGTCCGGCCTCCCGACTCTGTTCTCTCTGAAACCGATGTATCCTC